>NC_091394.1:45314195-45644195 GCF_032191515.1 Phaenicophaeus curvirostris
TGTGGGTGGGCTGGTTCTTTACAGCAAAGACTGAGCAAGCTAGGAATTTTTCTTTTTCTTCTTTCTCTCTCTCTTTCTTTTTAAATCCCTGTGACCTTTCTTTGCACTTACTTTCTTCATTGGTTTGCTGTCACCAAAGTCCGGGATTCCCTCTTCCATGCTGTGCCTCTGTCTTTTATTGCTGTGTTCCCAGCCAAGAGATGGGAGTAGAAGATGCCATGTTCTTTACGGTGGGTAAGCAGAGGCTTGGCTTACTGGAGGTACACATCTTCTGGTTTCTATATCAAATTGGACAAGCATCCTTGAGACATCACAAAAAGAAGTGAGGATGAGTTAGCAAAAGGCTAGTGTGTGAATGATACAGTAGTGAGTGGTTTTATGCATGTGTTAATAAGGTTAAGTTGTTCAGATGACCATAACTCTGTCTGTACCTCACCTCTCAGTGCTTGACTTCAGTGTTCTTCTTTTAACATGTGCTATCCTTTCTGGAACAGTAAGCAGGAGTTAATAATTTCCATTTTGCTAGTTGGTTTCAGACCCAGTCCCTGACAGCTGAGGTAGGTGTGGATATTTGGTACTGGAGTTGTACTGCCAAGGATTCTGTCTGAGGCATAGGAGAAGCTTTTTTCCTCTTCCTCCACCCATCCTCCCATGCTTTGTCTGTATATGCGTCCATAGCAACTACTATACTTTTGTACCCCATCCGTTATTTCTGTATGCATTTCACCTCCTATCTCTTTTTTGTTCTAATTTCTCTACCTTTCTGCATTCCTGTACTTCACATGTCTCGCCTCTTCTTTGTTGTACAGGAGGCTTCTTCCATCACCTACTTGCATCGTTATAGGGGAAGTAGCTCAGTTTTTACCTCAGCATACCAAGACAAGGGGAGGGATCAGTTGAAGAGAAAGGCATTGCCAGCTTGAGCAGCCCAGAGTACTGTATGTTCATGGCATACTCCAATCTTCCAGATTTCTTGGCTGCCAAGCACTAATGGGTTACTGTTTATGTACACAGAACAAACTGTGGTTGTATATGGGTTTTTTTTTTTGTTTGTTTGGGGGGGGGGGTGTAGGTTTGTAACTTGACTGTATTTTCTCTGTTTCCGTAGTGCACTTCTCTATCATCGCAGCATTTTCCATTTTTTTTTTTAACAGTGGCCAGCAACCATCATAGAGCATTTTTTTTTTCTGTAATCTCATTCTCAGAAGGGGGTGAACTGATGAGACTGAGCCTTACTCCTAAGAATCTTTACCTTGAGGCTTCCTTTCCAGAACTAGCTGGTTGCCGAAGTGATAAGTCTGAGTAATTGGCAGCTGAGCAGTCAGCAACCAAGATAAAGACGTCCTGTCTTCTAGACAAACTCTACTGGTTAACAGAGCTACGTAAGCTATGCAAAGTTAAGCATATACATTATGCAGTATGTAATCCTTGTTAATAGGACCTTTCTAATCCGCTCAGACTGGGAGATGGAAACCTGCATGTTCCTCTGAAGTATGCCAGATCTTTTAAAATTATCACAGGGTCTTTATTCAGGTCACTTTTTTCCAGCTCACTGATGCTTCAGAGGTTTATTTTCTTTCCCAAGATGTTTTTATTTCTATATTTTTCTTTCCAGGGATGCTTTCTTCAGCTTAATTTATCTCCTTATCTTCTGCATAGCAGGTGCTAAATCATGTGATGTCAGCTTTTCTTAATATTATTTGGGGGAAGAGAGAAAGCCTGACTTGCAGGTTGCTGGTTGTAACTGTGACTTAGGCCAGTTACAAGGTGCTTTGCCAAAAGAAGACCCACTAGGGATAATTGAGCCCAAATGTGGGATCGTTTGATCTCATTCCCTTATTAAAACTTATGTTTAGAAGTTAGGCTACTAGCACTGCCTGCAGTAAAATTCTAAAGTATATTGGTAATGGAACAGTACGTAAGGGGAGGAAGTGGAGAAGAAACTTCCTGTTTTTTAATTACTTGCATCTCTCTGCCCTTTAATACAGCTCATACCCTCATTTCTTAGTCAGAGGCAAAGGATGAGTAAGGCAGATCCTTCAAAAATAAAGAAGGAAACATGCCACTTAATAATATCAGCGTCATCTAGTGAAACATCAGGAGAAACAGAAAACAAAAATAAAACATTTTGAAAAGACAGAGGCTCCTGAGGACTAGGAAATTTAATGAGGCCAGATAAAATGTGGTTGTTAATCCTGCAAGTTGTAAACTTCCTAATTTTTATATTTTTTTATATATATATACAAAAATTATATATTATATACTATAGATATACATTGAAACTATTTTCCAATGTAATGTGTTTTATAGTGAAAGTGGTGGGTTTGGTTTTGTGTTTCTAACTTGCTGTGTTTTTTCCTCTGAAAGTGAATTACAGTTAATACAGCAAGAATATCTTTCAGTTATTCTGTCAGAGATGTGACACAGTTATAGAGCTGGCATTGCAAATTGTAAAGAACTGTCTTTACACCTGCTTACCAGACTCCACCTAGAAACCAGTAAACCTGTAGTGTCTTTTCCAGTTTTTGCTAGCTCAGGTTGTGCTGAGTTATAAATTTGCTTCTGGTAACAGAAGTATTGCATATCTTTATGTCTACAAATTACTCTTAATTTTCTGTGTTTAATTCTTGTTAATAACCCTATCAATAAAAGCTAAAGGGAGAAATTCAGATTCTGTAACTTAGTACATCAACGTGGGCTTAAAAACAAGCTCGTGGTTTGTTGTTCTATTTCATAATGAGCATTTAAGAAACCTTGAGAAAGCCAAAACCTATGAGGAACAGAGCTTCTGGATGGCTGGGTAAATTTAAGGGGGCAGGAGACTATTCCTCCTTAGGTTCTTGGAAACAAGTGGAGGAGGCAGAAGGCATCTTAGATCAGTCTGCACTGAATTCTGTGTTGCTTGCAGCTAAGATTGCCTCAGGTATCCGATATGCTTAGGTCAGGCTATATCCAGGGAACGTTGCTCAACAAAGCTTTTATTAATTAGTAGTAAGCACAGCAGTCTTGAAACTGCTTGATGTTTTTCAAGAGGGTGGATGGTAGAGTGTGAAGTGCTAATGCTTTCTTCTGATTAACAAAAGACCAGCGAACAGTGCAACCTTCATTGTTTGTTAGGAGGATGCAAGAAGTCTGAAGTATCCTGTCCAGAAAAGTATTAGTGTTGTCTAGCATCATCCTATATAGATCTTGCTTTGGATTTGCTATGAAAATGTAAGCATTTAATGACTGTGCATAGGCACAGACACAGCTTTGCAGAATCAAAATCCTTTGTGCATGAATAAACCTATTCTTAACCTTTATTTTAATTACTTTTCCCTTCTGTCTTAGTCTCACCTCCCACAACAGGCCCAGTCAGTAAGTTAGTATTCATGTGTTCTGCCCTAAAGACTATTTGCACCATTAATATGTACTGAGATTCTTAAAGAACTGAGCCTGCCATAACAGGATCTCTTACTCTTGGGTTGTTTGGTTTTATTTGCTTTAAAAGTGAATTTCACTGAGCCCTAGTATGGTTGACCACCCTGAGACAAGAGCGGAGGATTCATCTGCCTTACATTTTGCTCTAATTGTCCTCAGTCTGGGATTTACTGAGAGTCAATAATCTTAAATTTGTACCTCCCTATAATTCTTCCACCATCCTTCAGTTAATTAGTCGCTGTCTGAAAGTTGATTTGTTGACTTGTGAAAAGTTTGTTGCAGTTCGGTTTCATGCATTTCTCTCATATGCAGCACAAGTGGAGGTGTTGTCTGCTGCACTCAGAGCATCCAGTTTGGATCCTCAAGAAGAGACAGTGACCAGCATGGGCAAGGGAACAGACTCTCAGACCGAACTAACCATCAACGAGCAACAAAATTTTAAACCTATACTGGGTGATATTGTGCCTTTAATTGGTGACACTGTTGAGGTAAGAAGTGAGTTTTACACTCTTCTCTTTTGGGTTTTGGTTTTTTTTTTCCAACCATTAGTATTTCCAGGGCTCCAGTAATAGAGCTGTATTTTGTGTTCATGCAGTAATTGCAGCCAAATGCTTCCCACTTCTGCTAGTCTGGTGTTCAGTTTTGTTGGCTGGTGTTGAAGTACTAGCTATGGAAACACAAATACTTGTGCTAGATGCCTTTGCTCTTGCCATTTCTGTGCTTGTCCATGTAAGTTCTTGAAATTGTTACCATTTAAATCTCTTGTGACTGTCACATTTTAAGATATTTTAATGCTATTGCAGTTTATTACTGTGAAATTGCCTTCCTTAAAACAGTGCCCTACTCAAATAAGTGAATCTCCTTCGGTGCCATCCTCCCCTTGTGCTCCCTGCTGCCTCTGGCGGAAGAGGTACTTTATTCCCTGTGCTCCCTGTCAAAGTGGTTTCTAGTAGTTCACTGGCCTACATAAGAGGAGTTCAGGACCTGCAGTCTAGGGTGTTTTGTGGACTGCTGAAAGAGGAAGTGGATTCTAGTAATCAATAAGGCTTTGAAGTTTTTTGTGCATGTTCAGTGCCCCACCACTACCTGCTGCCCAGCTGAAATCTGTGGTGTTTGATACATTTGGTTGGACTTGATGCTTATAGAATCATAGAATAGTTTGGGTTCGAATGGACCTTAACAACCATCCAGTTCCAACCCCCTGCCATGGGCAGGGACATGTCTCACTAGATCAGGCTGTTCAAGGTCCCATCCAACCCGGCCTTGAACACCTCCAGGGATGGGGCATCCACAGCTTCTCTTGGCAGCCTATGCCCGTGCCTCACCACCCTCATTGTGAAGGATTTCCTCCTTACATCTAGTCTAAATCTTTCCCTTTCCAATTTAAAGCCATTCTCTGTAGTCCTAACACTACATGCCTTTATAAATAAAATCCCTTCCCAGCTTTCCTGTAGCCTCTTCAGGTACTGGAAGGTCGCTATGAGGTCTCGTAGCCTTCTCTTTTCCTGGCTGAACAACGCCAATTCTCTCAGCCTGTCCTCATGGCAAAGGTGCTCCAGCTCTTAAAGGTCTTTTCCAACCTTAATGATTTTATGATTCTATTCTATGATTGTATGCCGTTTTTCGTTCTGTACTGTATATTAGGCCAAACCAACCATGTTCTTCACAGCATGTAGCGGCGCAAGCTCTGGTGGTATTAAAAGCTGTAGCTATGTAGAAAGCAAAGGTTCAAAAATATGCTCCATAAAACCACAGAACTGATTTGTTGTATCATATTGCCTAAATGATATTTTCAGATGATACTTTGATAAATGCCTTTGACAAGTCTAGGAGTTGACGTAAGTCCCTGGCAAACATTTTCAACCTTTAATTAGAACAGTGTTTCCAGATGACATTTAATTAACTTTTCACCTAAGCTGTTGAACTACCCTGTAGCCTGAAAACATTTGGGGAGTGGAGAAAGTGACATTTACTTGGGTGCTGCTGTTTATACATAGTCATAATTTACCACTACAGAGTATGATGCTGACAGAAACCTGTCACATTGCTGGTCTATGTTGGTTTTGCATTTTTCAGTTTTCCTCTTTAAAAGTATGATCTTAATCTGTCAGTTCCTTGTTTGTTACTGGCACTGAATCAAGTCCTCATTTTACAAGTGAAAGGATATCACAGAGGTGACCTAGAATTTGGGAATCAAGCTGTGATCTGTTGAGCTAGTGCACTGTTCCCCCTAGCAGTGAAGAGCTCTGATTTTCGCAGTGAAGAACACTGATTTTCACTAGTGGGTTTTTTGTTGTTGTTGTAGTATTGTTTCGGTTTGTTTGTTGTTTTTTGGGATTGGTTTTTTTTAAAGTCTCAGCAGAGCAATGTGTCAATAGGGCACTGGACACATTAGAAAAATCAGGCTACAGAGTTTCATATTTGAAAGCAACATTCATAGCTCTGCACAGGTATCACAAAGCAAAATTACACTTTGCTTGTCCTTCTGCAGCTGTGTTGACTCCTGAGGGAGTTAATGGTACATGTTTTCTATATTCAAATAAAAATAAATGCCAGCAGATTTTGGAATGTAGGTTAAGCTTGTTCATTGAGGATGACGGTAGCTGTTGTTTTTTCTTGAACCACCATTTTTATTTCTTTAGGTGGTATGCTCTGTAAAAGCATTGATAAATGAACGTAAGCCACAAGAAATTTCCCAAATCATCTTCCTAGTGAATGGGTGTGGGAATCCTCTCTTTTATTTTTGGTTGGAGGTAGAGGGAAAAGGGAAGGAAAAGAGAAAGGAAACAACTAAAATCACCCCATCCATTTCTGGCACAAATATCTCTCTAAGAAAAGGAGGGATGCCAGGAGAAAACTGGGCCCTTAACAGTGGCTTCTTCTTTCTGTGTTCAAGCCAGCTGCCCTGTTGGGAAACACCAGCACCACTTGTCCTTGTGCTGTGGGCTTTGTGTGCAACCCATGTTGCAGAGCAGCAGTCTGTGGAACACAGGCGCAGAGAGCACTTACAATACTGCAACTAAAGGAGACTTCACGTGAGAGATTTGTAAGGCCATGAGAAAGTGTGTTGCATCTCAGAGGTGGTGGTTTACCACTTGGTGCACAAGAAGCTTTCAGACTGAGCCCTGCTGAATTTTTATGTTCTGGCTCTGTGCAATGCGCAGTTCAGGGTGTGCATGTTACGTACAGATGGAGTTTCATGTACAGGAGTAGAGATACTGCATTGACTTAAATAACAATCAATACTGTGGTTCTTCTGTACTGAAGCTCTTCCTTTCTGGAATGTGTATTTAACTTTAAAAGTGGCTGTGTAAAAATGTTCCCATCCGTAACACCCTTCAGTATATTTAGTTTAACTTAGTTCAATCAATAAAGTATTTTTTTCATCCCTTTTTTTTAACTTGGCCTTTTACAGCAGGGGTGGAAGAGGTCATAGAGGGGAGTCTTTCAATTTTGATTGTAGCAGAATGGGTGATTAGCCTCCAGTCCCATGCACCTGGGCAATTCATGGAAAGCACTGTGGCTAAGTTGGGCTGGCTGCCTCATAATTTCTTGATTTAAGAGTTTAAAGCTAGTAGCTTCCTGGCAGTTCTGAAAATTATCTCTTTATCTGAAATAAACACTAAAATGGAGTGAAGAATTGACTGACAGACTAAAATCCTGCAGAGATGGTTTTCAGAGTTTCTGGAGTTGAAGTTGCATGTGGCTGGGCACATACAGTTAGAGTCACTTGCAGATCTGTTCTTTCCTTGTCTCTCTGATGCCTTCTTGCTGGTGCGTGGTTAGCCTGAAGGGTGATGTGAGCTGCTGTGCCAGCAATACGTGATTGCCTCACAGCTCTGCCTGGTTTTTTTATCACCTGTAATTATACCTCAGCAACTAAAATTACAATCCAGTGCTTAGATGAAAGCAGGTCATGAAGAGGGAAAAAGCAACTGTCTGAAGTCAAACCAAGGAAGACAGATGGTATCCCGGAGGCTTTTTAAAAGAAGTTTGTGGTTTGCCTGAAAATTCTCATTGTCAAGCTGATCTGAGCAGCTGGTAGAGTAGGCATGTTGTCTGTGCTTGTGCTGACCCTGAGAGCTCACCCTGTGAATGAATACCTTGGCTCTTATCTAGCAAAAATGCTTTTGTCCTGTTCTACCAGATAGCAGCCTGATCTACTTTTCAAATATTTGTCACGTACTTCTTGTCATTCACAGCTGATTATGCAAACCCCATTGTATTTGGGGAACTCTGCTGGTATAGAAAGTGACAGTTCATCCTCTCACAGCAGTTTATCATAGTGTATCAGACTTACACTGCTTGGTAGAGTTCTGAAACAGAGCCCAAGTCCTTATCTTCATGGCCCAGATATGTAGCCAGGATGATTGAATGTTTGTTAAAAATTAGTTCAGTAAAACTACTGAGAGGGGTGATGAATAGTGTCAGCAGCCATGGTCCACTACAACTCTGTATTATAAGGTGAGGCTCATCTGTAGGGAAGATAATAGAATAATCACCTCTAGGAAAGGAGCAACAGCTAAGTCTTATCACTTTCTACTCTTTAAGTGTGTGAGTGGTTTTGCTTTGACTGTTTTCTAGCACAAATCCAAAGCAACAAATCCAACAAAACTTGCTACAGATGTTTTCTTGTTTTCCCTTCGGGGGAGAAGCCGTGTGACCTGTATGTTACTTATGTTTTCCTTAATGCAGTTTCAAAGGTACTCTTCTTATTTTCATTCCATAAGAACCAAAATGGAGCAGGATAAAAGGAGCCTATGTTTGAGGTTGAAAGCAGAAAGATTTATCTTGAACCTTTTGATTTTGGGCTGTAGGAAAATTGTATTTGATATTAAACCATGTATTCCTTTAATCTCTGAGGTGAGGACAGCACTTCTTGATGTTGACATTTGTTTTAATTGTTTACTATTTTGCATGACTTATTTCATTTTTTCATAGAATATGGATTCTACACTTCACTACATTCATGATTCAGATTTGAGCACCAACAGTAGTTTCAGCCCTGAAGAAGAAAGAAAATCCAAAGTACAGGTAAATGACAGTAAATTCTGGTTTTCCTACATGTATCAGATAAGTGGTGGGTTTTTCACGTATTTCATTCAGTCATTTCTGATGTGATTTAGTTTCTATTGAACACAGAAAACCTCTTTAAGTAATTTTAAAATATTTCATGTTCCTGGAGATAACAACTGCTAAATTAAGCCATTTCTTCTTTTTTAGTTATGTATGATTACAGTGTTTTCTGACATGAGGTAATGGTTGTCATAGACTTCAGGCTCTGATTTCATTTGGTTTCATTTTCTATGGAAACTGTCCTGTAATGGAAGTTAGGTTAGTGAAGAAACAGGTATTTTTTATTAAATATTTTGAGTGGAATTGTCCTCAGCCAATGACAGCTTTGTGCAGAGATTTGTGAAAGTGTTTCATTAAGCTCAGACTGTCTCCTTGTTATTTTCTCCCGAAGGGAATATTTGTTACATAGTACAGTACCAAGTGTGCCACCCTGCACCAGCTTGATTACTCAAGTGGGAATCTCTGTCACTTGTTCCCTATGTGAGCTGAGGTTCTGCAGCTGTGTTAGGGAAATGCTCTTGTGTTAGGGAAATGCCCCCTTAGGTAGAGTCAATGCCTGACATAAGCTGACAACAGCTGAAGGAAAGAGGTTTTCACAGAATTTTAGTTCAGATGCTTTAGTTTCTCAGTGAGAGAAGGATTGGTCTTCATCAGAAATATCTCTCTCTGGAGAAGCATTTTTCCTTCCTGCTGACTGTTTAGGGAGTTTGGAAGCAACACTGGGTACACTATACTCTGCCTCTTCCCTTTCCCTCCCTCCCTCCCCAAGGCGTTTTGATTCAGTTTTCTTCTCCCCACCTCCCCAAGATGTAGAAGGGAATAGGAAAATAACTTTTGAGCAAGTCTCATAACTTGCTGTTCTGCCTGTTTTTATGAAGGACTTAGTTGTGTCATCGTTTCTTTAGAACTTTTTGATGGAACATACAAAATACAAAACCTTTACGTCCTTATTAAGAGATTGTACTTAAATAATATTCTGTCATTATGGGAAAAAAAATGTTGTTCTGGTAGTATGCCCTGGAATTGTAGTAAGACGTAGGAGGATTTATTGAAAATAGTGTAAAGACTCTACCGTTTTTCTTCTGTAGGATGTTGTACCTCAAGCCTTGCTGGATCAGTATTTATCAATGACTGATCCGTCTCGCGCACAAACAGTTGATACCGAGATTGCCAAACACTGTGCCTACAGCCTGCCAGGTGTGGCACTTACATTAGGCAGACAGAACTGGCACTGTTTGAAGGATACCTATGAGACGCTGGCATCTGACATGCAGGTAACCTCAAGAAGTTGCAACAGTGAATGATCTGAACTTCTGTGATGTGACAATGAATAATCTGAACTTCCATGACAGTTTCTCTTGTTTACTGTGTGTTGGGTTGCTCTGCTTTTTGTGTGGAGCTTTCTGTTGCTGATACTAGTTCTCTTATCATAAATGAAAGTGTAACTTGTCTCAGAAGGAGCTGGGTGCATGTGGTGCTCAGGTAGTAAAGAAGTGGGGCAACTTTAGCAGGCGGTAGATCTCTGGTGGGAATGTGAGGAGAGATCTACAGTTTCCTCTGAGGTCTTATGGCAGTGCTTAGGTTTTTCATAGGTATGAGAATTTGGATTGTACCACTGTGCATGATCAGACGTGTCCCTGCAGGCATGTCTGGAGCTCAGTGAGTCAGCCTCATGCCAGGCCTTTTGGTGGCCTTTTGGTGCTGCATCCAGTTAGTCATAAGGGAGTAACATCACTATCGCCATGCAGCCTCGCTGTTTTAAAAACAAATACTGGAAATAGCAACATTTTCCTTGTCAGGTGGTTAGGAGATGGTTTTGTGCATTTTACTGGGTTACGGTGGCTCTCAGTCTTCCCTTGTTTCCTTTTTTGGAGATGCTCTTTTTATTTTTTGAAACATTCTCAGACTACTTCACCCTCTCTTGAACTTGCTGCTTGCTATGTCAGAGCAGCAGTTCTCAGTGATATGTAGCAAGTAACTTCATGCATAGCTATTGCTCAAATTTTCCGAACTCTTTTGTGGCCGTTAAAAACAACCAGCTAATAAATTTAAAACATAAGTAAAACCAAATTGACCTATGTTCGAAACTGTCTGGAGTTTATTGCCAGTCTCACTGGAATTAAGGCTGAATCACCAGACTACGATGAAAGAACAGTACCCGTGCTAACTGGAAGGGGCTGGCTAAAGAACAGATGTTGTTTTATTTTTAAAAAGTCTTACTTGAAATAACTACTCTTAGAACAGTGCCCCCTGAGTTTAGGGTCAGTAGAAGCTCTACTGGTCTTTGGACTGGTGGGCACTCAGTGTGGGTGAGACTTTACCTGTTATGGAAGCTAAAATATGCCAGCTGAAATATTGTGGGATATATATCTTGTTCTGTTTTATAAATTAAATGATTGAGAATAGTAGTAGTGTGGAACTAATTTACCTAAAAGCATTTAAAGCAGAGAGTATTGTATGGAAGAGTGCTGATGTCAGGAATACCATTTCCCTTCCCAACACCTGGAAAATCAAAATATTTTCATTCCTTTCATTTGCCTAATTCCTTGATATTCCAAGAAACTAATTCATTTAATTTTCCAATTTTCATTTTCAACTGTTAAATGAAGCACTGTTGAATGTATTTCTGAGTACTGTAGCTTGCTGGGAGTCCAGCTTGGATGCTGATCCTCAAGTTAAAACAGAGCACTTTAGATGATACATCAATAAATTTTATTTATTTATTTTACAGTGGAAGGTTCGGCGGACGCTAGCATTTTCTATACATGAACTTGCTGTCATCCTTGGAGACCAGCTTACAGCTGGAGATTTAGTTCCTGTCTTTAATGGCTTTTTAAAAGATCTAGATGAAGTCAGGATAGGTGTGCTAAAACACTTGCATGACTTTCTGAAGGTATGTCTGTGTTCAACTCTGGTCAAGTGAAATGAGGTATTTCACTTCATTTCTTTGTATGGACTTACTTCTTAGCATAATTTCTTGTGGGAATCCATACAAAGCTGGACAGAATCCAGATGTCATTTGAGTCCTGGAGTATGTTTTGCAGAGCATCTGTGTTGCTGATACTTTCTTTTCTCCAAAGAGCCTGGTTTGTGCACGTTTAATCAATATTTAGGTGCTGGTGGGTGGTATTAAGATTTTTGATGGCTCTAACCTTTCTGCCCAACATCTCAAATTTCTTTAGTTGTTTTTCCTGTAACTGCCTCAAATTTTTGGAGATGAAAAAACCAAATCATAAAACCATTAAAATCGGTACTAGATTTTCTGCTTACCCTTCTTGTTTTCTAGAGTAAAAGCAGAAACTAGGTCAGATTTTGCTTTTGGTAGTACCCCAGGTGATTCTGTAGATTTAAGCATGTAGGGTTTAGCTCAGAAAAGCAACACTGTTGCTAAAGAATTCTTTTTTATGAAAGCAAGTGTTTCATTAGTTGTATTTTAAAGCTCTTCTTTTATCTGCTGATTGTAGCCTACATTTCTTTATGTAAGTGTATATTTACTGTTACAGCTTCTTCATCTTGACAAAAGACGAGAGTATCTTTATCAACTCCAGGAATTCCTAGTAACTGATAACAGCAGGAATTGGCGTTTCAGAGCAGAGCTGGCTGAGTACGTAGTTTTCTGGGTCCTTTTTTTTTAATTGTTGTAGTTATAGAAAAATGTTAAAATCATAGAATAAATGTCTTACAGTGACATTCTTAATCTCATTTTTAATTAGTGGACAGTTCTTATCCTCCTCCATTTGTCCCCCTTGCTTAAAACTTCTTAGTAGTTCTGTATCATTTATAAGTGCTCAAGTAGGAATTTGAATGTCTTTTCCATCACAGTATGTTGAAAGCATTGCTCTTCTATAAAAAAGCTGCCAAAAGAGAATGCCACATGTGCTTGCTCTTGAAGTCAGTAGAAGTGTTCTAGCAGTTTGACTCCATGTTGCTGTGTCTGAGAAGGCTGAATTCAGGACCATGAAATGGAGGAGATCCGGATGTTTGGAGGAGTAAAGATTAAGCAAGTAACAAAGTAGCAACCCTTGGACTTCATCTGAGCAGATGAAGGCTTTTTCATGGAACTAGTTGGTGGACTGCTATGTGAGGCAGCTTTGAAATGTCTGGTTGCTCAGAAAAGCCAGAAGATACTTGGAGGATCTTGTCCTTAAATAAAAGAGTAGTTCATCTTGATACTCAGAAAAGTAAGGGATGTATCGAGCTTGGTTTGGCTAAGAAAGGAACTCATAACTGAGCTTGGATGCCAAAAGGGGTTATACAGGAGGTGAAAGCAGGAATGGGGGGCACAGAAGGAATTTAGAAATATTGCCTAGGCATCTATGTAGGAAAGTCAAAACTCAGCTACAGCCGAAACTTGCAAGGGGTGTCAAGTACTGTTATATTAGCAAAAAAACCCCAGTAAATGGATAACGTGAGACCGTTGCTGAATGAGGTGGACGATTTAGTGGTAGTGGGCACAAAAGTGGAGGTACTGACAAGGTACTCAAGGTACTTCCCAGGCCTCTGCACTTAGAGCAGATTTCAGTGGTGATTGATGATCAGCCCAGGGTTACTTGAGAACTCAACCCATGGATATCCATCAGACCAGACAGGCTACAACTAAGGCTGTTGATAGAGTGCTGGCATGTGTCATAGTGAGGCCATTAGTCATCAACTTTGAAAAGCTCTGAAGATGAAGGAAGGTCACTAGAAATTAGAGAAAGGCTTTTAAGCCTTTTAGAAGATGCGTACTATCAGGGGAGTTAAAATTTTGTCTGTGTTGCTTCAGGCCCTGAGAATCATGGAGCAGATACTCTTGAAAACCATTTCTGGACATGTGAGGAATTAGTCCTCCATGAAAACAATCAGCATGTATTTCCAAGAGTAAATCACATCTGAACTTCTGTGATTAAACAACTGAATCTGTGGATGAGGAGAGGGTGGTAAATGTCATTGATCTCTGCTTTAGCAAGGCTTTTAATGTCATGTCTCACAATATTCTTGTAGTCAAGTTAAGCCATAATGATCTGGATGGATGGAGGCTGGACAGTTTGGATATTGGTCATTGGATAGTTTGATTCAGGAGGTTGTGCGTGATAGGTTATACTCGACCTTTAACCCTTCTGGGACCTTTTATCAATGACCTGGAGGGGGTGACATGGTGGACTCCAGTTAACGTGTGCTTGAAGGCAGGGCTACTGTCCAGCAGGGCCTAGTCAGGAGGGAGGGGCTGACAGAAGCCTTATAGAATCATAGAATCACCAGGTTGGAAGAGACCCACCGGATCATCGAGTCCAACCATTCCTATCAAACACTAAACCATGCCCCTCAGTACCTTGTCCACCCATGCCTTAAACACCTCCAGGGAAAGTGAATCAACCATCTCCCTGGGCAGCCTGTTCCAGTGCCCAATGACCTTTTCTGTGAAAAATTTTTTCCTAATGTCCAGCCTGAATCTCCCCTGGCGGAGCTTGAGGCCATTTCCTCTTGTCCTGTCCCCTGTCACTTGGGAGAAGAGGCCAGCACCCTCCTCTCTACAACCTCCTTTCAGGTAGTTATAGAAAGCAATGAGGTCTCCCCTCAGCCTCCTCTTCTCCAGGCTAAACAACCCCAGCTCTCTCAGCCACTCCTCATAAGGCCTGTTCTCCAGCCCCTTCACCAGCTTTGGCGCTCTTCTCTGGACTCGCTCCAGAGCCTCAACATCCTTCTTGTGGTGAGGGGCCCAGAACTGAACACAGTACTCAAGGAGCGGTCTCACCAGTGCCAAGTCCAGAGGGAGGATAACCTCCCTGGACCTGCTGGTCACGCCATTTCTGATACAAGCCAAGATGCCATTGGCCTTCTTGGCCACCTGGGCACACTGCTGGCTCATGTTCAGTCGGCTGTCAACCAACACCCCCAGGTCCCTCTCCTCCAGGCAGCTTTCTAGACAGACTTCTCCTAGTCTGTAGCACTGCACAGGGTTGTTGTGCCCCAAGTGCAGGACCCGGCATTTGGCCTTGTTAAACCTCATGCCATTGGTCTCAGCCCAGTGGTCCAGCCTGTTCAGATCCCTTTGCAAGAGCCTCCCTACCCTCCAGCAGATCCACGCTTCCACCCAGCTTAGTGTTGTCCGCAAACTTGCTAAGGGTGCACTCGATGCCTTCATCCAGGTCATTGATAAAGACATTGAACAGGGCTGGACCCAGCACTGAGCCCTGGGGAACCCCACTTGTCACTGGCCTCCAGCTGGATTTCACACCATTTCCCACCACTCTCTGGGCCCGGCCATCCAACCAGTTTTCCACCCAGGAGAGTGTGCGCCTGCCCAGGCCAGAGGTTGACAGTTTCCTAAGCAGAATGCTGTGAGAAACTGTGTCAAAGGCTTTACTGAAGTCCAGGAAGACCACATCCACAGCCTTTCCCTCATCAAGTAGTCGAGTCACTTTGTCACAGAAGGTGATCAGGTTAGTTTGGCAAGACCTGCCTTTTGTGAACCCGTGTTGACTGGGCCTGATCACCTGGTTCTCTTGCATGTGCTTCATGATAGCACTCAAGGTCACCTGTTCCATGACTTTCCCTGGCACTGAGGTCAGACTGACAGGCCTGTAGTTCCCTGGATCCTCCCTGCGGCCCTTCTTGTAGATGGGCACATTATCAGCCAGCCTCCAGTCCAGTGGGACTTCCCCAGTCTTCCAGGACTGTTGGAAGATGATGGAAAGGGGTTTGGCCAGTACATCCGCCAGCTCCTTCAATACCCTGGGATGAATCCCATCCAGCCCCATAGACTTGTGGGTGTCTAGTTGGGCTAGCAAGGCTCTGACCACCTCCTCTTGGATCATGGGAGCCTCATTTTGCTCCTCTAGCTCCTGGGTTTGTACACAGAGGGAACAACTTTCTTTACAATTAAAGACTGAGGCAAAGAAGGCATTAAGTACCTCAGCCTTTTCCTCATCCCCTGTCACTGTTGTTCCCTCTGCATCCAATAGGGACTTTATGGTCTCCCTAGTCCTCCTTTTATTATTTATATATTTATAGAAAGATTTTTTATATATTCAATATATAAATTCGATATAGAAATTCATATATTCAATATAGAAATTCACCAAGAGACAAGCGGCCAGTGCTGTACATGGGAAGAAAGAGCCTCTGACAGTGAGACAGACTGAGGACTGGCTGTCCTGGGAGCAGCTCTGCTGGAAAGGCCCAGGGTATCATGGAGGACAGTGGGCTGAACATGGGCCAGAAGTGTGTCTTGGCGTTATAATCCTGGGCTGTATCAACAGTAGCAAAATCAGTATATCAAAAGAGTAGATTTAGCCCTCTCTAGTCGGCACTCATTAGGTCTCATCTGGAGTAAATGCATCTGTACCAATACAGGAAAGATGCTGATGAACTGGAACAAATTCAGCAGAGGGCCACTGGGATTATCAAAGCTGCAGCACGTACCCTGTCAAGAAGAGACCATGAGACCAGGGCTTCTCTAGCAGGAATGCTGAAATAAACATATTGTAATGACAGTGTATCTTTTGAATTGCATTTTAAGAGACCTACTTTAACAACTGATCATAGTGTCATCTTTTTGCTTGTTCAAGTGGATTTTTTTGGACTTATTGCTGGTATGGAGACATTCAATCAACTGCTTGTAACTTGTTGTGCCTCTTTTTTTGACGTATTTCCTACCATTCATGACACATACTTGTGTCTGCAACCTACTGAAATCTTAATCAACTCATTACAAGTTGAAGACTACTAATAATTTCTTTAGTTGTCCAGTTTAGTCTGAAGTAGGAGATGCTAACTGATTTCATAAATCAACATTCTTAAGTGATGAAGGATACTTGTTAAACTAAGTCAGAGTAGTTGCTTTGTAGCTGTATGTGTGTTAAGTGTGAGAGATGTCTTTATCAGGTATTCAAATGTATGTGCACATGGCAGTGTCATTCACTGCTGGATCGCTGTGCTGCATGTTTATTGTAGCCAGTATCAGGGTCCCTGCCTTGGAAATGACACCTTAGTTCCCTTTCCTCTCCCCTAGTTTTGCATTCTTTGAGCTCATGCAGCGTTTTTCCATTATTGTGAGTAAATGCCAATTAAAAATGTGCAAATGGTCCATAGTCAAACTGATGGCATTGAAAACCAGATTTTACTTTTCAGTGAGTTTACTATGGCCATATTGCATATTTGGCAACTTGTCATATAAATGTTAATATTCACAGTTAAAGCTACCTTTCTGCTCATTATAACACACTCTGGTTCTTCTTCCATCTTCTAGGCAACTGATCTTGCTTCTAGATCTGTACAGTGCCAGAGACATCTATGACTACTTGCGACCTATCGCTTTCAGCCTCTGTGCAGACAAAGTGTCTTCTGTCCGCTGGATTTCTTACAAGCTGGTAAAGCAATATAAGTAAATTCAGGATTTCAGGCTGGTGAGGGTTGGTGGTCAGAAGTAATTTTTGTATTACTTTTACTTCTTGTGTCTTCAAGGTTAGTGAAATGGTAAAAAAGCTGTACATGGCTTCAACATCAACCTTTGTGGTAGACCTCATGAATGAACTTGTTGAAAAGTTCTGTAGATGCCGCAAATGGTCTGGTCGGCAAACTTTTGTCTTTATTTGCCAGGTAAAATGTCTTTCTGTTCATCTCTTTGGTATCGTGGGATGGTGTGGTGGTGAGAATGAAGGTAGGGGGAGGGTATAGGCAGCTGGAACTCTCTTGCTTTCTGTTAACACTGTTTTAATGAATATTTGAGAACTTCTGTTTCCAAGGGAATAGGTTTCATGGCTGCTTTCTTCACTGTTGCTCAATAGATGAATGCATCTTTAGCTTAGCATATTAGCATCAAGTTATCGAATGTAATGTTGAATGTGAAACAAATGCACAACAAAATAATCCCCGAGTTGGGAAGCTGCTTTGTTACTTGGCTTAAAGTGAAATTTTTACAACATGCTGCAGCAGTTTCCCACATTTTTGGGTTACCCTTTAGAAATCAAGTGTTAAGAGTTGCCTATTTCTCCTTAGCCAGCTAGGGCAGGTTGGTCAAAACCAATGTATTCTCAGCAGAATGAGCAGATGAGTTGAAACTAGCTGGGGTCCCAAGGAAATGGTCAAATTTGGAGGCTGTAGCAGAGGTGCAGACTGGGAGCCAACGTGGCTGCTGTCCAAGTGGGACAGTTCTCTGAAGGATTTGGGGAAATGGGAGCTTTGAGCTTATTTAGGGAGACGTGTCTGGGTGCAGAAGGTGATTATTGAGATGGGCCATTCTTGTCTAGTTAAAATAAAGGCTAAATCAATCTTAAAAAAAGGTTTGGGAAAGCCTTTTGCTTTTCTGTGTTTTCAAATTATACAGTGATTAAAAACACAATAAAAATAAGGAAGTTGCCAGACTTGATAGAAAATAAAGCAGACTTTTAACTGAGCCTGAATTTCCTCAACCCTAACTCACATCATTATGTGTGACTTTGTGCTAGAAAGCATTGTGCTGCGTTTTAAAAATTTGTGGATTTGTACATATGCGATGGAGGTAGTAAGGTCTGTTAGCTTTGATTGCATTGGGATTTTATCTTCACTGTGCTAAAATCTAATGCAGTTGGTTCTGTCTTCTTGCCAGACTATCACTGAAGATGACTGCCTGCCCATGGACCAGTTTGCTGTGCATCTGTTGCCACACTTACTACATTTGGCATCTGACAGGGTTCCAAACGTTCGAGTCCTGCTGGCAAAAACGTTAAAGCAAACCCTTTTAGAGAAAGGTTAGTGATCAGAAAGAGTTGCAGTGGGCTGATTGCATTTCTTTTTGTCCCTTCACTTTCCTGTAGTAAGCTGGGAAAGAAGGAACAATGTCAGATGTGGTTCACTCTTGCTTTTACAGTCTTGTTGCTGTGGAATGTTACCTTAGCTGAGTGGGGTATCAGAGTCACCTTTGTGTAATGCTGGGGAAGTAAGAGTTCTTGCTCATATGCCAGCCTGTTCTTTTGGTACCACTTTTCCCTGAATGAGCTAGGTTTTGGAGGTATCATCAGGGCACAGAAAGCACAAATCAATGACTAACAAAGCACAAATCAATGACTAACAACTGTGAAGCTTCAGTAGTGCCTTTTATTTGTTTTTTTAAAAAAATAAAAATCTGTTGATGTTCTGTGTTATAAGGATACAAGAAAAATCCTTCCATACAAATCCACCATCTGTTTTCTCATTGAGGAAGAGAGATGGCTGCTGTTGGTTTTTATATTTTATGGTAGCAGTGGGAAGAAGGTGTCTCTGGAGTGTCTTCAGGGAAATTAGACATGCAACTTTCAAATTGCAGGCTTTGCTTAGGAAAGCATCTCCAGTGCACAGCAGGTGCCGGAAGAGTCAGCAGTGCTCAGATTCCAAAGCACTGTAAAGGAAAATGACACTAGAAATACTACGCTGTTTTGTAAACCAGCAGAGGGTCCACCCTTGGAGCACTTCATCCAGTTCTGTTTGCTTTCTTCCTCAAAACCATACACTGGCTTGAGGACTGCTGTTTCTGGCACAGAAAATGTAAAGAAGAATGCAAGATGTTTGAAACACGGAACAACACAAAGCATGCCAACACAGCGGGAACTAGGCTATTGGTAGCTGCCTTGTGCATCCTGGAGGCTCTGAGTAAGCTTATGGAGAGAGTTAAAATGGATCAGCTGATGTTGCAGTAATTTGTTGTCTGTTAACTGTGCTAAGGCTGTCACTGTTCTTCCTGTTTTCGTGTCGTATTGATACTTTTGTTGTTCTTGTTATTTTTGTGTTCCTCACCTGGAAGGAACACCTTCATTCTACGTTGCCGCTATGTAGGTTTATAATACAGGTCGTCCCTGACTCAAAGATACTGATTAGGAATGGTGGATAGATGATGAAAGACAGATTTAAAAAAAAGTTGAGAAGTTTTTAAATCTCAGATCTAAATTGCCCTTCCTAGTGACCGATGAGCTGTTAGTAGTTATGCTGCTTTTATTTAACTGAACAACTTGTCCAGTTCATGAGAACTGTCAGATGTTGGAACTTCTTCCACTCTTTATTTCATGTTATCTTAGTTTTATTGTTTGATAATAATTTGGCAAGGCTGCCAGTGAAATAGTGTGGCACAGCCATGGGTTTGTGATTTTTTTCCCTCTATCACAAATACAAGCACACACCTTCTGAGTCTCCTCTTCGGTCATGGAGTATGTCAGGTTACTTTTATACTGAAGGACCTTAGAAATCCTGAACTCCAACAGCACTGTTAAAGCAACTGCGCTCTGAAACGTGAAATGATTTATACTTTTTTTAAGGTGAATTTGTAGGTATATTCACAAGCGTGTTGTTTGCCAGTTCAGATATTCTTGTTTGACTGTACACTGTCTGCTGGGATTTTTAATCTCATGAGAGCGTGCTGAGGCTTGCATTTAAGTATCTGCTGTCTTTTCTTCCTGTAAGTCTTGTGCATTTTCTCTTACAGAATACTTTCTAAATTCTGCCAACTCTCATCAAGAAGCTGTGGAACAAACAATTATGGCGCTTCAAATGGATGAGGACAGTGATGTCAAATACTTTGCAAGCATACACCCAGCCAGTACTAAAATTGCAGATGATGCCATGAGCACCGCTTCATCAACTTATTAAAAAGTTCTCAATGTTGCTGTAATTAAAAAAAATTAAAACTATTCTCAAATGCCTCTAAAATGGTTGATCTAGGACAACCTCTTTGGAAGGAGAGATTTCTTGCCAGACTTAACAGGTGGATGTTACCTAAACCAGATACCAGGGATTTTAAGTGAAGAAAATCTAAACATGCCTGTGTCAGCTTGACTTTAGAAAAAACACTGCTCAGAGGATTATTTTTGCCACCGAAGCCTTAAATCTTCTGTCTTCCTGAACAAATGAAACTTGAATTGGCAGATCATTTTCATTGTAGAAAGGATGTGATTTTCAGAGACCTGCATTGTTTCTCCTGAGGAGTTAACTTAGCAAGTATTTTCTATAGCAACTGATAGATGAAATGGCCAGAAAGGCAAATTTATACCGGGACGTAAGACCTCCAGTATTAGATCTAAAAATTTTTATCGTTCAAGGACTTGATTTGTGTGCAGCTGAGCACACCCTTAAGTGGGAATAGCTTTGATGTTTGTAAATGGGGAAAAGTAGAAATTTGGATTTCTCTTAAGGGCTCAGTGCTAACACTAAACTAGAATTTGATTTTAATCCTTAAATGCAGCATATTGCTGTATCCATTAGCAGAAAACTGTGCTGAGTACCTGTGTCCTAATTATTTTCATGCTGGTCATGACCTAAAGGAAATTTATTAGCACGTGTACTTTAAGTCAGGTATTTTTAACTTGATCATGATCGGCTCTGAGGTGCAACTTTTTTTCTTCGTATGCTGTACATATCTGTGAGCCTCCTTGGAGTGCTGCAGTCTTTAATCATGTTGTTTAAAGCTGTTGTGATACAAGTTGTTCTCTACTTGTCCAAATAAAATTTATTAATAAGATTGAAAGCAATCTTGTGACCTTTTTAAGACATTAAAAGAATAAGTTTTAAATTTAAGCGGCCTTTTCTTTTTCTAGTTCTTTACACTTGGATGGCTGTTGCAGGGGGAAGGGGTTTTGCAAGATTCTCTTTCAAGCATCTCTGTTGAACTTAGGAACCTGTCACTGCAGCGTGAAGTTGCTTCTTTATTGAAGAATATCTGAATATTCACCTCAGTTCAGATTTACAGGAAACTGAGCTCAAAATGCCCTTCAGCCCATTGACTGCTTTGGTTTCCTCTCATTTAAAATTACTGATACCGTTATCTCCCCCTGTGTCTTCCAGTGGAACTTGCTTAAATTGCCTTTCCTACAGCCTGCTGAACCTGAAGTACGTGAAGCTTATTTTCCTGAGGAGGTAGAAATGGTTTATGGCAGCTCGTCTTTGATGTATTTTAGCAGAACATTTTCATTTATCAGCCAGGTGCTTGGTACCCTAGAAGTTCAGCCTCAGGCAGGTGCCTTTTTTTTCCCCCTTGTTTTCTTGGAAAAATAGTCTTCTACAGTTTTTTCTCCATTAAACAAAGTTGCTATTTACTCTCTGAAGGCCTGCTTTTCTACTCCTGAGCATGGTCAATGGAGGTGGTTAAGATACAGAGTCATCTCTGTCTGCTGTGAAGCTTTGTGGGTTTGGTTTTTTCGTGGGGGTGGGAGGTGAATTGTTTTTGGTTTTGGGGTTTTTTAGTTGGTTTTTTTTAAGGTTTGTGGTTTGGATTTGTTGCCTTTTTATTTTCCACAAGTTTGTCCTTTCTTGTCCATTTTCAAAACTGGCTTTGAATTTGGAAAGGCAGCTATATGCCCAGGTCAGAAGTTCCTGTAGTATAGGTAATATTCTCGTCAGGTTTTCTGTTCCTCATGTTCTCTAATAACTGTTCAGAAATCGCATACAAACCCCTGGAGGACTGGGCAGTGGGATGGCACTGTGTCTAGGTGACAGCAGGTTGCCAGAAAGCAGTGATCTCTTCGAACAAGAGAATTTCTGAGCTCTCCCTGCTGCCGTAAAGAGAAAACTGAAATGAACTAGTCCGGTTCCTGGCCAGATTATTCACATTTTAGAAATACGCATTTAAGTCCCGTCAATTTCTGCATTCAGGGTTCCTAAATCCCATCAGGGATTGAGGCTCGGGGTACATAAATCCCTTTGTCTGTTCTCTCCCTCATTGTAATGAGGGTTGAATTGCAGTTGGGTCACGTGAGTGATTTCTGCGGTGACTGGGATCAGCTCTTTGTTCAGACCGGAGCATTCTTTGGGTTGTCTTCTAACTGTGACTGGCCAAGTATTGGAGTTTAAAAGAAAACCTAGTGTTTGGAGTCTGGAATGAACATGTCCTAACCTAATTCTGTTACTGCCCTAACATACTGTTCCGCTAGTCCAGTAAAATAAAGCATTCCTGTTCCCTTCAGGTATTTTATCTGATCCCTTCATGTATTTTCTAGTTATTTAAAGGTAAGACACTTCTAAGTTCAAAAATGACACAGATCTGAATGCTTTAGTTCTTTCTGTTCTGTGTTTCTTCAGTACTGGTGAAGGCGTGTAGCTTTAAGGGAGGGTTTGAAACTTTTCCTAAGATGGAGTGTTTTCACTTGGAGAATGCTGGAATTCCCCTGACATGTAACAAATGATGATTGTCTTCCGGAAAGAGGAGTTTTTCTCCTTTTTCCTTCACCCAACATGACCTGTCTCCCTCTTTTCTGCTCCATTTTGTGATTCTCAGCATTGCCCAACGGCTTTAGAGCTACAGCCTGAGGGATGTGGTCTCTGTTCAACTCTGAAAGGGAATTTTCTTATGCCTGCAGTGTTAGTGATGCCAGTAATTCCAGCTTCAACTTGTCGCTAAGGATATGAGTTTGGGGAAACATGTCTCTGTTCTGAGTGATGATGAAAAAAGGAGCTGTCTCTTCTGTGGGGTGTTGCCTAGGAACACAGCCAAAGATTCTGGTGAATTCTCTCCTGTAGTCTCCACTAAAGAAAGATTCAAGCTTTGTAGCTTAATCCTTTTTTCTTGAGCAGAAGGTGAGGTGGTTCCCAAATTGTTACCTGTTGGTCCACAGTTTCCCCAAAACAGTATTGTAAGTCTACTCTCCTCTTCTTGGTGAAGTACCACATCATTCCTCCACAAGCAATTTTTGTTGGTTTCCATTTAATTTTTTGACTCCCTCATCTTGGAGCCTCTTCATGGGAAATCCCCTTTTCCCCAAGTCCTGGTTACAGCACTGTCTTCCTTTCTCCTGCTTGTTGTTTTTAACACTGGCTTCTCTGTCTTCAGATATTCCTTCCCAGAGACCCATTGGGATTTGGTAGGGCCATTTCCTTGCCACGCTTTCTTGCAGATTTCACACCAATAAAACTGGCAAATGTTTGAAACCTTCTCAAGGGCCATTTGTTTTTAACCAAGACTGATGCTTGGAAATCAGTTTTTGCTGGTTTTGAATGTCCCAGATAGCTGTTGCACAAATTCCTGGCGCTGTCGACAAAGTTGGATGTTCATTAAGACTGCAGCACAGCAGGGTGATTTCAGCTCAGCTGAAATAAAAGTTTGCATAAGGTTGACAATCCTCCTGTGCCAGTGTAGGTCTGGCTCTGATGGTTTTCACGTTCAATGGATCACATTATCCTCTCTGTTACTTGTTACCTACTTGTTAGTGCTTCATCCTTTCCTCTGCACTGTCAGCGGCCGGGGCTCAGAGATGGCTGGTTGGAATTGGTAGTGGATGGGCAGAAAAGGGAGAACAGCGAAGCCTGTCCTGTGGCTCCGACACTCTCTTCCACTTTGATTGGGTTCCTTGCCATTGGCAAGTTTTCCTTTTGTTCCCTTGTCCTTTGGTGTGGAAACACGTGCAGTGCTCATGTTTTCTGACCTGATTTCATCCCAGGGACTTTTCTTTCTTGGTGGGATGGGAGAAATTGTCCAAGCCAGATGGACAAAAGCTGGTTCTCTACTCTATGTGCTCTCTCATGTCAGTTCTCCCCTCTCTGATACAGATGGAAAAGGCTCGTCTGCCTACCTGTGTAGGCATTTGGACAACACGGAAATTACATTTAAGTAAATCCTTATGTGCAGAGTTGGGACACACTGATAGACACCTTAAAAATACAAGCCTGTGATAGGAAAGCTTATTTTAGATATCCGTGACCACCACCTCTTCCCCCAACACAGAGTGCTTTCAGACGCTGCCTTTTTGTTTTACTTTACTTTTTACTTGGACTAGGGGGGTTTATTTTTATGTGACAAATGGGAGTATTGCCTCTAAGATTTCTGCACCAAGGAACACCATTTGCTGACAAGCAAGAGTTCTGCCTGGTGCATAAGTCTTATGAGGAGCGGCTGAGGGAACTGGGGCTTAGTCTGGAGAAGAGGAGGCTGAGGGGAGATCTTATGGCTCTCTACAACTTCCTGAAAGGAGTTTGTAGAGAGGAGGGAGCTGGCCTCTTCTCCCAAGTGACAGGGGACAGGACAAGAGGGAATGGCCTCATGTTGTGCCAGGGGACGTTTAGATTGGACTTCAGGAAGAATTCCTTCACTGAAGGAGTGGTGAGGTACTGAAACAGGTTGCCTGGGGAAGTGGTCATGTCTCCATCCCTGGAAGTGTTCAGAAAACGCGTAGATGTAGCATTTTTGGACATGGTTTGGTAGGCATGGTAGTGTTGAGCTGATGTTTGGACTGGATGGTCTTAGAGGACTTTTCCAACCTTTATGATTCTATAAGAGTCAAAGGTAATGGTATTATTTTAGGGTTCAGTTGCTGTCGAGAATGGACAATACACCGTGACTTAGCAGAGACAAGTAAAAAGATGTTTGAAATCTCTCACAGCACTCTGATCGCAGTCCGCTTCAAGTAGCCTGGCACATTTCTGCAGAGGTGCAGGAATGTTTCTGTACAGGTGACATTTTGGAAGGATTGCCTGCAGGGGGGATTGAATCCTGTCTGAAAAATGAAGGCACTGAGCAGACTCCTGCATTTAACAATGCTGCTGAGAGGAGGAGAGGGCACTGCTTGAACATCAAAAGGCGTTTCAGTTATTTTTGTAGTCAGTCCAGGTTTCCTATGCAAGACGGAACCCAGGTAAACTGAGGAAAGTGACAGCAAAGGCTCAGATGGGAGCTGGGTCATTACTCTTGTGTTGCTCATTTATTTCACAGTTGTTTCTCCTGGTTGCCTTACTGATATGTTTTGTTTTGTTTGTTTCTTCTTTTTTTGGCCCCCTTCTGGGGTTTTGTGCCTGACAATGTTCCCAATAAGCAGGACTTTGAGCAGAGCTGTCCTTCCCCTATCTGCCTCAAGGCCCCCCACTGTGATAAAACAGGCAGTGGCTCGCAGTACAGGGTGAGGTTCTGTGTAAGGGAGGGTGCAGCAACAGGAGCTCATCAGGACTCCCAGCAGACCTCTTGTCAGCAAACTGCCTTCCTTGGTGCGTGAATCTTGGATGCAGTATTCCCATCTGACAAATCATGATGCTTAGACTGCTGACTTCCCTAGCCATCTGCTGGGCTGTAGCAACGCAGGGCTGTGCTGCCGGCTCCAGTGAGGGGCATTTAACCTGTGGGGGAGAACAGTGCTGTGATTCCTCTCCTGGAACAGGGCATCCAGCAGAGAGGAGGGATTTGGGAAGGTGAAGGCCCACACTGCTGAGCACCAGTTCACAATGGGTTGGTCTCCCCAGTGGCCTTTGGTGTGTTCCTGTTTTGGAGATGAGAACACCCCTGATGTGGGAGGCCGTGGGGGAGCATCTGGGAGTATCCTAGGGAGGGGTCAGTGACAAGTCAAAACGACATTAGAAATTTTAAGATGCAGAGACCTTTAGTCCTGGCCTTTTCGCTGATGCCTGCTCTCCTCTGTTCCCCACAGGCTACCCTCTTGGATACAGTCAGTAGCGGTATAAGGGCTGTCGGCCACTGTTCTGGCTCTCCTGTAGTCAGAGGGTGCGGCCAGTGACAGGGCAGGGCAGCAAGGGCTGCGCCGTAACTTCACTGTAATGAGAACTCTTGTGTTTTGTGGTTCAGATAAGAAATTCTAGTGCATGGGAGTAGGGTCATCTGGTTTATATCAGATACATTGCAGCATAATCCTTTGGCAGAACTTACTTGTGCTAAGATAGTCAGCAACACAAGAAACTCCAGCTGAAACTTGGGAGCAGATTCCCTTGTGCGCAGGAGGGGCAGCAGTGGCTGTGCCAGCACTGAGCTGGAGGCACAGAGTGGCCTGGGGGGTCTGTCCTGGCAGGGGTCACTGGGCACGCGCAGCCAGGAGGGGTTGGAGGGGCAGCAGGGGTCTTGGCCTGGGACTTCTTTTATTTGAAAGAGGAACAGTCTTACACGGTCAGGTCTTCATCATAAAGGCTGATTAATTTCTAGAACCCCTCGTGGTTCCCTGTAGGACTGTGCTCCCTACCCTGCTTTCAAAGCACCTCACTGCACTGCAGAGGCCACCTTTTAGAATCCCACCAGAACTGGCAGCTTCTGCTTCTGTGAGAAGGAAGCTGAGCTGGCATCAGAAACCCAGGGTGGGCAACGCTGAGCCCAGGAAAGCTGGAAGGCGGCTGGAGTCCGGCACGGTGTTGGATGTAAGTTGGTGTAGGCGTGTAATAGGGACGTCGCCTGAGGAATTACTGCTTGCTCTTTGTTTTCTCTTTTCTTTCTTATCCCAATAAATTAATAAAAACCCAGCCTGTTCAACCATTCAGGGAGTAACAGTTCCCTTCAGGCTGCTATTTTTTAGAGTAAAGAGGCTCGGTTGAGAGGAAAAACATGCTGGGTCTGCAAGATGTCTGGAGTTGGTTCATTGTACAGTTGTGGTATTTCAGGGAGTATAAAAACTGTCATGTTTGCAGTTGGGTGCAAACAACCTCCTGCTGGCACAAACCAGGTTTGCGTCCCAATCACACTGGCTGTGTAGTCATAGGGTGCTTTGTGCCCCTCGGGGGTTCTGACTGACTCACTTGAGGAAATCTGTCCCAGGGTAGTGTTGCAAAGGACTATAAAACACTGACCCCTGTGTTGTCATCCTCCATCTTCCCTGAAGGAATTCTCTGGTGGGAACACATTTTCAAGAGGGAAGCACATGGGCCACACTGAACTGTCACAAAGGTTTTGTTAATTGCAGAACACCAGAATTAACATTGTGGGCCCATTTCTTCATTTCAGTAAAGGTCAGTGAACCTGGTGGTTTGTCCAAAGGGTCTGACAGAGGTTGTGCTGCTGCATGTGGCTCATACAAGCTGGACGTTGTTGGGCTGCCATCCCATCAGCGGGGCCAGCATTGACTCACACGCATGACTTGACTTGAACTACCGCACTTTCTCTCCCTAACTGTCCAGCACTGGATGCTCCATTTGAAATTTTCTTTCGAAGAACAATCTTTCATGTGTTTTGGAACTTAAATTTCTGGGTACAGTTGCTACGTTACTGCAGGAGCAGCAACTCCACCTGAGTTGAGGACTTCAGTGGTGACGCTTCAAGGGCGCTGTAAGACTGCATGAGAAATATCTGTATTAAGAAAGAATCAAAGTCTTAAAATCTTTAATTTGATCAAATTAAATTTGATCTTCAGCTACATTATGGAACCTTTCTATGACACTGGGTTGCAGACTGTTCTTTCAGAGAGCTGCTCGCAAGCCCAAATGGCCTAAGAATAACAATTCATTTGTGTTAGAGGCAGATCCCATACGGTGTGAAGGAAATTAGAAACCACTTTCAAATGGCTGTTGAATTTATTTGCTTGATAAATACAGTCCTAACAAAATAAAAGTTAACTGATATTAAGAGATTTGTCTGAGGAACATTAGAAAAATCCACGACAATTCAATAGGAATTAGTGTGAATTAAACAACAACAAAAAAACCATTTAAATATTGCCAGCAAATATAAAATGTATGTAACGAAGGCAAGGGAGAATGCTTTAGTTTACATTTGTCATCTGACCATATTATCTGTGTTTATAAACTTTTTTCCCCAAATTTTAAAAAAATATTATGCTGTTTTCTCTAACATATCAAAGCATTATTTGTACAAAAATCAAATCATGGCCAATGATTCACAACAGTGCAATAGATAAAGACTAACAACCGCATCCAACAGGTGCTGAAAATAAATATCCAGATTAAAAAATAAGGTATCTGCACTCTGTGGAGTTTGCTGTCTGTAAATGAACGAGCCTGGGGAGTGTATCCGAAACATTCCACGGCCCTTATCGATGCCAGCGTGGCTGGAGGCTGTTGATGGGCAGAAGCAGTAAAACAGCCAAACCAAAAGCAAGCCCCGAGTTGAGGCTATTGCTGACCCCCCCGTGCCTCCCCTTGGCATCGTTCTTCAGGCTTATTTGGAAAACACCAGTGACTTGCTTTTCTGCCAATGGAAATGCTGTATTGCTTGGTCAGGCGGATCTACCTACAGTGACATCACCCACCCCCGTCCCTGCCTAAAGCATCCATCAGTGGCTTTCTCCAAGGGACTGGAAACATTTAAAATGGATGTAGAAAAAGCTCTCAGCTATATGGCAGCAGTGTGAACACGGCCTCTCTTAAACAGGTGCGATGACGATGGTTTATAAATGAGCAAATGGGTTACCTACATCGCTAAGAGACATGAACAGCTCTTGATAAACGTATTTCCATCATACAGGGACATAAATAACATCTCTCAAGTTTTTACATTTATTCGGTACATCTCAGAACAAAACTGAAGCTTAAGGGCATGTTAGGCAAATGCGACACCCCGTCGTCTCCAACTTTTCAGCCACCCCAGAATAAAATTAAAGCTCCCTTGTATATAATCTGCATCAGAAAGGCATCAAAGGCACAAGCAAGAAGTGACTAGGTTAATAAGCAGAAATAAGAGTGAATGAGGATGAATAGATTCACAAGGCAAATAATTAGTAAGTGTGGGTGAGTTTTTGTTTATTTACTGAAAATGAGATCTTCCAATTCTGCTCCAATGAATGTAAATAATGATTTTGGTTTAAAACAAAACTGTTACTGAATAATTTTAAATCACCTGAAGGAAACCAGTCTTGAAATAATCTTATACTAACTGGAAAACTCTTCTGGCCTCTCCAAACTCACCTGAGTCTGATGAGTCGAAGCCACAAGTATTAGAGACAGAAGTCTCCAGGGCTTAAAAGAAAAGTTTCTTTACAGAATGTACACAGCCAGCAATAAATTTGTGCAGTTTGACTCAAATTACAGTAATTTGCACAGTTCAGTTAATTTTATGCATATCTAAGGAGCCTGATCAAATTGGAGTTTCTTTCCTGTCTTTACTTGGCGATGGCTTGACTTGCTGCTCCTTGCTTGCTTTTGGCTGCTCTTTGGCTGCTTTTGTCTCCAGGACACTGTCTCTTTGCTGCTGAGAAACACCCCCGCGTTTTTCTGGCTCCTCTTCTTCCTGCACCTGCTGCTCCGATTTTGCTCGCTGCAGCAGCCGGAGCTGCACGCGCAGTTCTATGATGGCCTCTCGCTCCTCATGAATCGCTTGGTTCAGATGATTGTTCTTTATCTTGTAAACAAGGATAACAAATGTCAGGGCTCCTACCGACAGAAAATTGCTCTAACAGGGCCATTTAACATCTCCCGCTGAAGCTTTGCAGTTAAACCAGAGAGCAGCATGACTTGCACACAACAGTGATTTAAAAACAGAGCCCGTGGGTTATGCCCCAGCAAAACGGCTGCAGAGTCACCAGTGTGCACATATTCAAACATCTCTGCACAGACAAAATCAAGTAACTGCTAAGGAGAAGAGTAGCAATTAATACTCAAACTCAAATCTTACCTCCAGTTCCTCATTCTGCCTCTGCAAATCTTCCAGAATGACCTGCAGTTCCTCCTCATCTTCACTCTCACTTTCACTCTCAGAAGAATATTCCTCAGTTTCACTTCGGCCGTGCTGCTGGCGACTGAAACACCAAGGATAAACTGCGATTTAAACACTTCCTCAAGCCTCCCAGAACTAGAGCTGCGTAAAAGAGCTGACTTACATCCACTGAATAATCTCCAATGGTTTTAAAAACAAGATCAGAGTCCCTTTTCAAAGCTTAATTTAAAATGCCAGTGATTTCCTAGGGGGAATTTTTAGTGCCCAGGGTCAAGGTTCCTTTAGATCATCGTTCCATAGTTATACTAACAGAAAATATCCCAAAAGGTCCAAAGTTGCTGAGATTTCAGTAAAAAGGGGTGGTTCTCAGCTGTGACGTTCATGGGGTGAGCTTTTAAGTGTAGTTTCGAGTATTACTTCAGAAGTACTTTTCATCAAAGAATGTGCCCCGCCAGGCAGGGGGCCTGGTGTAAGCGATCTCCCTTTTACCTCTGTATTTCAGCTATTTCTGCTCGAAGTCGATCTATTTCTTCCTTCTCCGAGGCAATCTGTCTCCGCAGAAATTGCTCCATGGCCACCAGCTCTTCTTGTTCAGTTAAAATCTCATTCTCCTGCAACAACCAATAAGTTCATTTAAAGCCTTCGCTTTACGTTCTACAGAAACATATGATAAAGTAGGAGATGATGCTGTGCTCTGAAATCTTTTCAGGAGAAGTGGTTAGCGTGCCTGCTTTGAACCCCGAGTCATCAAGACCTCAAAGCAAACGTAAATTCAAAACCAATGCTGTCTGTTCTGAATCCTGAAGGTGATCGCTGTGCTGAAGAGCTGTGGAGATGATGTACCAAATCCATGCATGTTTGGCTGCCTATTTCCTGAAATCACATGGGAAAGCTCTGGCTAACCAGTTAAATAACTAGAAGAAAATTGTTACGAAATACGTCTTTGAAGATAGCTACAAGGAGGGAAGTACAGCCGGGAGAAGATCAAAGCTACCAACAGAAGCGAAGGAAGGCAAAAAAAAAGCCAAAATAGTTGCCTTACTTCGTTTGATCACCAGGAATGTAGTTAGTGGTATTAAAACTGCTTAGATTTGGAAGTGCTTTCTAAGTACATTAACAACAAAGGCTACTTTGTTGTTGCTGCACAGTGGGTCTTTCTTTCTGCTGTTGAGAGTCCTCTGCTTTGGGTTCGCTCCTGCAGTCAGCATTCCTTCCCTGCTTTATTTACCATTAAAACAGCCTTTAATGGACAGAGAGGCCTCTTTAAGGTTTTCCCACTGCATTAGAAGGAACAAAAGTGTATTTAGTATTTCTGAAAGATATGGAACAAGAAAATATGATTCTATTATTTCTGGAAGATAGAGAACAAAAATATACCAGCAGACAAACAAGTAAATGCCTGACACTTACCTGTGCAAGGAGAATATTTATAACTTCTTCGTTCTCATTCATTTCTTCTTTGGAGACATCCTCCTTGGAAAGGCTAGCGATTTCTTGTGCAATCTTTGTTTCACACTCCTGCCAGGGAAAGAGAACGGCTGTTAAGAGGTCAGCTTCCTCAGTCACTCTCTTTACTGTCAAAAAGATATTTTTTAACATTATTTTCCAAATTTATTACTATCATTTTAGTTGTCTTGAGAGTTTTCAGGAAGGTGTGTCCCCTCTCTGGGACATACGACAGTTAAAAAAAAAATGCTTCTTAAGTCTGTTAACCTTGAATCTTCCAGTAATTTCTCCTAGCACTCAAGGACACAGTTTTAAGCATATAATGAACACGTGCTCTGTCACACACTGAGTTTTTAATCATACACAGCTTTCTTTTGTAAACAGCTGTGAAGGAGTGTGAAGATCCCCTAGGGAGAGCCTGCTCACCAGAAAATGCAATTGCTCCTCAGCCACGTAAGGCTAAGATGAAAACATCTACAGTGAAAAGACTGAAATGTGGTTTGATCTAACTGTGTGCCTTTGCATTGTCACAAATGAGGGATCCACGATTCAGATGTCTGGCCAATAAACAAAAAAGTTACCCACCTGCCTCTTAGCTTCTCTTAGTTTCCTCTTAAGAGCTGTTAAAATTCTTTGCACCTCCCAGAGTCTCTCTTCTTTGGATAAGTCTTTTATCCCTGCCTGCAAGTCTCTGTGTAAACAGTTCAGTAGGAATTCCTAGAAATATTGCCAAAGAAATTAGTGTCTTTAATATATAATGGATAAAGAGTGTCCTTAACAGCAGGGCAGGCTGGAAAGAAAAATCTTGTTGGCTTCATGACAAGAGGCTCAGAGTCCTGGTGTGTAATGTTTCACTCATCAAACAACACCAAGCGTTAACATACAGTCAGCACAAGCTCTGGATCTAGCTAAGAGCGATGCTAAAGAAACCACAGGCTTTAACATGTTCTCCTAACCTTCGTCCCACTATAAAAGTACTGAACCACATTGCAAAGCAACCCACACAAGACACGGCCATAACCATCACAAACTACTTTCCACACAAGAAATGGGCAAGAATATCACCACCTCTTTCCAGTCTCCACTAATGGGACCATTGTGGTGGAATGAAAGAGCATGTTACAAGGTTATGAGAATTTACTACTTGAATGTATAAAAAGTGAGGGCAAAGGTAAACAGAAAAACACTAAAGTAACTGCTAACCTGTCGCCTGATTTCTTCTTTGATGCTTTCTTGTGTTTCTGGAAGTGCTGGCATTGTTGCCATATTTGACCAGCGAAGAGGTTTTGTCACCGGCTTTAGGGTCACATTCCCAAAGAACTCTTGAACATGTGTGAAAAATACATACAGGACACGGTTGCTGATCTGCAAGGGAAAGACAGACAGAATATTGGTTAAGATGGTTTATTCACATCATCTTTACCTGTGAAACACAGTATCTTCCTACAGAAACGGAGCAGCCTTTAGTTTGCCTTTCTGTGAGTCACAGTCATGTTAGTGTGTCCTCAGAGATTAAACTCTGGATTAAAAATGATACTTTTAAATGGCCTAGTGCTGGCCTCAAGGAATCATTTCACTGTCTCTCTTACTTGTGTATATGAGGCATTTTTCATACTCAGCTCAGAATTTCACACTTCTTAGCCTACCACAATTATTCAAAATTATTCAAATTGTATTCAATCTTTCCTTTTTACTTATGTAAAGGCAGTGGCAGCAGCGGTAAGAGGGAACACAGCCGGCTGCTGGCTGCCTTCTCTCTTCTCCCCCAACCAGTAAGCATTTTCTACAACTTCTCTCTCAGATGACTTAATACAGTAGTAAAAGTAGTTTGAAAGGAGCTGCTGTTGTATTCCTGTTGTGAGACAGAAGCATTTATTTTGATACTAGATCTTCTATATTAAAATTCAAAAATTTATCCTGATTAGAGTGCTGTCACTACCTGCATTTTACTTGCTAAAATCTACTTAACAACAAAACATGACTGGGTGTGCATTGTTTTACGTTAATTGTTACTTCTTTTATTAGCTAGAAAGTGTCTGGCACAGCAAAATAGCCAAGAATAATACCCAGCCCTTTTGCTACTGGGCCTCCACCTGGACTCTTAATTATAAAGCCAAGTTTTCCTGCAGTGTGAGTTTTTTTCTGGATGACCCATACCCAATAATGCCATGTTTCCATTATGCACAGGACTGATTCTGAGCTGTATTTAAATTAAATATTTCCAAGATGCTCATTAAGGAATTAATCAATCCAGAAACCACAAAACCTTTCTGGAAAACAAAGTTGTTTTTTCCCAGCCATTTGACTGCAGACACCAAAGCCATTACTGCACCAGGAAGATCTATTTGCAGGACAGGGTTAATTGCCTTGGTATTAAAATTAAGCAACAATATAGTCTTCAGTAAATTGTCACTGAATCACAAACCCACAGAAATAATGTATCTGCGTGAATTACTGTATGAATACAACACTGAATTACTGCTGTTCACACTAGAATTAAAACCCTGACAGCAGCCTTTGAAATAGTCTCATAATAACCCAAATATCAGACCCATTGTATGCAAATATACATTCAAAAAGTCTTTTGTTCCCCCATTACCCAGCATTTAAGGTTTCCAAGGTATAAAGAGAGGCTGTAATTCAGCTTAACTCTATGAGACAACACCCAGTGCTCATCTGCAAGAGAATCCTACAAGGAAGTGTTTCTTGGGCTCTAACCCTTGTTGTGTGGTACGCACCTGGACAGTAGGGCTGAGCACTATAGAAATATTCTGGATGTTCATTTTTGTTTCCAGTTCCTTTGCAATAACATGGTCCATATGCACAATCAGCCAAGAAATTAGGAGATGGTTACACTCTGGCAACTCTTTCAGCAACCTCTGGCATTCCTGCACTTTCTCAGCCTCAGCGCTCTTTCCACAAGCATCTTCAAAGCGGGGCATTAGCTCTTTGGTAAGCAAATTTTCAGGCAGTTCTCGTAGGTACTGCTTCAGCAAGCTGGCTACTGTGTTGGGCTCATATTCTTCCAGGTTGGGAGATTCTTCTCGATCATATGCTGCTTTTAGCTCATCAACTTTTGATTTTATTCCTTAAAATATTTAGATCAAGAATTAAGAGAAATCTTCGACTGTAAATGTATAATAGTTACATGCATGCTTTTTTTTTTTATGTGCATTTATTTTACCTCTCCTTACAATTTAAGCTAATTGAGGAGCACCTTTTCAAGGTTATCCACACGTAACAAAGTTAAAACTGTGACCCAAAATGATGCAATCGCTGCTTCTACATGCGCTGACTACTACTGTAAAGGAAAAACACAGCACCATTGGAGTTCTGAATCAGAACTGGCGCCAGCATTCCCTCACATCAAGGAACATGAAATAGGATGAGGAAGGGTAAGGGAATGTAAAATCAAATGTGTGTTTGCATTCAGCGTCTTTCAGGCTGTTCAATTATACAGCCCTAAGCCAAGTAGCAAATATGTTATCAACCCAAATATTGTAAAACAAGTTCCACCTAGAACAGCTTTCCTCTGTCAAAACAAACCCCATACTTTTTAATTTCCAGATTTCCAGCTGTCCCTCCTCAGCAGAGGGATCCAACACAGGATTCTCGATTTGAGACACTGCATGAATAAAAGCGTGTCCATACAATTATTCAACCCGGCCAAGATTTTTGGTAAGATGTTTTTATAACTGGGTGACATTCCAATCTTCCCAGATTCAGGGAAACTTCGTTCTTAAAGCTCAAACTCCCACCTGAGTTACACCGACTGGATGCTCTGCATGGCTTGGCTCAGACACAATAAATAAGCAGCACTGGGTGCACTCAGCCCAGGGTAAATGCCAGGTAAAATACACTCAGTTTAATAGCCAATGAAGTTAGTCAGGCATCATGAGGGCTGGGGGGTTGTTCAGCCACTGCAATCCTCTCCGAGCTCTCAATTTAAACACCCTCGCACACACAAGAGGGTGCTATTGCACTGGAGAACATCTAGAAAGCACAAACTTCAAAAATGCTTTACAGTAAACATACCTTCTTCAGTGAAAATTCCCAACACATTGTGTCTTGAAAGAAACACACAACCAGAATGTTCCAATAGGCAAGATGAAGAAACTGCCCAAACGCTATTTATGCATGCCTACCAAATACCATGGAGATCGACAGCATGAAAAAAGCTTAATTAAGCCTTTGAAATCATTTGATTACTGTTTTACAGTGCTAGGCAGCTCGTTTCCAATGGTTTACATCAAATTCCTTTTCTTGCTTGTTCTTCCTCCCTTAAGATATACCCACAGAACTACTTATATAAGTCTACTGCGGATGCAGTTCACAAATAAAGGGACTTGTTTTGTTTGATGTGACTAAAACTGATGTTTCTTTTATGTAAGCTGACGTTACGCAACTACCATGGTAAATTAGCCGGCTGTTGCTCAGCTTATACAGTGAAACTTGCGTTTTCTGCTTATTAGTAGATTTTCTCAAAGGAAAGAAGTTTTTAAGAAAAAAAAAATCAACTTAGTGGGGAAGTTAGATGATGAAATGGTTGTAGCTTATCTTCGCTTCTGCAATCAACTTGGACTGCATTTCTGATGCCCAAGTACAAAAGTACAAGCTGACCATACTGACAAATTTTATCCATTGTTACCATCCTATCACAAAAGGCCAAACCAAGTGTATTTCACTGCCATTAAGCGGTGCCACCATATTTAATAACTTCTCGATGGTACTTCAGACCTACGAGTTTGCTTAACTTTATCAATCTGTTTATCTTCTGGATAATCAAAATTAATGCAGCTTTAAACAGTGTCTCTAAGCATTGAAAATGGTACAACAATAAGAAAATTGCAAGTAAAGACCTTAGGAACCTGCATGTCAGCATGCCCAGAGTACCTGAAACTCTGTAGATGCCTTCACACTTCATGCCATACTTCTCTACATAATCTATACATTCACGGAAAACTGCTGGCAGGCGGATGCCATCGTACATCATGGTTCTGTCTACCGCATCAGACAAAGGAATGCCAAAGACGGGTCTATGACTTGGAACATCCACTTGAGGTATCTCTGTCTCCTGAATTGGCTTTTTCTTTTTCTTCTTCTCTTTCCACTGTTTTACAACATCTGCTGCAGTTAAGTCTTTTGATTTTTTCTCTTTATGTTTGTCTTCCTTATGCTTGTCTTCCTTGTGTTTTTCATCTTTGGGTTTTTCTTTGATTTTAAAATCCTTTTCCTTTTTTTTGGAAAAGCTGGGCTTCTTGAAGACATGTATTCCCTTGGACCGTTTCAACTTTGAAGGACTCTCAGCTTCATCACCAGAACTGTCCTCTTGAAATGCCGCATAACCTTCCGCTATAAGGCAAAGGAAGAGAAAGCAAGAGGGCAGTTGTAAATCTGTTTAATTTCTAGATAGCCTATTGTAACAGGGAGAGAAGAAGGAGCAAGAAGAAGCAACGTGAATTAAAACACAGCACCTGCCTGACTCTTCAGAAGGTTGTCTTTAGTTGTTACACAATTAAGCGGACAGGGATTAAATCCAGGTTTCATAATCGCATAAAAAATAAGCCACAAAGCTCCTGAACAATCCAAACAGTTAATACTTTATATACTTACTCATAATGGCAATGTCCATCTTATGGGCTAGTTTCCCATCTAATAGTCAAGGAAATGCAAAATAAAAACAACTGTCTGGCAACTTCTCTATGTTCCTGTAATCAATAGTATAAGAGTCACTGTTAAGGATCATCCACTACATATACAGAAGTCTAACAAACTTTTTATTAAGAACCAACTAAATTTCAGCCACTTAACTCCCCAATTCCTCTCCAGAATTTTAAGATAAGTATGAAATTAATCAAGTTTCAGCCTCAAATAAAATACCGAAAAAAAAAAGTAAAAGAGCCCAAGCACACTTACTTTTCCACTAGACAAAGAGAACAATTCCAGTAACGCTACCACAATACCTGTCAGTGAAGGTCCGTATTTGCCTTAAAAAGAATAGGCAAGAGTTTCAAACAAGTCCATGGGCAGAGCACACTGTTCCAGCAGCAAATCACCAAGTGCCATCTAAAACATGCGCCAGTGCTTTTAACTAACTACACCTCTGCAGCCAGCCCTGCCTCCTCTTCTGGCAAGAACAAGGAAATCTTTAAAGGTGGATTACAAAAAATAAAAACCAACCACCCCAAAGAACAACCCACGACCAAACCCAACAACATGCGAAGGATCTCCAACACAATTAACTGTTTTTACACACACCATACCCCATTTAAGAGAAGTAAGCCTGAAACCTGGTCAAAAAAAAGATGACATTTTACATACCATTCGCACCAGCCAGGTCCCCCAAGGCAGCGAGCAGCAAGCTCCTGCTTCAACGTGAAGCCCCCACTACACAGACCCTTAGGGGCTCTTCTGCTACCAACAGGCAGTGCCTCTGCCTGAGCGAGGAAGCACAGTGACAGCCAAGTGCTCCTCCTGTGCTGAGTACTTTTAGGTGGTGGAAAATTACACCTTTAGATTTGAGAGAGCGCATCACAGATGAGATCATAGGCTGTAACTTTCACAGGTGAAAGATCTTATGCAAAAGACCAGGGGCCTTTTGTTCTTTCATTTTGGTCTTTTATTCTTTCAATTCTAACCTAAACCAAGCTTCAGGGTTTCTCAGCATTATTTCAGCACAGCCAAGGAGCTGCCTACATTCTGAAGCCTCCTCAGCCCCTCTGTAGAAGGCAGCTTAAAATAATCAAGTAAGAAATTCATTAAAGCATGGAACTGCCAAAAACTAATTACAGTTGTGTGAGCAGCTCACCCTTTCCATCCTGGACTCTTCCCTAGGAGTAATGAACATGCACTTCCACAGAAGACTGAGAAAACACCTCAGCAGCAGTAGCACTGTTCCCGTCCAAATGAATTTTAATATAAAAATACAAATGTTAACTGGAGAACTTGGCAACCAGCTCTCATCCTCCCAGTTTATTGGCTAAATCATCATTCACTGTTTTCGTAAACTACAACCAGAAATGGGTAAGAAAATCTGCAGTGCATAAATTAAGGATTCAAATCTCACTCAGCTGATGGACCAGCTATGGGAAAAAGGAGGAGCAGGCATCCCCACTGTGTTTTGCGAGAACGAGATGGGGCTGGCACCAAGTTTTCAAGGGGTTCAAAGATGTAATTTCCAATCTGAAAGCCAAATATTCACCAGTGCCCAGAACAATCTGTCCTTTCATCTTCCTTCCCTCCTGGCTAGCTGTAACAGCTCCCAGTCAGACAACACAGGGTGGCCCACACACGTGCATCAGCGCACCCTCTGGATCAGCGCAGGGGACCCAAGCTTGGAGGCTGGCTTCACCATCAAACACAGCACCTGCCTTACATGTTTCAACACTCCACGTTGCAATACAAATCTTGGTGCTTTTCTAGATCTGTGGGAATGTTACACCAGCAATAGCATGTTACTGAAACTGGTATTTCTTGACTGTGTGAAAAGACATGAAGGAGCAAGTTAAATACAGTCTATTTTAATTTGTCTCGGTAACAAAAGTCAACAAACTTCAGAAATACATACTAATTACAAACTCACACAGAATCTCCCAACCCTTCAGAGTAGACCAATTTTCTTTAAACGTAACCACACTTCTAGTAACATAATTGCTTTATTCCTTTAGTAGTGATATATTGAAAAACAAGCAACCTAAATTTATGGAGAAGAAAAGTTATCAAAAGTGCTTGATATTAAATGTGGAAAATATTCCCTACTGTTAGTAAACTGGTATTTCTGTTCACTGTTTCCTCAAGACTCCTAGTACAAATAGCCTGCATTTTCCAACCACTCTCATGGATGTCAGCACCATTTTCCTGAACCTATATGAGACCAGTACTGATTTAATAAGTACTGTAATTACGCTGGCATAGTGACCGGACCATCTGCCAGTTCCTTGCTCAGGCTTCATCAGATCTTCCACAAGCATGCCTTGCTGCAGTTATTTTAAATATGATGTAACACGTACAGCCCTTGTCTTACTGAAAATTATGAAAATGTCTTTTAAAAACAATAATGAAAAATATTCCAATGTTACTCTAGAAAAAAACTAACTCACAGACTTAAAAGCTTTGTTTTTCAGTGAGGCCACTGTGTCTGCATACTCAGGAATACTTCTGCTGAACTCTTCTAAGAAAGCTACAAATTCAGGCTATGGCACCGATTGTTAACACAAAGGGTTAGAACTGCCACTTCTCAAAACCACTGCAAGATACATTTTGCATATTAGGTCTCTGATGAGTTTTTAAGTCATTTCTATCTCTACACCTGATTTTGGCTCCTGGAGAAATACATGTGCATCTGTAATTTTCACTGGTACGCCACTTGTAAATAAAATGGTAAGACAGACATGGATGCACAATGAGCTTGTGTAGGCAGCTTCCATTTCCTCTCCTCACCCACAAGATATATTGTTATTACTAACAGAAACCTCACAAACACTACTGACAATTAGTATCCAACTTTCAATTACACCAGTTTGCTTTTAATATACTTCCAACTCACTGATACAAGCACAGCACACCCAAACAAATTCTGCATTCAGGTTACCGTGCAGCCCTATGCAAGGACAGCAAATGAAGTTGAAATATGAGATTTGCCTTACTTTGTTCTGATTCAAAATAATTCCTAGTGTTGAAAGGCAGACTTTTAAACTATTTCCAAATAGTACTTTGCTAAAGAAGCAAACAGAGGTATGCAGATATACACAGTAATTTGTTAGCAGAATAGGATACAGCAACACAGAAAGATAAACCTTGGTATGAAGAGCCTCTAATGTTTATCACGGCTAGACAATTCTAGTGACTTCTTACTCTGTAGATCTAGAAACTGTATTTAGAGCTTCTCCACACAACAGGTCAGTAAAAATAATGTTTTGTTTGCAATAGCAACTGCTTGTTTATTTTGTAGGATGCCAATGGCCTCCTTACAATTTCTAACAGACTTCCCCCTACAGACATGAAGCATTCACTGCTACCACAGAACCCGTCTCCATTAGTACTCTGCACAGAAATGAAAGATCAGGGAGACACCTTACCATGTCACTGCCCTACCTGCAACAGCTGGAATACTATTAGAGCTTTTGCATGGTAGCTGGATACCCACATTCCTGAGCAGAAATTACTTGGCGGAAAAATCCCTTAAAATGACGGATGAGGGAATAGGCTGGTGTCTTCTACCTGGTGGTATCTAGCAGAGAGCTGCAGGTAGCTAGAACCTCAACTCAGCCACCCAGGGGAAGAAGATAAAAGTTAACATCCAGCTGGGGAACAAAGATCACAGAACAGTTTGGGCTGGAAGGGACCTTAAGGATCACCCAGTTCCAACCCCCCTGCCATGGGCAGGGACACCTCCCACCAGACCAGGCTGCCCAAGGCTGCATCCAACCTGGCCTGGAACACCTCCAGGGATGGGGCAGCCATCAGTCTCAGAAGTGAAATGAATGAGCACAGTAAGACCTACTACATACAGCCGATCTATAGAAATTCTAACAGGCAGAATAGCTTTTTCTTCCTAAGTATTTCTTATAACCTTTTTCTTCTGCAGAGAACTGTGTATGTTATTACTTTATCGATATGTGATTAGTGACAGGTGGTTAAACATCCATTTTGAAAAAATCAATTAAACTGGCTACTGTCTCATATAAATCATTACTGCTTTAAAAAAAAAATCTATTTTCACTTTTCTGCTGCCCAGTACAAGTTCTAGTATGGGCAAGGGATGTTTAGAGCCAGGTAACAGATGAGCGTTAAAACTATCCCAGGGAAAAGATAAATCATTTTAATCCCTACTAGAGGCCTTAAACCAATTCGTTTTACAGTGAACCAACACACAGACTGTCACAGAGGAGTGAAGAATCTACATTAGTGGCTGAAACATTTTTCCAGCAGATGACATTCCACGTACAAAACAATCTTCCACTGTCGTGATTTAGCCCCGTCCCGACCAATTTTGACAGCTAAAACTGAGCAGTTGGACTCCCAATTCCCTGAATTTTCTACCATCTCCAAAACATTTTTAGCACTATCCCCACAGGATAACTGCTGTGTATGATTTGGTTATTGCCATTAACATGAAAAATATCAAATCATTATGTTAGTATTAACCACATAAGAAAAGAGATCCCTTGCTAACATACAAAAATGCTTTTTTTGATCAGGGAAATAATACTAGAGCTAAGAGTACATTACTCCTGCAAACAGGATTTACCTGAAAAATTAAAACCAGTAACCTTGGAATATTTATCCTTCCCTCTCCACATATCCACTTGCTCTTCAGGCATTTCTGAAGCTTAGAGTATTATCAAAATACCACCAAATCTTTATAGGATTAAAGTTACAGGAGTTTAGAAGACCTTGCCATTCATTACTTGCCCATATGAGGTTGTGTATTGTCTGAAGCAAAGCAGGTGGCCCAAAAAGTGAAAAGAAACCACATGCAGTAGAATTTAAAATGTGGGAGAACCCGAAGAACCAAAAGTATGGGAGAAATAATAAAAGGCAAAACTAGAAGGGGAATTCTTCAAAAAACAACCATGTTAAGCAACTGTAAAGAGTCCTTGTCATTTACATAAGTAAAATGTCCATTCAGGGTATATTTACAATAATGACCATTTTTGGACTGTACGAGAGATATTAAAATGCTCTGTATGCAACTTATGGCAATTATTCCACAGATTAGGGCTAAGAAATGTTGAATGTTTTTTACATTATAGCTGCAAGAAGGAATTTGATTCTTCCTACAGTTTTCAATTTTGTGGTTTTGAGGATTTTTCATACGCTTAAAGCTTCTTTTAAGTATCAGAAATTGCTTTACATCAGTTATAAAATGTGCTGTAATCACTTGTGGAAGAAAGCTGTTACAGTGCTAATGTGCACAGACTTGCTCATATTTGCTGAAGCAGCATTTTCCCTCTTCGCTCAGACAATCACCATGAGACATACAGAATTACACCATAAAGAAACCCACACTATATATAATGCTGACCTCTAACGATTCCAAATTTAGAGGTGTCTAACCCATAACAGAAAGCAGATATGCGAAGAAGAAAAAAAGAAGCTACTAATAATAGCTTAAATTTAGACCTATAAAATCGACACCGAATTTTCATCACCAATCCAATATTCTGGTTTAGGTTAATGTTTTTTGCATTAGAGAAAAACTTAAAAGAATCAGTTCTCTTAAAATCTGCAGGAATTTAAACTGCTGTTTTTAACTGGAGGACAATATATCTTTTAGTTACGGTGTCCTTTATACACACAGTCTTTAGTTAATAACAATAGCCTTTCTAAACTGTGGTAGAAACAAATCCTGCACTCCAGGAGACTGGTTTGATTAAAAGCAGTGCAATAGCAGAAAGTTCTTAAAGAGTAATTATTTAAATATGTGCATGCATGTTACAAAGAGTCCCCATATTCACCCTAATGTCCCAGAATATCATGTGCTGTCTCATCAGTTTTGAACTTCCCAATATATTTCACATATAAGGAGTAGCAAGGCACACAGGCATCCAGAACTTCCAGGCATCAGAGATTGGGGCGTTGTAGAAAACAAACTTTATATTGAAGTTTTGCTAAATGAAACATCAGCTGAAAAAGCACTAACATTTGGACTGGAATATTTAGACAGTAATGATCTTTCTGGTACTGATATCAGCTTAGTATATCCAAGTGCTTTGCTCTTTCAGAATGTGTAGAAAAGCTAGAATAAAAAACTATTTCACATTTCCAATATTTTCTGCACAAAACTAAAGGCAGGCAAGAAGATGCCTCTTCTGTAGTTTAGGAGGAGGGGTACGTCTTTTTAAGAAAAAACTTCTATTCTGGACACTGATACAGTGACAAACAATGGATTCTATAGCAAAAACTTTACTTTCTCCTAACTTTTACTCTGTCAGTTCTGGTAAATTCAGATCCCAACATTGGCTTGCACATTTTTTAAGTTTGCAATAATAATTAGGCACACCTGGAGGAAACTGCATGATCAGACTGAACTCAGACGCTAGAGGAAAGAAAGGACACAGATTTTACTGGTCCTCAAATAATGGTGCAGCAAGCACAGGAAAATTTGAGATGGTGCACAATAGCAAACTGGGAATATGGGAGACATAAGGGAGAAGGGTCAAAGTTGTTGAAACTGACTCTTCCACATTTAAAAGTAAAAAATATAGGTCAAACTTAAGAGTTTTATTTTAGCTAGCACCTCAGCTACAATTTAAAAAAAACCACACACCTATTTGGAAATACACTTGGAAACCTCCACTCAGAACGTGAACAGGTAATGAGATTAGAAGAACTCCATACCAGGCCATTACCAATGTGTCGCTAAAGGTTTTAGATAAACATGTTTATTAGTAACTGGGCATGCGCTTGGCATCCATATATGCGCAACAAAAACCAAATCATTTTTTGGTTAAGGTGTGGATTTCCTTGGAAGAGAAACAGGCATTGCACAAAGCCTGCTTGGACAATTTAACTTCCTTCACACCTAAACAAATTCCATTGAGAACATTAAGCAATTTTGAGAGAATGAAAGAGAGAAATAGAAATTATAGGCATGAAGTAAGAGAAGTTGCATACTCACTTCTTTTTTCCTTCTTCTTAAATTTTCCTTTCTTCTTCCCATGCTCCTTTTCATCATCAGATACTATATCTGGAGGCTCATGCAAGCTGTCATGAGGTGGTGAAGGCTCACCAGTGCGGTACAATCCAGGGAATTTTGTAGGACTGATTTCTTCAGAGCTGGGAGTACGAGCAAGACCTCCACCATGTTCTACCCGACGGTGTTCACTGGGGCTGCTAGTGGGAGGCAGGAAGCACTCGGTCATTCTGATTCCCTGATATCAAAGCGAAGTCTTCTGCTACCTGTCCATCACACCTGCAGCAGGGGAAAACAAAAAGAAACCCCACAAAATTTTAAGCAATGGGTTTCAGAACACCTTGTTTAGAACTCTGTCCTGAAAACACAACAAACGGCAGTACCTTCTACAATGAAGGTTCCAACTTATGTCAGGACACAGTAATATAAACCTCAGGTCCTGAGCTCAGTGTTTGCAGAATCTGTCCAATAACTCCTAAGCCACATTAACATGAGAGCTGCTATTTTAGCCATCTCTACTTTAGCCTACATAAAGCACCATATATTAAGTATTTCAAATGTTAAAATATTCCTATAATTCTTTCAAAATTCATAGGCAGCTTGCCTACCAATTAGTAATACTTATTAATAATACTTGCTTAACTTTAATTTTTTTGCGTACAATAGGTCAGTGTGGAAGCTGAAAGTGTTTGTGAGATAATTTTCACCTTTCCCAAACATATTTCACAGATGCAAATAAGAACTTGCCTAACTTGTTGCAACAAGGGAAAAAAAAAAAAAAAAAAAAAAAAGAGAGCCCTAAAGTCAAACCCATCTTCTAATTTTGCTAATGCAAATTAAAGAAGGTAGAAAAAGAATGATTACATTTTTCTGGTATACGACAACAACTTCACATTTGAAGAGGCTATATCAGGTCATCTGCACCCCGACACTGGTACATTCTTTGCTTAAGAGTTGCAGCCAAACGAAAGCTAAGATTAAAATTGCTGAAGGAAGCCAATACATAAATTCTCAACAATGGAACTCATAAGCACACATATATTTCAGGAATTCCACAGAACAGATACGCTGTACAGGACATCACACTTCTGGAGAGCGTTTGCTGAATTTGGCCCTTTGTGTCTAAATGGTCACCCTCAGATACAAGCCCTTCTTTCAAGGGATGAAAAGAAAACAGAAATAGAACAAACTCCAGAAAAAGAAAAAGCTATTTTCCACACCTACTGGTATGCCTGGATGAGAGGTCAAATCACGGTTACATGCTAACTTTAAGCCAACTTAAATGTGTGCTGTTGTGTTGCTGCTGAAAAGAAATGTATCTACTGGAAGACAATTGGAAGAAAAAAAGCTGTTTAAAAAAAACCAACACAAAACTCATCCATTTCATAGCATGGCTCTCTGTGCAGCCCTACCAGTGTCAGGGCAAGCAATAGGAAACTGGGGAGGGATGGTACCCTGCACTGCAGACTTATAGCGATCAAGGTAACTGTGGAGCCATGGCCCCAAAATAACAGAATTAAAATACATTATAAGATGGCACACAAAAGCCATATCAAACCTGTTTACATAAATATTTTAGTTATGATAAGAATATATCCACATATAACTGTGGCTTCTGCACTAACCTTCAGACTCTGCAATCACCTCTGGTACTCCTGCTGTTTAATGTTAAACTGTGGATTACTATTAAGAAGAAAGCTGTCAACTCTTCGTTAAGTTAGGTAAGCAACCATGGATGCCCAGTACGTATAAAATCCTCATTCAGAGAAATAAACAATGCATACTGGCTAAGCAGGGACTCCTGATACATCACAATAACAAAGTCACTGAGGTGCTGGAGCGTGTCCAGAGAACAGCAATGAAACTGGTGAAGCGGCTGGAGAACAAGTCTTACAAGGAGCAGGTGAGAAGTGGAGACTGAGGGGAGACTTTATCGCTCTCTACAACTACCTGAAAGGAGGTTGCAGAGAGGTGGGTGTTGGTCTCTTCTCCCAAGTGATAGGTGACAGGACAAGAGGGAATGGCCTCAAGCTGTGTCAGAAGTTTAGATTGAACATTAGGAAAAATTCCCTCACAGAAAGGGTTATCAAGCACTGGAACAGGCCGCCCAAGGAGGTGGTTGGGTCACTATCCCTGGAGGTGTTTAAAAGGCGAGTAGAGGTGGTGCTTGGGGACAGGATTTAGTAACAGACAGGTACGGTGGGAGTTGATAATCTCTAAGGTCTTTTCCAACCTAATGATTCTATGATTCTATGATCATACAAACTAGACTACAATTTTATATGCAAAAGCAGAAAGTGTCAAATACTCTAATGCTAGGCTAACTTTATATTGTGTTTAAACAAACAAATGGAGTGCTCCAACAAGACATTTTAGGAGAAATGTCCAGCTATCTAAAGCTTCAGACCTGCAGATACCAAAAAAAAGGTCAGGTCTTTCCATTACACAACCATTTTCAATATCATCAATGACACAGACTGGCAATACTACTGCATCTCATCTGAGTATGAGAATGATCCGTAAAATCCCTGCACAGCATCCATTGTATTTTATCCACCAAAAAACTCCCAGCTCTACCCCGTAAAAAGGAACCCAAACCACCCCATGAAAAGCTGTTAAAACAATAGGAACTCAAGGAATTAAATTAGAAATATTACATGTAACAGGATGAACCACACCTACAAATCAGTCCACGTCCTGAGTGGGTAAGACGGGCAAATGCACAGAGGGAAAGGACACTGTTATTGCAAAGGCACATGAACATCACCCTGGGAAATGAGGACACATGTGCTTTGCCTCTGGAGCCCAGTAGAGCTCCTGGGATGAAGCCAGACTTAGCCCATATGTCCGAAAATATTCTTTAGCAGTGTTTTACTCAGTTACTCAACTCCTGGGCCTTATTTACAGACTGGTACAGAAAAACATAACATGGAATTGCATTTTTCCAGGTTAATAATCATAAACATGTGCAGCTAAGTGGGTTTGGGCAGTGGTAGGTTTAAAAAAAACAACAAAAAACCCCAAACCAACACACAAAAACAAACCCTCTCATCGTTCAGTTCTATGAAATAAAATATCTCACCACAGGAGACCATTCACAGAGTGCTTATGGAAATTAACAGTTACTCAGATCTGGATTTGAATAGGGCACAGTGCAACACAGAATTATGACGAGAAAAGACAGGTTGACAAAGTGCTTAGGGACGTGGTTTACTGGCAGATAGGAATGGTTGGACTCAATTATCTAAGAGGTCTTTTCCAACCTAGTGATTCTATGATTCCGTGAGAAACAACATCTTCCTGAGGCCTTTTAACATTGTTCATTCTCTGTTTTGGGTAAAGTAGAAACACTGACTAAAAATAACTATAATGGTGCATATCTGCTGGAGGGTCGGGAGGCTCTGCAAAGGGATCTGAACAGGCTGGACCGCTGGGCAGAGTCCAATGGCATGAGGTTTAACAAGGCCAAATGCCGGGTCCTGCACTTGGGGCACAACAACCCTATGCAGTGCTACAGACTGGGAGAAGTCTGTCTAGAAAGCTGCCTGGAGGAGAGGGACCTGGGGGTGTTGGTTGACAGCCGACTGAATATGAGCCAGCAGTGTGCCCAGGTGACCAAGAAGGCCAATGGCATCTTGGCTTGTATCAGAAACGGCGTGACCAGCAGGTCCAGGGAGGTTATCCTCCCTCTGTACTCGGCACTGGTGAGACCGCTCCTCGAATACTGTGTTCAGTTCTGGGCCCCTCACCACAAGAAGGATGTTGAGGCTCTGGAGAGAGTACAGAGAAGAGCAACAAAGCTGGTGAAAGGGCTGGAGAACAGGCCTTATGAGGAGCGGCTGAGAGAGCTGGGGTTGTTTAGCCTGGAGAAGAGGAGGCTGAGGGGTGACCTCATTGCTCTCTACAACTACCTGAAAGGACGTTGTAGAGAGGAGGGTGCTGGCCTCTTCTCCCAAGTGACAGGGGACAGGACAAGAGGGAATGGCCTCAAGCTCCGCCAGGGGAGGTTTAGGCTAGACGTTAGGAAAAAATTCTTTACAGAAAGGGTCATTGGGCACTGGAACAGGCTGCCCAGGGAGGTGGTTGAGTCACCTTCCCTGGAGGTGTTTAAGGCACGGGTGGACGAGGTGCTGAGGGATATGGTTTAGTGTTTGGTAGGAACGGTTGGACTCGGTGATCCGGTGGGTCTCTTCCAACCTGGTTATTCTGTGATTCTGTGATTCTGTGATATCTGTAAATGCGAAAAATTCAGATTGCACTTATGTTTTGTATTTTTGTTTATTTTACAACTTCAAGAAAGCTTTACTTTCCTGCACGCATGATTTCCTAGGCCTTCAAATAAGGGAGAAATTTCTCTGTGCTTGAATTGTATCAATACCTATCAGCAGAATCAGAGCCTTCAGGCCTACTGCAAAAACCTCTTCCACTTTTACTAACGGGTGTCGATGTTAATGCCATGAAGATCTACACCTTTGCTCTCACTTTTATAAATTTTTGCTGATAGCAAGAAATGCTGAGACTGAAAAATCATGGATCCTCTCAGCATTTTGAGAAGGAACATTTCTAACAGGCTGATTCTTCCGCCAACTTCTCCCTACCAGACACAACAGACTGGTAGAATACCAATCTGTTCCTGCTTCAGTCCTGCCTCTCTTGTGCAGCAGGCTCTTTGCTTCACATTGTATCTCACCACTTACACAGTTCTCATCTGTCAGAAGATCTACCAGCTCACTATGGCCATGTGGGGAAGGTCACATTGCTGCGCCCACTAACACAAACACCCCATTCCAGTTTCCTCTCCCAGGATACCTTTTGAGACAATTTGATCTACAGGCTGCTCCAACAGGCTTCTGCTGCTGAGCTGGCTCATGGAAAAGCTCAACAATCACTAAAGATGGAAAGCAGAGGAGAGGCAGAGTCACAATGCCAGGAGTGCAACCCCTTCCTTGGGCAGTTTGGTTCTGCGATACTGCATGCACAGCCTTATCTTCCAAGATTTCACTTCATTTTTAGTATTTTTCCCCATATCCTCAAGCTCAAATTTCTTTATGACCCACCTAGTTCCAATACTCCCATTATTGCCATTTTGACTGATTTATCTTTTTCACCCTCACACACAACACGTTCTTCTGCTTTGGTCTCTGTGACCCAAGCTCCTTGCTCAGTCTCCCACTTTCCCCTCCCCATATTCATTTTCCTACAGGTTCCCGTGCTCCAGCTGCAAACTGCTTCCTTGCAAAAATAGTTCTCCCTCTTCTTCCTCTATTTCTTCTATCCAAAATCCTTCTGGACTTTCTTCTCTGCTACAGTCTTTTGTTTCCTCATGATTACCACCTCATCCTCTCACCCTGTCCCCATTTCTCCCACTGGCTCTCGGTCCTCCCCAGTATCACAAGAAGTCATCTTTCCTTCCTCCTTGCCAACAGCAGCCTCCCTGACTCCCACCAGTTCTCGTTCACTCAACATTTGATTCTTCCACAGGAGCCACAAATGCTGTTACTTGACAGCATCAGAGAGCTTCCAGAGGTTCAAGTGCCTGCTTAGATGTACCTATTCTTTTGAGTACTCCCCAAATGCAGTTTCTTGAACCACCTTCCTGCTCAACATGGAGTTGAACCTTCAGAATAACTGAGTATGAAAAATAAACAGCCTTCACTCTATACCCCAAGGAAAGGCTAAATTAAAAGAGATTTTAAACATGGAAAGCAGAAGGTACGTCCTTAACACAAAAGCTCCTAGCCGTTGTGGCACCACCATCTTTCAAGATCATACACCAAGCACAGGAATGCAGGCTGGGGAGAGGATGGATGATGTCTGCGTGGACAAAAGAATGTATTTTCCCTAGTCTCACTTTTTGTAATAATTGAACTCTCTCCTAAGAAATTCAGCCTAAGCTACATACCTAGTAAGTAAAAATTAAACAGCTGAGGTTTGGAAAAAAAACATAGAGAAGTAACAGAGACCCATGACAACCAACTTCAGTAGATCTTGCTTATTACAGCATGTCATCTAAGGCAGTTTGAACACATTAAAGAGAAGCACAGGTTGAAAGACTGAACTTAGAGCTCTCGTTCAGTACAGAAGGCTCCATCATTTCTATTTTGCACTAAGTCTGTATTGTGACTTTATGCCTTGCAACCCATTGCAACAGCAGAAGCAAATTAGAGCAGGTGATTGCATGCACAAATGTTATTTTGTAAAGCTGTTGTGTGGAATGAAGGACACGGGGAATTTTTCTGCAAGAAGCATTACGCAAGACCACACGTGAAGCACAGTGGGTGCTCCCAGTTCATCCCATTTTGCCATAAACAGGCATACTCTGAAAACCTGAGTGCTGCATCGAAAACAGTCCCAAGAAGTCAGTAATCAAAGGATGGAGGCCCAGTGGGAACACTCACTCAATTACAGACCCTGCTCTATTGTAACTACCCAAAAGGAAGACCCAGAACACAGCAGCACCTCATCACTGTAGGCCTTCAAGACAAAAGATCCGCATGTATGTAAAGAAACTGATGTAACCTGAAGAAATGAGGAACCCTGGTTTTGGACAAAAATTATCTTAGTAATAAGCATAGCTCCAATTTGGAAAGTAATGAACCATAACAGAAAAGAACAAAACCTATCATTTGTGGGCTAAGCATGTCAAAACACTTCACAAACCATGAATGGTGCTCACACAACTTCTGAGATGGTTGAAAAAGATGTCTTAGCAATGAGAAAAAAAGAGTTAGATGTTATTTACCAAGACTATACAATGTCTGAGACACATTTAAGTTCCATATCTTGAGTAGATAATTGCAATGTGTGAGAGGCCATTAAAATCATGGGCCTTCCAAGAGGAGAGGACACCATTAATTACACCTTAAATTAATCATCTTGTAATTGCTGATGGTTGTCAGCTACAACAACAGCTTAGGCAAAGAGCAAAGTTTTAACCAGCTTAAAACTAAGAAACCATTAATGTTTTACTCAAATTGTTCTGAATTTTTATTACTGCAATAAAACACAACAGTTTAAGCTGTGCTTAGGCTTAAAAAGATGCATTTTTACAACATACTGAAAAGCTTAATACAAAACGTTGCTTTCACTCAGACATTTCTTGGACTGAAATATTGCCATGCAGTCAAAGAGTGAAATTATATTAGATGCCATCTATTTTCTTTAACAAGCTGTACCCAAGTACATAAGTAGTGGCCTTTCCTTTTTTTAATAGCGCATCATGACCGTAAAAGGGGAAAGAAAAGGAAAATGCTTCATTTAGACAGGTAAAGCAAGTTTAAAATTTCACAAGTCACAAGTAATCACATAAACAGGGCATTAAGTAACTCCCTGGTGAGTCACGCACTGTTTGTAATTGGCAATAATTAAAGCCTCAAGAAGGGCCTTCACAAGATTTTTTTGATAAAAAGAATAAAATACAAGCTGCGCAGCAGCATGCAACTCCTAAACCTAAGATGTCTTTACAGGATACGTGAGAATGTCAGGAAACTCACTTTAAAAGAGAGCGTGCAATCACACAACTGTAGTCACAGAGGAACAAGCTGTACATTTTTCAAAAATAATGCCAGCATCAGATCAGCTCTAAAGTAACTTAAACAGGTTTGTGTGCTCTCTCATTTACCCAGAGGTGGTTAAATTCTGTTGCAATTACACTACCATCTAAAGAGTTTCAAGTTCTGCTCTGAGAGTCCATACTGACTCAGAAGCAGTGATACACAAAGTACTTAGCTCTCCCAATCAGACCCATAGACCACATGCATATTTGAGCAGACTGTTGTAGGAGCCAGCTCATGTTCAGAATATGTAGCACTGTCCAGGTTATTCCCTTTTATCAAGGTTACTGCAGCTCTTCATGAATCCATTCACTGGAGCGAAAACCTTAAACACTTATAGATACTGTAAAAATACCAGAAGCAAGGCTTCTGATTATATTATGATAAAGTCTCACACTCACATGAGTATAAATTCTCCACATATGTATGTGTTAGCATACACCTTCCAGATTGGTTCACTTCAGGAAAAACAGTTCGATAGCTTCTATTCTATAAATTCTGTAAAGCAATTCACAGGCCGTTTCCAACTGACATCTTGGGGAAAACAAAACTTGGATGCCCAGGGGAGAGTTAATTGCTTTGTTACAGATAAAATGCACCTGATAAGAGACTGACTATAACCGCACACGAAAGTCCCTGTTCCATGACTCTGACTCTGCCTCCTGCCCTGGCTATTCTTTCACACTGCCTGTCTTGCCATTAACATCCTAATTCCCTGGTGAGGCAAGCTGTGGTTGTTCACATCCAACTGTCTCTTCCAGAGTAAGCTAAGGCAGACAGTCTAGGAGAAAAGCCTAGGAACAAATCTTTACAGGGTAATGTACAGAGGTTACATGTGGCTTCCATGCTCATTCCCATCCTTCAGGGGTACCTCAGCAAGCCCTGCCACATGTCTTTCCCCAGTTGAACCAACTGCCATGAAAGGAGCTTCAGTGGTGCATTCCATTATGATCACAACCGCTTATCTAAGATGCATTCTTGGAAATAAATGGCCAGCTAACAACTAGAAAGATTACTGTTTGATTGCTTTACATCACACCTTCTGAAAGTAAAAAGTAGAAGGTCTGGACTCTTCACTGTGAAGCAGACAGATACCGTCAACCAGGCCAGACTTTTGCAGAAGTACCTTGACTTATCAGGCACCTGCATCACAACTGCTACTGCACACCCAGGGAATAATTTCTCATTCAGACTTCTTGGGAAAGTGCTGATCCACTCTTACAGATTCTTTGGTCTTAGGCACTGTGAATCCTGCTCCTGGTTCTCACTGTCTTGTCACCACAAAGTAAACCAATACCAGTTCCCCCCCCAATCACACTCAAGCCCAGCAGACCAGTTTCCCATTCTGTGGTCTAGTCCTGCTGCTTCCCAGGCTCAGTCTGTCTCCATCAGTTTCTTTATTCCTCTCTCCAGCAGTCCAATTCCCCTGCCATTGGGACTGTACCTCTCCTCTCTCACAACCTCCTCCTCCTCACTGCACGGGTGGTTCAGCACCTAGACTCGTGATACTTCAGTTTCACCATTTCTCTTCTCCACACCCAGTGCCTCATCTAATCTCTCCTTTTGGCTGCTTGCTGTCTCCCAGGCTTTCCCTTACCACCTTCCATTTCTTGCACACTGTGTTCTAATTAAGGCTTCTGAAAATTACACCCCACACATAAGCAAGAAGTTTGGAGGTGAGACCCAGCCAAATGTACGTTTCTCCTCTAAAATACAAACTGCATTAAAAGGGTTTGCTTGATTACCAAAATACTCTTAATTACAGTAAAGAGATTTTCTTTCCTGCTAGTTTAATCCTCAGAAAATGTTTGAAAGTTGTGGTAACTTTTGATAAGGGCTTAACTATTGAGAGCTCCTGCTGGTTTTGGCTGGGGTGTAGTCACCGACTGGGCATTGGTTGGTTGGTGGTGAGTAATTGTTTTCATTTGCATCAGTTCTCTCGTGTCTTATTTCTCTCTGTTATTTTTCTTTTCATTACAATTTATTGTTATATTTCAATTATTGAACTGTTCTTATCTCAACCCATGAGTTGTCCTCACTTTACCATTTCACTTCTCTTCCCTTCACCCTATTGGAAGGAGAATGAGTTAGTGGCTATGTGATGCTTAGTTGCCAGCTGGGGCTAAACCACAACAAAGCAGAGCTGGATACTATGAACTGTCCTGCAAGAACATCAAACTCTCCTATACTTCTGAAAAATACAACATTGTACAACATAATATATTACCTGTTATTGCTTAGATCAACCTTAGAATTATTCCTGGTGTAACAAACCTGTCCCTTTTCTCTCTCCACCTCTTCAAATTCCCACTTGTGCCAGTACTAATGCTTGGAAAACAGAACAGGAAGTTTTACTTTTACCACCTAACAGAGGAAGGGAGCAAAATACAATAAAGCTTTGTGGTTTACTTTTTTAGCAATTGCTATAAACATAGTATCACCTCAGTTTTTTTTTTTCCCTCAAGACTACAGACAAGTGTTATACAATTCATGTTTTCTGAAAAGTCTTTTGAAGAGTTCTCACATCCCTAGTCACCAAAAGCCTGCAGCAAGTCATACAGCAACTGATGATCTAGCGAATTAAGAGTAATGTTTATACTTCTACCAGTTCCCAGGCTGTTTGGTTAATGACAAACTCCCCTTATCAGAGTTTTCAACTACAGCATGGTTCTGTATCTGAGCACAGCCAACTTGAGAACAGCTGTTCATTTAGTGGAGTCAGTTAAAAAAAAACCAAACCACAAAACCCTAACTAGTTGAGCTGAATGTATCATCAACTACTGCTAAAAAACCCAAGTGCTTATCAACACAGTGAAAAAAAAACCCAAACCCAAAAACCAAATTAAGCAGAAGAGAAGTCAACAATGGACTTTACATCAAATATTCTATTGCAGCTTTAAACATGTCAGCTATTCTTTCAAGATCATCTACAGATTGACCATGACAGATCACACAACAGAGAAGAGAATCTAGTTTTCAAGACAGGCAGAGCTCTGCACACTCAGTTCATTAGAACCATCACAGAATCATCAAACGGACTGGTTTGGAAGGGACCTTCAAGATCGTTCATTGCCAAGCCCCCTGCCATGGGGAGGGACACTGTCCACTACATCAGGTTGCTCAAAGCCTCATCCAACCTGGCCCTGAACACTTCCAGGGATGGGGCATCCACAGCTTCTCTGGGTAACCTGTTCCAGTGCCTCACCACCCTCACGGGAACAAATTTCTTCCTAATATATAATTTAAGTCTCCCTTCTTCCACCTTAAAACCATTACCCCTCATCCTATCACTGCACTCCCTGATAAAGAGCCTCTCCCCACCTTTCCCACAGATCTCCCTTGAGGAAAGCTCCTAGAAGGTCTCCTTGGAGCCTTCTCTTCTCTAGGCTAAACACGCCCAACTCTCTCAGCCTGTCCTCATATGGGAGGTTCTCCAGTTCTATTATCATTTCCTCCTCACTTACTCTAACAGATCCACATCCTCCATGTGCTGAGGACTCTAGAACTGAACACAAGACTCCAGGGGAGGTCTCATGAGGGCAGAGTAAAGGGGCAGAGTCACCTTCCTTGACCTGCTGGTTACACTTCTTTGGATGCAGCCCAGGATACAGTTGGCTGTCTGGGATGCAACCCACATTGCCGGCTCACATGGAGCTTTCTGATCAGTCAACACCCCCAAGTCCTTCTCCTCAGGACTATTCTCAATCCATCCTCTGCCAAGCCTGTAATTGCGCTTGGGATTGCCCTGACAATCACCCAGTCAAAAAAATTTAATGACTGGGTGTAGTCATCACCCAGTTAAAACAATGTAAGGCTATACATAGCCTAGTTTAGAGGTTGTGTTTGGTTTTCGGTTGTGTATTTGTTTGGGATTTTCTGTGGCCGTTTTATGGGGTTTTTTAGGGGTTTTTTTGTTTTTTAAAGAGTGCTAAAACACTAGAAATTACAAGGGTAACAACAAATATTAAAGGCACTTTGCTTTGGATTTACCACTGGTAACAAATTTGGGACATGCCTACACACCAGTAACATAACACAGTGGTGTTTCTGTAACAGCAATAACTTACCTGGCAAAAGCAACAGCAGCAGTGGAGATACAGTAACACATCGTGAAGCTCCTACCAGCAGGTAAAGTTCAAGCTCTATGGAAATCTTGGGAACATACTCCATTGATGTGTACAGGCAGATGCCAATGTTGCTGCGTTATCATCATATTTCTTACATGTGCTGATTACAAAAAAAATGGAACACGTATGACCCCCTACAAACATCACTTAACTTGGGTCTGCTGATTTGTCCTTCAAAAGCCACTTGCTACCACCTACTAGCCCCCTGAGTTCAGTACAAACGAAGCCTAGCTACGCTTTGACAGCTGCATGAACCTGCTTCATATGCAGAGGAATGACAAAGAGCACACATGCTGCACAAAATACTGCACACTGAATCCACAGCATTGCTTTTTAATCCAGTATTGACATATTATCTTTTAGACTGGATGTAGAAAAACAATCGATTAGAGGCATCATGCTTCTTCGCTGAATTAGCTGAACTGTGATCGTCGTTTTATTCACAGAAATTTCAAACACCATTAAGTTCATTTCACAGAAATCACTTGATAATCCTTTAACTGGGAGGTCAGCATGAACAGTCTAGTTTACCTTACCAAAGACAAAGAATATTTAATCCTAAGGACTTATCATTCTCAGAAATAAGCACCTTCTGGAAGCATACTAATGACACACAAACCTTTAGGATTAAAATAGCAAAAATTAAATTTCTTGTGCATTACATTGATTGTTTTCTACCACATATTGGAGACATGTGAAGAGATCTATAAATTAGTCACTTCAACTGACAACTCTACAAGGTAAGAAGAAACTAAGAACAGCTTTGCTTGGATCTTTTCATACTGTGACACGACATAGATGACTAGTTTCCATGTATGATTTTTTTTCATGTTTAAAATGCTGCATGTTCTGGTGTAACACAGGCGACCATATCCAACTTTTAGTCAATATTAAAATTAAAATAGAACTATGGTGGTTAAGATAAAAACTACTATAACAGCAGAAAGAAAAAGAAAGACTTTGATCTAGAAAAACTGTTCGTATAACAGCTTCTCTGATTATTTTCAGTAATTATTTAATAATTATGTCTGTCTGCAGGACCTTAGTTGGTGACTTTAAAAGTCCTGTAAATCATCAAGCTAACACTAGTGGCTATGGACCTAGAAACCGAAGTAAAGCTGAAGTCCGCCCCTTTGCATTCACCAGTTGTTTCATTAGGCCTATACTGAGTAAAATCAACTGGAGATTCGGTTGGATGCAAACATTTTCCCAAATTAAATATAATGGATAGGACTACAATGCTTCTGTGCTGCCAGCACAGCTGTTCGCAGCAAAGCCTTGTTGTAGATGCAGTTTTATCCACCAGAAGACTTTTTCTGGTGCAGCTGATTTCATTTGGTGATCTGTTTTGAGCCAAGCCACCAAAATAGTAGCTTTATTGATCCATGTTACATCTATAGCAGCGCAACCTGCTGGAATAGATGCTGGTGTCTGACAAACTCATGCTATATGTTAAAGAAAACTATGTTGGTTTGAGTTTTTTTAATTTTTTTTTTTACCATGGTCTAAAAGTGTCCACACAAGAGGAGGACTATATCATCTCTTCTTTTCAGACATATTCCCATTGATGCCAATGACAATTCTTCATTAAGACCACATGAGGTATTTAGTCTTTCTGAAAATTTCTAAGGTTTTAGGGCGTTTTTTTGTTACTCATATGTAGAGTTGGGATAAACAAGTTCTCTTTTCCACCTCTGCCCCAGATTCACTCTCTACCCAAGAGGAAAGTAAATTTAAATATTTATAAACGCAGCAGATTATTAATTATGATTAACACCACCACCTCCAGGGCTGAGATGTTGCAAAACATCACGCATGTGAACACTGAAAACACTTACAAAAACATTCAAGGCAAGGTGTGGCACCACCCAGCTTGGGGCAACAGCTGGTCTCCAGTGCTCCTCTCTGCAGCAAATGGCTGGGAAGCAGGAAACTGCCTCCACAGCCAGCAAAGGCTTCTTCGGAGCTCATGAGTTAAATTACTGATTACTGAAACAGCAGCAGGACCCACAAGTTCACAGTATTTGTCTTCTACACCAATTTACACAGCCAATCAGCCTTACAAGAAAACCCACACGAAACACCAGCTGTCTAGAAAAATGTATAAACACCCTTACAATTTAAATTCAAATTCACATATATAGTCTAAAACAGACTTCCACTCAATCTGTATCACCTAATGCAGTAATTTTTGGCAATCTTATGGCTTCAGGGTATCATAAAACCCCCCATGCCTTCTGAAATAGAGAATGATCGTCATTTTCTATTTACTTGCCAAATGTAATAAAAATGCACTGAATAATAACAAAAATAGACAATAAAAATATCTATGTTTCACAGCTGGCAAAAAAAAAGTTCAGTATCTGATTCTCAAATCTGCTACATAGCCTTATCTACACAAGAAAAATCATGCTGCTTTAAATAAAATTAGCATAGGTAGTTTAATGGAAGCCCTAGTACACATAAGATAAAGCAGTGCCATTGTCCTCCCCCTCGCCACAAAAAGAAAATAAACTGCCTCTATCAGTATAAGGCATTTTTAAAGCAGCAAAACGCTTGTTCTTAAGTACCAAAACCCACAAAAAGTAATCACCTGTCAAAAATATATATCTGTAACTGACTGTTCTAAGGATACAAACTGCAATCTTCGATGATACACATTTGTGTGCCTTTCAGATGTCTTCAAACTCTGACTGAAAAAGCATACTAAAAACCCACTTACAAAATAAGGATATATAAAGAACTAGGAACCAGAAGCAGCCAAACCTCTACAGAAAACTGTAAGCCAGTTTTATCATAAAATAAGCAAAATACCATAAAATTGTAGAGCACAAAAGGAGCGCTGCAGGTAACAACCAACCAATCCAACATCTCCGCTGTTTTTTTTGGTAAAGCATACAGATTTTGGCATATTCCAAGATACATACGCAACAGTAACTGCTACAAAATTAGTTCTTCTTAATTATCTTTGTCAAGGAACTTGGATTTGAATCTACATTGCAGTATGTCAGTCACGTTAATTTAGTGAACCATCTAGACAACAAAGTAAGAACTCCACATATTTATCACTTCCTCTTTCAGCTGATAAGTTGCATTTCATTTCCTCCAACAGCTTTGAAGATCCTTTTCAAAATATGACCGAGAAAACCTGTCCGATTACCAGTGGCAAGAGTTGTATAAATTTTGGAGAACTGCAACCTCAAATCTCAGGACTGAAACCTCAGAAGCATGATCTGTGAAAGATCTGTCCATCTGAGATTAGCTTCCAAGTGACCAGCACAAGGAAAACTTAACAGAATTTGTAAACAGTAAAACACCTAACGAACAAGAAAAGCTAAACTCACAAGGCTGAAATAATTCAAGGAGTTTCTGGGTAAATCTGTTCATTGGTTGGTTGGCTTTTTATTCCCTAAGCTCTTACACTCTAAGTCCATTCAACCAATTAAAAAAAAAACACCATCAAATATGAAAAGCTCTTTAGGCTATCTTAGAAGAACAGCATGTCCTTTGACGCCATCACAACTGAAAATTAAAAGATGAGGGTGTCAGATGACACTTTTCTTCAAATCTTATTAAAAATAAAGGTATTTTAGGATTTGTAGAGATAAGCATTACATTTTTACATAGCATCTGCTTCACAATATTAAAATCTATCGGAGTTCCGTTTTTACAAATACAGTAAAATACCTGCCAATTTTATTACCTTATGTGACACAATATTAAATTAATACGCTCAATATTAAGTATGTAAAAGCAGTGTATTGGACAGAAGAAAAAAATAAGCAAGAATTACATGCTTTCATAGTAACATGATGGAAAAACACTACCAATATAGAATTAGAATTTATGTTTTGCATTCAAGGCAATTCATGCTTAGAAAAGTCTGTGAAAATGTATTTTCATTGCAACGTCCAAAAAAATTTCACACCTTGACAGGTGACACTTTTATTTAAACAACCCACCTAGACAGGACAGAAATATTAAAGTAACAATAAGCCTAATTATCAGAGTAAATTAAATATTAAATTTCACAAAAGTTACTATGGAAAAAAACATTAAAATTATAGTTTCCAATTCTTAGGTGTAACTCTTATTTTAGGTCTGGTTTTAGAGAGAAGTGATGGTCTTGCAGAATTCTTCCTAAATTTTCTGTGAAAAAGAGAAGCTGCAATTTTTGTCACAGTGATAGTTTTTTCCACAAATGTCAAGTTAACAGTGTTATCGGCATACATTCTTTAAACCCATGCATTTAGCTCAAGCACTGGTAACACCAGAGGTCTATGCTCAGTCCCCTCCAGTCAGATGTCTGTCTTATAGCACAAAACTCAGTTACTCATAATACAGAAGCCCCGGGATCCTACTGAAACTGTAAAACAGGAGGTGAATTCCATGCGATGTCTAATCTAAGAATTAAGCCAGATCAGTGAAATGTAAAATTTTCATGTTACAGAGGGCAAAAATGAAACAGAAATATATTTTATTTATACAGAACTAAATTAATTGACTCAAGTGATGAGTTATTCACTGCTATTAAATGTACAAAGCAAGCAACCTGAAACTAAATTTATTTTCTTAAAATAATTTTCAGTTTGATCCAAACTCATGCTCTTATTTGGAATGTCAAACCTTACTACCAAGGACTCACTCCTCACTCTTCCTTCACAGCAACCACCTGGCCCCCTTCCCACCTCATACCAGCAGTCATCACTTGTCCCTTTTTTTTACTTGTGTGTCTCCAGTGACCAAAACAACCAGTCTAAAAAAAGCTCAGTTCCTTGTGAGCGAGAAGAATAAAGAAGGCAGTGTGAAACTGAGAAATCGTGCTCCTAATAGTTCCAAAGCTGCCCCTTGCACTGCTCTGAAGAAGACAGCAGCAACTATTCCTATGAAAAAGCATTTCCCCCAGAAATTAAAACAATGCATCTCTGCACATTTAGGCAAGGCCTTCCACAGCACTGTGCTTTGTGTTGGGCTGCAGCTGGCAAGAATCGTTAAGCTTCCCTGGTTCCTCCAGGAAAGACGTTTGCCCAGATGGAAGCAAGCCAGGGTTTGCCTACGAAGTCAACCTGCAACACCAAGGATCGCAAACGGTTTTTGAAATAATTTTTACAGTCGCATTGATTGCTCAAGGTTTATAATTCTACACCTCTTCCCAGCACCAGTAACAAGTGGACAGGTGACAAACTACTAATAGTTAGGCACACACCAACAAGGATGAAGCAACTTGTGTCACATCCTTCAATTATTATCCTATCAGAATAATTGCATGATTTAATTCTGCATATAGAAGACAATACTGAATTTGTTTATTTAAAACCAAACATACCATTTTCTCTACTAACTTTTTTTTATATAGGGCTACACGCCACATTAATTCACGCTATTAAACAACTTATTCAGGTTTATATTACAAGTGGTGAGAAATCCTTCCTTCCCTCCTTCGTTCCTTCCTTCCTTCCTTCCTCCATCCCTTCCTCTAGATTTCCCTGTTCATTAAATAATTAGTTGCTATTTTTTAACCATGATGTTATATCAAGCTGCTTCTGGAAGAAAGTGGGACACGTTCATTATCCGTACTTTTGTTTACTTAGTATTATAGAATTTTCACAAGGAAAAAAATACCAAAACATGTTCTCTATTTTAATACATTTACTTATCAGAGGAAATAACTACTTCTAGGTAGTGAACTGATCGCTCCTAAACGCTGTGATCTCATGCTTTTTGAATTGATAGAGCTCAGTCTCCCATGCATACTTAGAATTCATATATTAGACAAGAAAAAAGACACTTTCTGCTTTTTCAGTGCATGACTAATAGTAAATGACGCTAAAAACCCCAGTTATATTTCACTAATATTTTTGGTCAGAAGTATTATACTTAATAACTTTGGGTTTGACCTTGTTAATAAATAACTTTATCCACTGCCTTTATTACTGCACTTTGTATTTATCTTTTCACGAATTCTTCCCTGTTGGTTCAAAATTGTCACCACACTTTACTGATGAAACCTAAATAAAGGTATTTTTCCTACTACACTGTCTACTACTAACAGGATAGAATAAAGTAAAATCTCTTTGGGTATATTTGAACTGAGTGCTGTGTGAGCCTACTTACTGGATCACCACTCCTCAAGGCGATTGTATATATCCCTCCCCATCCCACTTCCCAGCACCTGCCCTGAGTAAGCTGTTATCCCCCACTTTCTACTGCAGCCTAAAGAAAAACTGGAAGCAGGGAGCACGGGATCCCTGCTGCTGTACAGCTTCGGAGAAGAAGGCTTGCCGCTGCTGCCACCAATGTCAAAGAGTCTGTCACTCAACTACACCTTCACAGCTTCGACCAAGTTTGTATTCGCTGATATCTAACCCAAAAGGTGAGGGATGACTGTGATGGGAATGATAATTATGGACAGGAACAAAGTAATACCCTTCCTTTTTGTAAAATAAACCTGCATCCTCACCCTTTCAGTTTTGGCCACACCTGGCAGAGAACATAATTGTTACTTGGAAAGCTACCACCGCTCAACACCACCATGTCTGGGGACACAGCCTAAGTGCAAGCCTCCCTCCCACAGGCCACTTGCAGCCCCATTATGGCCTCAACTGATATATACGTATGTTTTTAACAACGCTTAGAAAACTGTGGGCCACGAGGCTGAGGTGAACAGCAGAAAGAGCTGATGAATTCTTTAGGTGATAATCGGAAGCAGGAACATGGCAAACCATGGATAGTTTTACAGGTAGTAAATCATTCACTGCTTCAAAATGATCAGATGCATCAGTTCAGGGAGCAGCTTAGTAGATTATACTAGATGTACAATAAATGTAAGATAAACATCATATGATACTCCACTTTGGCATTTTGAGGTCAGCCACACGACACCAAACTTTATAGAAGGAAAGGAAATTTGCATTTGTTGGTATTTTTTGCTAAATAGCATAATCTTCCATATTAGTTTAAAAAGAGCTTGTAAGAAACGACAGTGTTTACTCAGAAAATATCCAAACCTTTCACGTGAGAAAATACAGCTAAAATGTGTCAGGGAGGTGCCTAATGAGTACAGCTGAGACCAGAACCCCAAAGTGTCAGATACAGTGCATGTGCACATCAGCTTTGATTTAACTACTTGTACTGAACGAGGCCGTGCAGCTCTGAAGCAAGAATGCAGTTATTGCAGTACCAAAACAGAATCATAGAATCACTAGGCCAGAAAAGACCCACAGGATCATTGAGTCCAACCATAAAAAACATAAAAACCAACATATTCCAGTATAGACACACATATACAGAAATGGAAATAAGCTACTACACAGAAAGAAAATTTGCTCCCACTATAACTACAATCACATCAGGGGTTTTACAGTGAAGTTCTTACTTCTGGGGGAAGAGAAAACAAACCAAAACATCTGACACACCCTTCCACCCCTGAATACACCTTAACTAAGGCAGAATAATGCTGGAGTTGCACTCAGGCAGCAATTCCTATCTCCTATTTTGGATACACAAAGACTAAAAACACAATCTACTTTCTCAAAACTAGAAATGAGAACCTGAGAACAAGGAAAGTAAAGTTCCCTTCTTCTCCATAATAAACATCCTACTTTTGACCAAGTTACCTAGAACACTACAGCAAGGTGTTGAGTAAACTTCAGACACTTAGAAATAGCAAACACTCAAAAGCACTACAGTTTGGAAGCTTTTTTCCTTTCTATGTTACTTCTCTGTAGAAAAGAGCCCCTGAAGAGTATGTGTCACACTGACTGCATAACTGTACTACATATGGACTCCACTGAAAAGAACTGAAGAAGCCGTATAGAATCATTCAGCAGAAGCTGTATGCAACATCTCAAATGACATCAAAGCCCAAATCTAAGAGATCACTCTCCCATTTTTAAGCTCGCTGATAAATTTACATGCCTTACAATCCTAGGTCACATCCAACAAAGCCTTAATATCACCCTTGAATCAGTGCATTATAGTGATGCTGAACATGCACGGTAAGCGCTTCCAGCGCTTTCTAGATGAGAAATAGGCAAAATAATGTAATTATGACTGGATTGCTGTGCTGGAACAGAAGACTCAAACAAAGTCCATCTTTGATTTGAACTGATAAGAAGGCTTTGGCCTACTGTTTTTTTGTTATTACTCCTCATTAGGTATGACCATTAACCTAAGGGACACCGGGACAGAGTGTGGAAATCCAAACCACATCACTCTCATGAACAGATGCTTTCAAACTACTAGTGTGCATTGCTGGCATTCTCTCTGTGGTTTGTGTTAACACACATCAGCACTTAAAAGCAAGAACTGCTTATTTACTCATACCTTACATCCTGACGTACAACATACAATGACGTATGCTTCTTCAACTGCATTATTGGGTAGAAAACACAGCATCCTTAGAATCACAGAATCATCAAGGCTGGAAAAGACCTCTAAGATCAAGTGTGCCTACTAAACCTTGTCTTGAAGTGCCACATCTCTGTGTTTTTTGAACACCTCCAGGGATGGAGACTCCACACTTCCCTTGGTAGCCTGTTCCATGCTCGACAACTCTTTCGGCAAATAAATTTTTCCTAATGCCCAATCTAAACCTCCTCTGGCACAACTGGATGCCATTTCCTCTTGTCCTATCACTTGTTCTTTGGGAGAAGAGATCAATACCCACCTCGCTACAACCTCATTTCAGGTAGTTGTAGAGAGCGATAAGGTCTCCTCTCAGCCTCCTTTTCTCCAGATTGAAAAACCCCAATTCCCTCAGCCACTTCTCATAACACTTCTAGAATCGTAGAATCATCAGGTTGGAAAAAACCTCTTGGATCATCAAGTCCAACCATTCCTATCTGCCACTAAACCATGTCCCTGAGCATCTACATGTTTAAATACCTCTAGGTATGGTTACTCAACCACCTTCCTGGGCAGCCTCTGCCAGTGCCTGATGACCCTTTTTATGAAATTTTTTTCCCTGATATCCAGTCTGAACCTCCTTGGTGCAGCTTGAGGCCATTCCACCTTGTCCTATCACCTGTCATGCAGGAAAAGAGGCCAGCACCCTCCTTTCTACAACCTCCTTTCAGGTAGTTGGAGAAAGCAATAAGGTCACCCCTCAGCCTCCTCTTCTCAAGGCTAAACCACCCAGTTCCCTCAGCCACTCCAGACCCTTCACCAGCTCTGTTGCCTTCCACTGGACACGCTTCAGGACCCTGATGCCCTTCTTGCTGTAAGGGGCCCAAACCCAAACACAGTATTCCAAGTGCAGCCTCACCAGCACTGAGTACAGGGGCACGGTGACTTCCCTGGTCCCGCTGGCCACACTTTCTGACGCAAGCCCGGATGCTGTTGTCTCCTTGACCACCGGGGCACGCTGCTGGCTCACATTCAGCCGGCTGCCCACCAGCACCCCCAGCTCCTTTTCCTACCGGGCACCTTCACGGCCACCTTCCCGCACACCCTTAGAAGTCGATACGTGTAGCGGGGTCTGTGCTGGCCCCGCCCTCAGTCCGGCTGCGCTGAGGCTCGGGGGAGGGAGTCAATGATGACCCCGCCCGTTTCTAATGAAACCGGCTTTCCTGAGGGCGGCCTACGGAGTTGGCCCCGCCCCTCGGAGCTGAAGGGGCGTGGTCTGCGCTGGTCACGACCCCCGCCCTCTCGGCCCCGCCCACAGCCCCAGTGGAGCGCAGGGGCGGGGTCTCTACCGGCCCCGCCCCCTGCCTGGGTGAGGGGGCGGAGCCAGCCCGTGGCCCTCCCCGCCCCCCCGGCAGCCGCACCTCCCCCGCCGCTCCCACCCCCCGCCTCCCCCCCCGCCCCCGCTCCCGCGCCCGCCGTCGCGGGCACTCTCACCGTTCCGGGGAGGGCGGGGGGGAGGGAGCTCCGCCTCGGTCCTCAGGCGCGGGGCCCCGCCTCGCCCCTCATTCCGCCGCCGCCTCCGCCGCCGCCCGGCTCGCAAGGGACGGCTCGGGAGCGGCGCGAGCTCCGCACCGCGCACGCGCCGCCGCCTCGCGCCGCGGCTCCGGGCCGGCCGGGGGCGGAGGGGGAGGGGGGAGCGGCGCGGGGAGCGGCCTGTTGGGCGGCAGGCGCGTGCGCCGGCGGGGCACTGTGCTGCGCATGCGCACCGCGAGGAGGGTGTCTGCGCGCGCGCGCGCGGCATGATGGGCATTGTAGTTCTCTCGGGGACGCAGCTCCGTATGGGTGGCCGGGCGGCTTCCAGCCGCTGGACTACAACTTCCATCGGGGGGAGCGCCCGAAGGTGGGGGTCCGAGACACTGCTCGCCTGCTCCCCCTCGGTGTTTTGAAGGTCTTCCCTCATGCGGGAGTGCCCTGGGACTGGGGGGATGGGGGGAGAGGGGAGAGCCGGCAGCGAGGGGGTGCTGGAGGGTACCCCAGTGTCGTAGAATCGTAGAATCGTTTGGTCAGAAAAGACCTCTGGGATCCCTCCCTGGAGGTGTTCAAGTTGGATGGGTCCTTGAGCAGCCTGGGCTGGTGGGAGGTGTCCCTGCCCGTAGCCGCGGGGCTGGAACTGGATGGGCTTTAAGGTCCCTTCCAACCCAGGCCATGCTGTGACTCTGTGATCATCGAGTCCAGCCGTCGCCCCCCTCCTGCTTCACTGAGGGCGGTGAAAACACTGGAGAAGTTTCCTGGAGCTGCTGAGGGTCAGCAACCCAGTTGCTCTTCTGGGCAGGTTTATGAGGAAATGTAAGCGTCGGCAATGATTAAAGCAGCAAATGACCAAACCCCTTGTGAGAGAAAATGTGTAGCAGTGGAAAGTCGGCAAATGTCAGTGCAAGAGCTCACACGGCTCTGTCAGCGTTTGCGTTTGGCCTGCTTTCCTGTATAACGTTGCCGCTGACTCCCATGGTTGCAGCTCAAAAGGGAGCAGCCGTTGACTTTGGCTTCATCTTGCGTAAGGAATTTGACCTTGAATTGTTTGTTACTCGCACGCATCTCTGCCACTCTCTGTAACACAAGAAAACGGAGAAACGCTCTGGATGTGACTTGAGGAGACCTGTGCCAAGAAACACATCTCCATCTCAACATGCATCCTGTTTACAGTGATGTTAAAAGGAATTTTGTATTCTTAGTCTCTTTACAATGCAAGTTTCTGTTATGTTAAGCACCTGCGCAACTTGGAGCCTTTTCAGGATTCCTCATCAACAAGGGAATTTGTTTCACTAAGAACCAGGCCGATTCATTCCCACCGCCTCAAACATAATCCCTGGGCTATTGGACACATGAATACTGTGGCAGTGTGCCACCTGCTCCATTTATTCACTTGAGATTCAATGCTGCTTAGTTGCTGTCAAACAGGCTCTTTGTGCAACCTCCTGCGGTAATGTAAAAGGTCCCCCACAGGAATTTGTGCTATTCAGTAGAAAATACAAAAGGGAGGGTTGTAAACACTCTGATTAGTGTTGCAGCACAAAGATATTGTCTCTGAAACGTATTACATAAGCACGCAACCTCGAGTTTATCTCCTCTCCTCCAGAACAAACAGCTTAACAGCAAGGCTTACTGGTGTATTTAACTTAATGTCACAGCTCATGTTTTTTTGTTACACAAAGGCCCTGTTACTTCTGGCAAAAGAAGAAAGTTTATTACAGTAACATCCCGTAGTAATTTGAGATGATTGCCTGTGAGGATCTCCACTTGAAATGACAGTCAGGAGAGGCTCTCGGCTCTGAAGAGTAAGTATTATCAGAGGCTGTGGCCAACACAAGTTCACACACAATGGGCCCATCAGCTAATGAACCCAGAATGAATCTTCTTCCATTTGCTGCAGACAAACAAGTGATTGTGTGCAGTGCTGACCATACCAATTTACTGCCATATGTAACACATTTGGGTGACTTCTGACTTATAAAACTTGTGGTCTGAGGCTTGCACAGACTGAGGAACTTCCTTACACCCTCAGCACACCACATCCACCGCTTTAAGGACAAAGTCAAGCAAGGATTCTGTGGTGGCAAGGTTTCCGCTTTGAAATTCAGTCTTGCCGATGTACCTGAGCCTCATAAATGTAATAAAATAAAAATGGAGGGTAGCTTTAGAAGCATTTTGTGAGAAAAAAAAAAGGGGGGAAAGGCAGAGCTGTGTTAATGAATGAATAATTCCTTCCCATCCCCTCTCAGTTATCCTACTGCTTCAGGAAAGCTGTTTTGGGCGTTGAGTTTATCTTGGAGAGATGGGAGTCTACATGGGCTCTACTATTCTGGGATAGCTTTAGACACACTACTTAATTCTCATTGCAATAAAGCAATACACAGCAGTCATGAAGAGCTGTAGCTTATGAAAGAAAGCGGTGGGCCACATATGGAAATACACATGCAAAACCATGAGAGCCTGGAAGGAATAATTAGTTAATGCCTTCGGAGGGAAAGCAGGTCATTTGTGAGAAGTACCACACAGCAGGTGAAGAGAGTCAAAAGAGCTGTGACACTGACCTCAGCCTATACAGCTCTCTTGAGCACTCCTGTGGAATCACACCATTCCAAAATCTTTGCAGTAAGAAGAACATTTAAAAATACTTATACAATGAAGAGTATATAAGAAAACTTGGGTCTTGGCAGCCTTACGTCTTAGATAGATTTGTATGAAATGGATTTGCTTTGTTCCTTGCAATGTTTTCTATCTGTTTTCCTATGTGAGAAGCACAAACTCTAGTGATGTAACTGCTTGGTGAAAGATGTCACACCAAGAGTATGTGGCAAATCTTGGTACAGGTGTTTCTTTTGCAAAACCCAGCAGACATTATTATCAGCAAAAATGTTATGTTATATTATATGTGATCAACACTTCTCTCTATGAGCACGAGAAGGAGCACAGTAGCACAATGGTAGGTGGGAGAATCCCAGTATGGTATCCAGAGAAACAAGCATCTCCCAAGTTTGTCCCATTACAGCCATTGCTTTTAGTTATAGGGTTTACTGCCTACAGGATTATGTGACTCCTGGGACACAGGGCAAGAGCACTTTGTGATGGCACAAGACCTATTATGGGAGTTGTAGCAGAAGGACCAAAGGCAGGGATCAAGGTTGTTTGGGGAACAACAAAGATGGGGAAAAAAGAAGGTTAAGAAGACAAAAAAGGGCTGGCCAGCCGCAAACAGATTGCCAGCCAGTGCACTTGTCTGGCTGTGCCCTGCAGGTGCCTCATGACCCATCATCTGTCCTGTCCTATTAAACTTCTTTTCTGGGTGGAGAAGTCTCCATACAGTGTGCACAGAGGTGTTAAAGTGTCAGCCACTGGAAGGGGGCCTCTGTGCCTCAGATGCACATGGCTGGAGAGACCAGAGTGGGTGCATGTTTTGTGGGTCTGTATGTCAGTGTGTGGTCACCAGCAAACTCCAAACCAGACCAGCCAGTGAGTAAGACAGGAGGCTTGGGAGCCAGGTATCAAAGGAGCCATAATTTTGGTATGGATACTGGAGAAACCATAGGTATGGTATTAGAGATATGAGCAGGTGTTTTTATATTTGTTTTTTAAGGACTAGATGTAAAATCCATTAAATGCACTGATAAAAGCAAGCTAGGAACCATAAGAAATGACAGGAAAGCAATGTCATACTATAACCACCATGGTACTCACCCTCTCTGCATGGTATCAGTGCTTCTGAAATTTAGGAACAAGTGCCTGGTGGAGAGAAATAAACAAACCCAAACCCAAAAAGCAAAGCAACTAAATGAAATCTTCTCTACTTACAGAAAGAGAATAGCAAATGGCTATCAACCCCTTCTCAGTCAGAGCCATTTCTTGCCATATGCATTCCCTTTTCAGCGATTTACAATTCTGTCCCAAAGGACAGTGATAAAACTGGCTGATGTTTTACTTGGAGAAGACTCCTACCCAGAAAAGTTTCTGAAGCATGTTATTGTTATTAATGCATTTATGTAGTTGATTGCTGGTATCCAGGCCTAGGTAAAATAAAAGCCCCCAAAATAAATCATGATTTTTCTTGCAAAGTGGAGTAAGACTAAATAAGCAACCTTCCAAGTGATTAGCTTTCTGTCAGAAGGGACATTTTGACTATTAATAAAATTCTATTTTATTGATTTATGTGAAAAAAAGACTTAAAAGGAAACTAAAATTTTAGTTTCTGAAAAAAACTGCTCAAGATTCCGTAATCCTCTCTATTCTTCCATCCGTCTAGGTCAGTAACTTTTATACTATGCTTCTGGGTAACATTTGCCCTGAGAAAATAATGAGAAAGAAAACACATGAACCAATACTGTCTTTTTATTAAAATACCTCTTAAAACAGACATTGTAGTAAAATACACTGGATGTTGCTGTATGACATTTGCATACACACAACGCTTACAGGAAACTCTAGACAGCATCAGGAAATGCAAAAAATAAGGCGAGCCTCAGAAGGCGTGCATCCTCACTGCCCACTCCCAGGCCATTACAACACAGACAACTGTATTTACATATTAATGCTGTTGCCCACAGTGTTTCCTGGACACCCGCTAAGCCATTTCCCACCCTTGCTGTTCCCTTGACTTGACCTCACGGTGATGTAAATAGAGATGGTGTCACAGATCCATTGGGGCAGCAGGTACCGGATCAGAAACATCAGCCTTGTTTTTTCCCCACAAGGAGATTCTGAGCTACTATAACATTTCCAATAATTTAATGTTGCAAGGATCCGAAGGATGCAAACAACCTGTAGCAATGCTTACTAAATGTGTCCTATCTCGGTCCAGAACGATGATGCATCACCCTTCAGCTAAAAACAATCACAGCTACTCTAACATATTATGTCTCTCCATTCATTTTAAGAAACTCAAGCAGAAGAAAAGATAACATGAATTGTCAAATATAGGAAGAACAACTTCTTCATGATAAGCTAAATTTTTCTATTCATGTCTACACAGTGTTTTGTTGGGCAGCCCTTCTAAGAAGTTAGGATTTTATCCATCACAGCCCATGAGTTGAACTTGAAAAGAAAGCATGAGCTTTTCTTTTTTCCCCAATACCATTTTTGCAATAGAAGGCTAAGCTCAAAAACTGGAAGGTAATAAAGTTAAAAAACAAAATGAGAAATAAAACCAAAAAAAACCAGCCCCTAGAGAACAAGCACCCCTCCAACCTAGCAGCCATTTAATTATTTGTTGAACTTAGATGACAGGAATCTCATTACCATAATCTTAATGTTTCGCTACTCTAAACTGTGAGATATAGTACTATGTTCTGAAAACCAGTATAGTCAATACTTTCAAATCAAAGGAAAGCAATCAGAACAGCAAGGATGAGCGTGGCCGTACCATTTGAGTAGAAATAAAGGAAAATAAACTTAAAACATAGTGTTGAAACTTCTACTAGTTAGCCTTGCTTACATGAATTAAAAAAAAAAGAAAAACCAAAAAACGCAACTTTTCAGATTTTATACATCTTTTTTTCAACCAGGTATATTTCATTGCAACCAGTAAGCACTCCACCATCTCTTTAATTGAGAGAGGTTACTTTGGCCTCAGTATTGCTATATTACAATTTTCCTGCTTTAAAACATGCAGTTCATACATTTTACAGTTTTACTGCCATAGTCGATGCATTCTGGCCCAATACACTCACAGCAGGCGTTGTGGAACCATCGGTATTTGGATGCTCCCATGGACTCGCAAGAGATCTTGCACTGATGTATTGACATGCAGTCATCAAAATACACCACAGTACACATGTGTTCTAAACCAAAAGGAGAAATAAATGGTTTAAAAGGACTTAAAACATCTTTTCAAGTTAGTTAAAAATTTATCAAATGTGCAGCTTTTGAAGTAGGATTGTAAAACATCATGACCATGAGGCATAAAGAAGAAACAAGTGATAGTGAAAGCAGACAGAACAGACAGAGACCCGAAGTGCAATCTATCAATTCCAAGTTTTCATCATCTACAGCTCGACCTGTTGGCTGCTCTGGATTAATTTATTCCCATAGTCACAGGCCAGAATGTTCTGTTGGGATTTTTTTTTGTGTCCTACTGTTATAAAGGATATCTTCTGAAGTGCAAGGATGGGCTATGCCAAAATAAGAAGCAAGCATGTGTCCTCTGAAGGCAGTATCTTTACCACCAAGGTACTGCTTTCACAGTTGCCAGCAGTTACTATATGCTACAGAGAAGTTATCTGAAAAACACCAAGCCCAATTTATTTAACTGTAAACATCCCCCTCCCCCAACTGAAACATATTCTTAAACTACCTTAATCACAGAGCTAGAGAATCCTGTTTTCCTCCACTTGAAACTGAATACTTTTTTCTTATTTTTATAGCAAGAACACCAGTTTTAACTACTAAGATTAAGAAACTCCTTCTGCCTAAGCACCAACTTTACTCTTCTATATCCATGCAATTACTTGAAATGCCACGACATGTGGTGTTGCGACCTCAAGCTAGAGCTGAAGCATTCACCACAACTAGAAAACAAAACCATCCCTCCTAAGTCTACTTCCAGTTCTCCAAGCTAACAGACCCTACCAGCTCTCTTCCGCTGACTGGGTGATTGCAGTGTAACATTGCTCATCCTCCAAAGCACCATAATTGCATCACACTTGCCCTCAGCGTAAGCTGGCACACTTTGGGAAAAAGCATGACTGAGAGCTGTCTACAAACATGAATGTCTCACTTGTGCACAAGACAGATTTTTAAGCAGGAGATGTCAAGGAACTTTCTACCCTATTACTACATAACAGTGTGTGGATCCAGGAAAAACATACTGACCCACATTCCAATGTGGATTAGAAAAAAAGTAATCCAATAGTAAATCAAGACAGTGGGGGCCTTTTTGAATGATTATGGAAATATGGAGAAGGACTCTCAGAGCGGTATAGTTGTTAACCATAGGATTTATTCAAGTACTAATCTGTGAGCAAGTCTTGGGAGGCTGGAGTGCACCAGAATCTTCCCTTGAAAACACTGGTGCTCCATAGATTAGCAATCTCAGTAGTATGCACATCTCATGGCAAGCTCCTGAGGTGAGGTCCAAAGGTGAGCTGAGGCCAGCAAGCATCCCCGACACCCAACAGGCCATCATAGGATCTATACAGTCTCCCCAGCACCCAAAGAAGATCTCTGCGGGCACGTGGCAAAGAACAGCACAACATAGAGCAGAACATAATCTACCTGCCAGCTTTTCTGTGGACACATCCTCCTCCATGACATCTGGAAGCCATGCCTCTTCTTTTAAAAATTATCATTTGTCAAAACATGTATGAAGGAATGCTGATCACTGTCAAATGTTACGTTACTACCACCCAAAAGCTGCAAGAGGGTCAAAGGACATGCCACCAGCCCACTGAAAGCAAGACAATTAACTGCATTGTTCAGCTCTGAACTGACATACACTTCCTGCAGACACCATATGCAGTGCAACACAGGTAATAAAGATCTTGGGGAAGAAGAGTAGACCCATAGCTGAAGCAGTTTTTTGCTCCCAGGAAGGCTGTGCTCTCTGTAAAGCTGCAACTACCCAAGAAAATTTGGAGTACCTGAAGTACTGCTGGGATTATCAACAAAATATACTGTGTAAGTCCTGTCCCGTGCTTGGCATTTCTATTTCTATGACCCTTTGTCTAAGGCACAACAACCAGAGGAAGAGTTCTCAGAGAACAAAATCACTGCCTAAAACCAACAAACATATCTACATCTTGTTGACAGGAATGGTTGGACTCAATGATCCAGTGGGTTTTTTCCAACCTGGTGATTCTATGATTCTATGATCTTCAGTAATAATACTTTATTCCCAGAAGGGAGGGGAAAAGAGCAAAGAAGAAGCACATCCTATGGTAGCGTCAGCAAAGACTGACCAGTCAGGTACATACCTGAAGTGCTCAGCCAAAGCTGAAGAGCAGTAGGGAGACGCAGCAGCCACAGCCTCACAAACAAGAGTCCACCTAGGTGCTACATAGCAGCTCCATCTTTTTATGGAGATCGCACAAGGATTTGACAATATTTCATCACCAGCAACAAAAAGCTAAGACTGCCAGGGTTCCAAGAAGGAGCATACAGCCTCCTTTCTCAGGAGGCCCAGGTGTGATCTGTCCCCCTCACTCCTCACAGGAGATTTTCAGTGGACAAAGGTGTGAAAAAGTAGAGGCGAGTCTCCACTCAGTGTTCATCATGAGATCTAAGCACCAGTGTCCCATCGGTCATCCAGTTCAGTGCTGGTGTGCAAGCACAGGAACCTTACAGAAGTCTAAGTATTCGTACTCTTTCTACCAGCTTCCTTAATTCCAATTCACTCCTTTGATCCCTTTTTAGTAATTTTAGTAATTTCTCAAGTTTGACCTTAAATGCCGTGACTAAGGTCAGTCTCAGAAGGCATCGGCTGGAGGCACACAGCCTCTGCCCCAAAACATGCAGTCCTGGCTAATCCACAAAATTTCTTCCTGTGAAATCAGCTTTTGAGATGCCATCTCTACCTGAGAGACCTAGACTCTGGATCAGCTTGAAAAGGCAAAATGAGTTATGGCTCTCTCTAGATAGTGGTGGAACAACTCTTTCAAGAAACCAAAATCCTCTCCCAAGAGTAACTAGAAGTGCTTACTGCTTTCATGTTGATCATTGCATTCCTACTTGCAACATGCAAAGGAGAGCCAGTAGGTCAGGGAAGATTGTCAGGAAGGTTGTACACACTCTGAGGTGGGTTGGCTGCTCTCAGGACTTGCAGTCTGTCTTCACACCAGAGAATGACCGGTCCCATCTGTGTTAGGGGATGCCTGTGTTCACCTTCATGTCAGCCTTATTTGTGACAGAACCAGTCCAGATATTCTAGAGAAGCCAAATTCATCAGCTTATGCCTGCTGAAACTTGAAATAAACCTCTTGTGGAAGAAAACTGTGATTTCTAGGATGCAAAAACAACTGAACTGCCTATGGCTGATGTTCCTGTCTGCTGCTCAGTGGAATCCAAGCAATGCATGCACCACATTGGTAGCTCAGGACACAGGCACAGCCTGTGGAAAAGCAGGCTGTAACACAAACACCAGAGCACATGTACAGATCGGCACAACCGGCAATATCATTTCTGGAAAACCCAGCTCTGGTCCACCTCCAGCAGCAGGATGTATAAAGCAGCTAGTGTCTCTTACTGGCACCCGTGCGAGATAGTCTCGCCTCTGCTATTCCTCCAACAGCAGGACTTGCTGTCCAGACTTTGTCTACCTGAGGGCTCTTTTTACTCCTCCACATAGCAGGAGATGACTAGTCCCAGCTGTTCCTCTTGTTTTCAGAGCAGCAGCATCCAGTTTTTCATGCACTGCTGAGAAACCGTACAGTAGTTCTGACCCACACAGACTCACCACCTAGCTTGTCACTACAAAGACAACTTCTGCTCTTTTCAAGCATCATCTCCTCAAAGGACTGAAAGGTCCTAGAAGACCAGTCCAAAAACACTGTGAAGGGGAAAGGACAGACTGCGCATGGCAAGCCAGAGCCAGCAGTAGATCTGGCTGGTTCCTAGTAGCTCCTGTAAACAGCTGTAGTACATGATCCGGGTATATGCTACCAAATAATTTCTAAAGTCTTGCTCACTCCAAACCTTGCCAGGTCTGAAGGAATCAGATTGCCCAGAGTGCACTGCGTCACAAGACAACTCCTGCTCCCTTCCTCAGCAGTGTCTGTGCGCGTGTGTCGAGGCTGAATTACTGAAAGCAGGATTGTTTCTTGCCTTGAGCATTATAAATCCCTCTTTACAGGCTGCAGAAACAAAGTTACACAGAGGGGGAAAAAATACATACCTGCAGGCTCAGTTGGGATCCAGGAGAGTATTTAAATTATTTCACAAACCTAATTACATAGTCATCACTCGACTCCCTCAGCGTAAGTAAAACCATGTTACCAAGTGCAGCAACAGCTTTTCCATTGGCATTTTGCCAGTTTTCACACAGTAAGGACCACAGGCTAGAGGTGGGGAGAGGAAGATAAAGCAGCAGCAGGGAACTCCCAGCTACAGAGCCGACCCCCTCTCCCTTTTTTTAATTCAGAATCTGAGTTTCTCACCTTTCCCACCTCCCCGCCCCCTCCAATTCATACTCTATTAAGATTGTGTGGGAGAAACAACAGTCAAGTCTAAATTCAAAATGACCGGAAGAACTCATTTTTCATGTTGTTATCAGGCTTTGCTCTGATACTGTCTGTGCTGCAAGTGAGATCTGTATTGCTGCGCTACAGAGGAATTTAGCAACTCAGAGAAGACAAAACAATTCAGGTCTTGTAAATTAAGGAAAAATCATAGAATAGTTTGGGTTGGAAGGGACCTTAAAGATCATCCACTTCCAACCTCCCTGCCATGGTCCCTCCCACCAGACCAGGCTGCTGGAGGCCCCATCCAACCTGGCCTTGAACACCTCCAGGGATGGGGCAGCCACAGCTTCCCTGCCTATCTACACTAAAAAAAATTCCTACTTAATGACAATTCCATGCAGGCCACCTTTGAAGTTAAAGGTGCTATGTAAGTTCAGTTGTCTGCTGGTCTGTTTATCGGTAGCTCTAGAATTACTTTACAAAGGTCATTGCCCATCCAGCAGCCATAGCACTTTTTAGAATCTCCTGAGTTGGAAGGGACACACAAGGATCATCGAGTACAACTCCTGCATAGGAGAACCCTAAAATTCACACTACGTTAAATGCCAATCAGAGCTTACAAAAAGAAACATTAAAATGTATATGTTTATGTATCTTCCTAGCAAAAATATGGAGGTAAATGCCACTTCACTGGATTTCTAGCTCTCTTCTCCCTGGCTAGCACTGGAGGGGAGCAGAAGCGCAGAGCCAATGCCGTCCCCTGTGTCACCAAGCAGTGTAAGTCAGAAACCCTTATCTGCAACATAGATTGTGTTTCACCAGTTGCCAAAAGATTATCTAGTTCCCCCCTCTCTCTCCAACATCCTGTCATCATCTGAAACAATTAAGCTTATTTAAGCGTCTGAACTCACAGTTCAGAGGTCTGAGGGTATCAGCTAAAAGCAAAGCAAAAAGAATGAAGTATAAATGTAGCTCTAGATTAATAATTATTGCAATTCTCTCTGAAGTAGCAGCTCAAACACCAGAAACTACCAATACAAAGAACTACAGCAACTCCAGCAGCACATGCATACTTTGGCAGCTAAAGCATTAAAAGGCCATTCACAGGAGGAAAGGGAAGACACTCATTAAGATAATAACGGGGAAGTTCAAGGTCTGGTGGCCAGACTCGCAGTAGGCTGGGGTGAGAAAGGAATGCTTTATGTTCCACCACACCCCACCTCCTCCCGGATCTACAGCCACCCTCCCAGGGCCAGTGGCTTCACACCACTCACACAAAAAAACTTGCTGGGTCCTGTGGCTGGTGCGGCCTTTCCTTCACCCAGAGTTGCATCAAGCAAGTGTGGAACCCTCGACCATCACTGCATAAACGTGAGTTGGAATTAAAATCAGAACTGCATCATATGACATGGCAAGAGGTATATTTAAGCAGAGCCTTTCCAAATTTTGGGATGTATTCGAATTATGAGACAGCATAGATACCACTGTATCCTTACCAAAAAACCTACCTCTCATTAGCCCCTCTCGTTTTAAAAGCAACATAACAGGCTTCTGCCAGCACACCATGTTCACAGAATCATAGAATGGTTTGAGTTGGAAGGGACCTTAAAGATCATCTAATTCCAACCCCCCTGCTGTGGGCAGGGACACCTCCCACTAGAAGGTGAAGATGTTGGGGTGAAGCATGCAAGGAGCCACAGAAGAACCACAAAACGGAGGAGGTACAGCACTGTAAATAAACATATATCATCGATCTTCCTGTTCACAGGAATATTCTTTCAAACTTCTGAACATCACAGCCCTGGAGACAACTGCTTAGCAAGTCGCCTTAAGAATGTCTCCATCTGCAAGACCTGCCTTTAAGCCTAGCAGCATGTTTGGGGAGACAGAAAGGGTAAAGAGATGGTCTTCAGTTTCTTCCACTGCAGGCTACGCTTGCATTTACTGCGGCTGAGCATGCACACAGACACACACACATACACACACAGACACAAACACACATATAGAGACACACACACATACACACAGACCCACCCTCTCTCTCAATGGTTCTCTAACGCATGTGAGCTTGTTAAACCACAGCACCTTGATTTTGTGATTGAACTTTGCATGGGCAGAAGCCACTCAACTCCAGCAACTTCCTGGGCTCCCTCTCTAGGCCCATGCTCACAAGGCTTTCACTCCCTTGACCTGCTACCCCTCCACCTTTTGGGTACTGCTTCCCTAATGAACTCATCAAAAATAGTATTAAAATCAACACTACCCCATGGCTCACACCTCACCCAGCATAAGAGGTACAATTCCACAGTTGTCCTTGCTTCCACCATAATGAACATCAACTGAACAAGGCCAGCAGCCAGCTTTTCTTTCCACCTTTTTCTGCTCTCACTGCTTGAATCATCCATGTTTTTATAAGCCAATTTTGATATGACTTCTGAAAAAGCAAAACACTACAAAAATATCCACATTGTGATCAAGAAAAGAGATACTCCTCAACAAGCTTACATATTTAGATACCTAAAGTATAGGATGTTGAAACCCATTTTCTACGTTTTCCAGTTCTTCGCTGATTACTAAAATGGAGGAGTCATAGCCAATGATTAAAAGAACAGCTCTGACATTTATTTCTGTTCTAAATGTCTACTGAAGCCTGAAAACCAGTGGCATTCAGTAACTATTTCCAAATATTACTGTTGTTTTTGGACTGTCATCATTCCAGTGAAAGCTCTCTCAACCTGATCTCTAACGTGTTCTTAGTAAATGAAATAGAGGAGACTTTTGACTAAGAAAAATTTGCAGTGTTATGTGTATGTCTGTGTTGTTAAAGTCAAAACTCCTCCACACCCTTGAGATGCAATTCAAATTCCAGGTTTAATCCAAAACTATCATTAGCCCATCCTGTTGGTGTGGTAGTAAAGGACTGCCAGGGAACAGCCATCTGGGCTGCAGTACCTAAATACAGTGGGATATATTCAAGATTGTTCTAAGCATAATTTCCACCCCTCCAAATATAATTTACATCTTAAAATACTGTAATGTTTGCACACAGGGCTTTTTGTGGCTTGCCATTTAACATGGCTTTCTGCATCATTCTCATAATGGCAAGCAAGCGTTTTAATAACGTCAAAGACATATGAATGAAATGCTTTCTGACCATCTGGTTCCCCAGTTCTGGAATTAATTTATTTTTCTAACGTGCCTTAACCAAAGGAAATTAGAAAAGTTGCCATTACGGTCCCATTTAATGAACAGCAGTCCCACTTAGAAACCTAACTAGGTCAAAGGTTCACAATGGTATGGAAAAACAACACGTTCATCAATTGCTGTATCTTTCATTGATAAGATAAAAAAGCCACCACCACAGCAACATATGGGGTTTCAAATATTTCAAGTGTGTATTAGGAAGGAAGCAACGCATTAATTATACTAATAAAACAAATCAGATGCTCTTTTTTCCCTGTTAAGCAGCAATTTTCCTATGAACTGTTTATGAGATTCTGTTAAGTCAGATATAATCATTTGTAGGGAAAAATATTTCAGATATAGTATGGAAATCAAAAAGCAGAGAGTATTTTTCTTACGCCACTGTTCTTATTACCTAAAAATTCTCATCTTCGCCTCTCCAGCAAACAATATTCTGAAATCTGTCCTCTAAAGTGATTATGTGAGAATATAAAACACTTGATATAAAATAATGAGTCCGTAAGTTGAACACCAACCCCCAAACTGCTTATTTTTAAGACTGTCTGTCACGTATTCCTCCTTGACATAACGAGTGATCTTGCTACTCTTACTCAGGTTTACTATTAATTCCAAATTTCCAACAAACCATCCTTCTAAAGAGTTCAAGATATGCCAGCTCAGATGAAAGAAATGAACATCTACTCCAGATACAATGGTTTACAGCATGTGGTTTTCTCAAACCTCTGAAGCCATGCGCTTCAGTTACTTCCCTCTACACTGACACATGATTCGGAATCAGTTTTTCATCTGTCCTGTCTCATAAGCTACTGGTAACTTCTTCAAAGTTAAAGAACAAATTGTTCCAGTGCATGTGAAGTAACATGAACAAACTGCCTCATGCCACAGGGGAATTATAGAAATAATGATCCAGTGGGTCTCTTCCAACCCGGTGATTCTATGATGATTCTATGATGAAGTGGTTCAGCATCTCCAAAGATCATCACTCACTTTAACAGCTTCCACATTCCTCCATACTTTTGCCTCACTCCTTTTGTTCCATCATACTCAAAATTAGACTGAACTTTTCACACTTTATGGGAAAAGAAGAAGCAAGCACAGACAAACACAGAACGTGCACTGAGAAGGATCCAGGAAGAGATGAGAGGAAATGTTTGGAATTTAGACACCACACTCATTACCTTTGTCACTGGAGTAAGGTGTGTGGACATTGTTGCTTGGAACAGAGACGTTCTGATGGTGTGGCTGGTTCACTGTTTCTAAGAAGGAAATGAGGTTCTCATGATGCGACAGTTCTTCTGCCACAGGGAAGGAAACAATATTCCAGTTCAGCTGAGTATCTCCTTCTGTCAGCGCACGGAAAAGTGAAGGAATTGGTTCATGCAACTCCTCTACAGTGCTCTTGGATGTTGGAGGTGTGTCACTGTAATTGCGAGGATTGCACATCCCTGCAGAGGAATGAAACGGTAAGTTACTCTTTAAACTCTTCTCGTTGAAACAGACAGGGATATTTAGGAAACTAAAACTGGGGTTTTTTTGCTAAGCAGAACAGGGAGCCCTTTCATATATCTTCCACTCTTAGGTCAAGAGCAGAAGTGCCACCAAATACAACAAAAGAAGCTTTCCATAAGAGCAGGTTTCAGATGTCTGCAGCCTTTCACAAAACACACCTGTGACTTGTGAGACCCAAGTGAAAAGAAAAACCTCACCTAAACAGCAGTTTGCTTCCCTTTTTATGCTAGCATTACAGTTTAGAGTATGAAGAATTCAAAGAAAGGTTTGTTTCTCCTGGGAAAAGAGACAAATAACAGTATAATTGATACTAGTGTAAATCCAGAATGGAAGCTTACAATTGAATGAAGATAGTAGTGTCTTGTCAAGTCCAGAGGTGCATGAAACTTTCTAGCTGCCTACCAGAAATGCAAAGGTAACTGCCAGGAGGGGAGCAAGAGTCTGTATTATTTTACCTGCTCAGAGACAGCTGAGATGAACCTCGTTTTGCTACTTAGTGGAAGGGGTCACTACAGGCAAGATGCTTATTTCCAGGTTACCTCTTCCTTATTTTTTGCGTCTTTCACGGTATCTTTTTTGAAGCATTGTAATTTTTTTTGCCACTTCCTACAAAATGTTTTTGTGACCTGCAGTGCAGGTCCCGGTTTTAAATTAACCATTCAAACACTAACATTTATTACTAGCAATGAAACTGAAAGGTATCTTGATTTAATCTGAACATTGAAACAACCAAGATTAAAAAAGAAAAGTTGTATCTGGATAGATACAACTTGGAAGCCATAAAACACTATTAGAAGTCACCTGGCAAGAGACAGACAAATCCATGTACATCTGGATACCATTTGGGGCAGTTTCACAGGCACAGTTTTAGACAGCTACAGCTGCAAAGCACACCAATCCTTAAAGTATCAAAGCAATATGGGACATAAATGTTCAAAGTCTACCTGCCCCACGCAGACAGAGAAGCATCTCCTACCCTGCAGATATATTAGGACTCCAGCTTCAGAAATTGTCTTTAACCAGAGCCTTATGCAAACCCACAATCTTTTCAATCTATGGACTTCCATAATGAACAAACCAGACTGAAGTTAGTCCATGAAGATTAGCAGGAGATCTGGCAAATCTTAAGCAAGTGGTTAATACTACCAGCATTTAATGATATGAACAACCCAAGACAGTCTGCTCCTATAAAATAAGGTGAGCCAAGTATTAGGTAGGAAGGAAAAATAAAAAAAAAGCTTCTCCTCCAAACAACAACAGTTCACACTGAAAAAAAATAACTGTACTTACACAAACTTCCTACCATAAACAGTTACTTTCTTACTTATCTCAACTACGTTTATTTTGCATAGATGTCCCTGGACTCATTGCTTTAATAAAATATTTTTGTCACTGTATTATCACTTTTTAGTAAGCATTTGGAATATTCACCATATAATTGTGGTAAAGGATGCCCACCTAACATTTAATTAGGAAGATAGCAAGCCAGGTAAGAGTTTTGTACAGATATATCAAAAGACACAGGCTTTAATTGATGTCATTCTATTAATGCTCTGAAATGGAAACTGGCGAGCCTTTCTAGATGCCCTTCTGCATAAGGCTGGATTCAGAAAATAAATCTCACTGTTAGGAAGGACACACAGGGAGAAAAATAATATCAAGATTGTTTATCAAATTCTTGAAGAATGTGGACAGTATGTGTGTCAATCAATCCAGTGCAAAAGTATTATCTTAAGGTGGTAACAAGAAACCATTGCTTGTGGTGTAGTGGGTAACTGCTCATTCCACAAAGATCCTTCCCTCTTGCAACTTTTAGAAGTATTTTAATTATAATTAGAATCCTAGAATATGAGATTCAAAGGGACCTCAAGGATTATCTGATCCAACCTTTCTTGGCAAAAGCACAGTCAAGAGCAAGATGGCCCAGCACTGTCCAGCCAAATCTTAAAAGCATCCAATGTTGCGGAATCCATGACTTCCCTTGGGAGATTATTCCAGAGGCTGATAGTTCTCATTGTGAAAAAAATTCCTCCAATTATAAATATAATTATATAATATTTACACAACAGAGTAGCTTTGATTAAAGCAAAAAAAAACGCTTAAGTGCAACTGGTAAGGAACAAGCATGTCTACATCACTGCTTTGGAAGCCAATGATTTAAGACAAAATTTGATAACCAGAATTTAAAACCGAACTACGCCATTATGCTAGAGCTAGGTGTTCTGCACTAGAAACAAACACACAAAAAAATTCAAAAAATTCAACAAAAAAATTAAAAAAAAAAATTCAACTGTAACAAGTCATACAATAAACCTTTCAATTTTAGTATTTCTCCTTCTTTTGTCCCTTCCTCTTATCTATCTCTTTGTACTTATCATTACTGAAAATCCAAGTTCCTTTCCAGCATCACAGTTCTCACATGGAGGTTTTAGCCAGCCCACAGAATTGTACTCGGTCCCAATCCATCTTTAGGCTGGACATTGGGAAAAAAATTTTCACGAAAAGGGTCACTGGGCACTGGAACAGGCTGCCCAGGGAGGTGGTTCAGTCACCTTCCCTGGAGGTGTTTAAAAGATGGGTGGATGAGGTGCTGAGGGACATGGTTTAGTGATTGATAGGAACGGTTGGACTCAATGATCTGGTGGGTCTTTTCCAACCTGGTGATTCTATGATTCTATGATTCTTGGATGACAAGATGCAGAAATGGGAAACTGAAATGATGGAAGCAAACAAGCCTTTACATAAGGGACTAGAAAAGCTTAACTCACCAAGCTCAGAAAAACAGAAGAAAGAGGAACGTGTTGTTCTCCTTACTCTAGTGGCTTTGTCCCCGTCAGAGACAGGAGAGAAGATCCATGCAAAACACAGGACAACAGTAGACTGAAAGTAAAATTAATGCTGGAAAGTAGGAGGTAATTCCTGACTTCAGAGCAGGAACGACCTGGAAGACATCACAACCTATCTGCATCTACATTAGCTGTAATCAGCTTATAAAGAGATTAAAATATCAACTTAAGTATGAGCAAAGAACTGTCTCCAGGAAGCTGGATATGGAATGCACTCCTGTTCCCTCATTCGAGTAAGGCCACAGCAAGGATAACCCTGTTCCAAAGAGAAGCAAAATATTATAGAACCAATAAGGTCTGAGGCATCCACAGAACCATCAGGAGATGTTTTAGTTTACTCAGTACTGGAAAACTGAACCTAAAACCTCATTAACTTCTCTGCTGGATAACACCATGGGAAAGAGCAACAGAACAGTGAGTAATCTGCAAATTTAGAAAAAGAAAACCTGTGTGTGGACTCAGCTTTTTCTTTACAATCCTAAGCGGTAGGTTCTTCTTCTCCCTAGAGGAGATCAGCACATTAAGCCTTGCTTTCTACAGCAGATAAAGCTTCTGAACTAGGGAAATAACCTGCTATCATATTCCCTATCGCTATGACCAAACGTGACAACAGCACACGTCAGCATTACACTGGAAGGGCAAAGGTGATGGGGGAAAAATAAAAAGATACATTTTTTGTTCCCTACTTTTTGAGGAACCCACTAAATAATTTCCGATCAAATAAGAAAAACAAACTTTAACACCTATTTCTAAAAGTATATTCTCCACAGATGCAGGGGCTGAAAATACTTCATGCCATTGGGAAGAATCACACATGCACATGACCACGCCACTCCACTGCTTACTAGAAGACACCAAAGCAAAGGTAAGCTAGCCAGAATCAAGCAAAAAGTAGGATGTCAGAAAGCATATTCACATCATGTGGGACAGGAGAAGCAATGGACTGTGCTGAAAAGGAGCATTTTGAAGCTCATCGTCTTCATGAATTCAAAGAAGACCCAGCCAGCCAGAGATGCTGAGAGCAGGTACAACACTCAAGACCTTCCTTTCATGGAAGCCAGGTGGATTTTGAATGGCAGCAGAGGGAGATCTGCAGCAACCAGAAGAGGATGAAGCTTTCAGTGCATTTAAAACAAGACAAAACCAGAATATATCCTCCTTAACCAATGGCAGCATTCACTGTCAGAGATCTGGCAACTCTCAACACTAGCTGTTAGCAGTAATGCTGTTCTTGTAAAGACTGTCATCCAATCCTACAGTAAAAACTTGTACGCCTCCTTCTTACCCTCCACAAAGAGCTCTTTTTGCAAATAAAAGAACAATAAAAATGCTGGGCCATATCCATTTCCATGTCCTCAAGGATGGGAAATTGTTCACCTGTCGTATCTGTCAATAAACTCTGTAATTAGAAACCTCCATAGAGCATCCAACCCCACAAAGCAGGTGCTGCACAGTTTCCTCAAGACGACAATTCAAAAACAAGTTTATGTTTTACAGACAAAATTAAGAGCCAATTACATTAATCCAGCAAAATCTGGACTATGGCCCCCCCCTACTCCATAGGGCACATGGAGCCCTCAGACGTTTGGTTCCCCACAGTAATTCATTCAGTACCCACAGAATGAGCTGTAAGATGTTTAAAGCACAGACTCAGGTCCAGTGTTTTACTTCTATTATAAGCCTGTGAGCTCAGCATGTGGCAAGAGGAAGTAATATAAGAAAAAAGAAAATCCCAAAGAAATGCAAACTTACCAACACAGTCACAGCATTCATCCCAAAGTGTGCCCAGGCAGAGCATGCACTCCTTACAGCAGGAACAGTTCCCCTCCCCAGGGCGGCACTGACACAGTTCCTGAAAACAACATAATCCCATTACACCACAGCAACCCCAGATGTAAAATGCTAGCACGGCACAGCAATGCTTCCTCAAGCCACAACTCAAATTACAGCATTAAAAAAAGCTTAGTGCGCTAATACCGTAAGTAAATGGTATAACAGTTCCAGCCAAAGAATAAATCTTAGTTTACAAAAGGATCTACTGCAAGGTTATTTTTTTAAAGGTGGATTTCTAAAGAAGCAATAAAAAAAGAAAAAAACCCCAAAACTGTTTGTGGGAAAGGTGTGTGCACTTCTGTGTTTTCCTGAATCTACAAGTTCTTTGGATGTTTGTCCCATCACAAGAGGAATTCAAAGAAGGATGTTTCTTTATATATAAATAGCGTGCATACATTATAATTTAGCTAAAAAAGGAAGTTACTATAAGCAGCATGTGCATACTTGAGAAGATACGCAACACCTACCAGTACACCTATTCGTAGGTTCTAAAATGAACTTACTTGGTTATGGCATCTGACCACAGGATTCTGCACACTGCTGAATGCTTGTCACACATTGTTCTCCGCTTGCAATATCAGAGACTGGATTATTTTTTCTCCAGATGCAGCTGATTAATTTTTGCTATTATTAAAACAAACCTCTCCCTCCTCTCCCCAGATAAACACCTTGGGATACTCATACTACAGAAAGTGAAATGGTATGAATACACATTTTTCTTTAATCATTATTAAGCCAGAAAAACAAAAAAGGCATGGAAGCAAGACAAACCTTACTTTTCATATGACCTAAATCTGAAGGCACTGATTTTGAAGTTCTGCTGAAGACATACACTTGTAGGCCTCAAAGCATGGAAACAGCCTGCATAGATGAAGGAAATCTAAAATCCAGACAGTATCCTTTCCTCTAGCTCAAATCCGTACTAGTAATTCCAGTTCAGCTAAAAGACTGTGGCTATATGATGACAATATATGAACTTGAATCATGCCATAGTGCAAAATGTAGACAGTCAAGCAGTCACATCTGCTTGTTCTAAGTATTTGGCTTGTCTAACTATTATGTTGCACACAACTGGTGAGAGAACAAAATCCCGTTACTGGAAACACTGACCACAGGATCCTCCCCATCCCCAGCTTTATTGGAAGAGCCATTGGCAAATCTCTGCCTCACACTGTACTGGGGACATGACGACACCCATCCCTGCTCTTTGATCCCTTTCTTCAGAGGCAGGGAACGGACACATCACTGTGTGGTCTGAGGGAAGGGCAGGAAGGTGGTTTGGCATGAAGTTTGCCTAACATGGAGAAACCCGAGGCTCCACCTCAGCTAACCACAGCTGGGTCAGAGACACCACTCCTAACAGACAGCCTTGGGAAGAAGCTGAGGGGGCAAAATTCCACTTTTAAAGTAATTCTTTGCTGCTATTGTTTAGAAGCATCAGGCAGTGAAGAAAGGAGACATTTTTACACCAAACATCAGGAGTGCATTTGCTAGGCAAGGCACAGAGATGCCCCGGATTGTGCACAACCCCTGTTCTACCTTTGTTCTTTAAAACTGGCGACAGCAAACATCTGTGGCCTGTGGAGCTGCATGGGGATCGCTCCTCTCTTGCACCAACTCACACAGGCCCACAGAAGAGCGAAAAATCCATTTCAGAGGGTGAGGCCTGAGCAAAGTCCAGCTGGGGACAGGGTCTAAGAAAACCGAATGAATGTGCAGGGCTCCCCATTCCGGACTACAGCTTCACAAATTTCCAAGCCTGCTCCAGATGTGCTACCATGTATTAACGCAATATAAAGTCACTGACCTGTTACTCTTCACCCCAGGTCACAAATCTCTTGAAGGCATCAGAGAAACCAAATTCACAAACTAACACTGAGAAATGTTATTGTCTGCATGGTTTGATGTGAACTATTTGCCCTGCTGAGTGATCAAGCGTGAACTCCTGCTCCACATGCATTTCTGCAATATGCAGTCTTAGTAAGTCTTGGATTTTTATTTAAAGAGTGGAAAACTACCAAGATTTTTTACTTTGTCATCCTCAAAGTTTATTAGTGGCACCTATCACTATGCCGTTTCCAAGTGAAAGATGAAAAACACTCATTAATAAAATATACAATTTTTTTCCACAAGAGGAGACACCGCAAACTTAGAAACATGACTTATGTGAATGAATGACGCATTTCTAAAATATTTATCTTACTGTTTGATAAACAGATTGTGTCAGCCTTGAGAATAAAAAGCCTGAATAAAACAACTTTTAAAACAACCATGAGTAAAGTCCTGTTACCTTGGCCAGAGAATAGGATTAAAACATCTTAGCACTAAAAATAATCCTATGTATTTGCTTCTCAACAGTAAAAATGGGTAAATAACTTCATACTTATTAAAGACATTACAATACCAACAAGCCACTGTGTGGGAGGAGGCAATTCTCCATCAACTATTGAAGGCAGTGTATAAATCAAAGCCAGAAAACTCATTAAGATGAAGTTGTTTCAATTTTTACAGATCGTACTGTGTGAATCTAAGAGAAGATTATTCTCACTGAATTAGATGTAACTTTAAACTACACATTTGCAATGCAATAAAAATAATCCTGCTTAGCTTCAGTATGTGTAAGCACTAACCTGGGACAGCATCACTATGCCTACCTGTTAGCAACTTTATGGGCTTATGCGCAGTGTAATTTTTTATTTTATTTTCTATTTTTTTGCTTTCTTTTTCTTTTTTTTTTCCCCAGCTTGGAGGGGGAGGAGGGAAGAAAGAGCGACCTAATTAATCTTGTGCGTAGTTCTCCGGCTTCCTCCTTCTCATAGTTTAACTGTCTCTTCAGGGCAATAATTGCCTGTTTTTCCATATGTGTTTGCACGTACATGGTCTCCTTAACCACTCCTGAGTCCTTCTGCCTGACTCATCCACATTGGATACTTGTACAGGATACATCTTTTTAAACGAACACTTACATGAGGCATGGGTGAAGCGAGGCAGAATGAGAAATGTTCCTTGTTCATAGCTGGGGGTAGTGAGGCATAAGTGAAAGAAAATATTACTCATAAGTCAAGTTGGCAACTTCCCAAGCTGAACTACCCAAGGTGCACTGAAGAATGTATTTTGCTAGGCAAGAAATAAGCCTCTCAGTCTAAAAATATAGTGTTAAATAGGAAACAGGCATGTTCATACAATAAAGATACTTCTGCTCTAGAGAGCAAATAAAGATTTTTTTTACAAGATATTTTACATCTGCATTTTTTCAAAGCTTTCTTGAAACGACAAGAGACTATTTTCTCACTGCAGTGAGAAACAGGACCTGAAGGCACTGGCAGCATCTTTGCAAACTGGAAGGAGGAGTGGAAGGAAAAAAACTAATGTTTTTTCCTAGAACAGTTTAATAACAGAAAATCTCCTGGAAGCAAACCAGCCAGAACTGTTTTGTTAACCCAACTGTGTAACGGAGTCAAACTACAACATAGGCAGTAAAAGTAATTTTCAGATGCCTAAGCCCTGGAGTTGAGGAGTGGTGTTTGTTTTATACCACAGGGCTAAAAAGTCTCGGAAATCCTTTCACGGTGACAAGTTTGTAGGCAAAATTAACAGGAGGTGAAGACAAAGACGAAGAGAGGTTTTAATCGGAACAATACCACACTAGCCACGGAGACTGCAGGCATGTAGCATTAGGGAGAGAAAAGTCTGTATTCTCCAGAAAACAATCCCTCTTCAAAAAGATCTGAAATCCATGCCTGAACTACAGCACTGTTTGTTTCCTACGGAGGGCAGCAGTTTAAAGAACTGTTGCAGATGAGACAGCAAAGCTCGGCTTCCAGCATAACATGGACGCACCATCAAAGCTTGACTACTGCAAGTACCTCTGCACCGCAAGAGTCAGCCTGGGACTTGCCTCAAACCCGTTTGCTCTGAACAATTGTGGGAATGTCGCATCCTAGAGGATTCTGCCTTCAAGGATTTCCTCCACGTTGCAAGGACACAATATATGCCTCTGCTCCACCCAGCAAGCAGAGCTGGCCTCCTCATCTCCTCCACACATGGAAACATCAAAACAACCATGCGTCCAAGTCAACAACAGATGGGCTAGAATAAATACTGCAATATGCACACCACGTGCAGCCAGAGTTTGGTGGCCTACCTGAAAGGCAAGGTACCAGTAAGTTATTGACTTCAGTGCCCCAATCCCAGAGACTTGGGAAGGCACGACATCCAAAGTCTTCAAGGGAACCAATTTTATGATCCTACTCTGACTCCCAAGTCTTATCCACCCCTTCAACAACTACAGGAAGCCACAACGTTGTTTTTTTTGTGAAGGCTAAGCTTACGTACAGAGATGCCTGAAGCTATTTCCTTATAGGGCTTTGCTTACAGAAAAAATAAGTAGACTACGAAACCACCAATGGAGCTAGAGCCTCAAGAAGTAAAAGAAAAGCTAAACGCATGTGAATTGTTGATTACATACTCTCTTCTGGATCTAATAAAATAAATATTTATGTAGGGACCACCCCTAAGCACAGCAGCTCCTAAGGAGTAGCAGTAGTGACTGTGGTGACTTCTAGCCATGCTGGCAAAAATATTTATGTTAACTGTACACTTTTTGAGAGACCAGGTCTTTTCTCTCATTATGTCTCCAAGACAGGTAGCCTCACTTTCTGCATGCAGATGCAGATGACAAACATTCACAATCTGTTTGCTCGTCCAGTTGTCTCTGAGTGACTTTATCTTGGTTTCTAGCCACAGATTTTGCCAAACTAAAACAGTTATAAAAATAGCTTAGGGAAAAATGTCATGTGACAGTCAAGCAAACTCACTCAACACAGTAATTTATTTTCAAGTTCAGATTTCTCCAGAAGGAAGAAAAGGGGGAAAAAATAAGTGGATATACCCTACTTGTATGCCTGCCCAAGAGGTAACATGCACCTCACATGGGAGTGCAGCGCTCCTGCCACAGCAGTGCTGAACATTTGAAAACAAAAAAAACAAGCCAAGAAGAAAGATGAAAATTGCTTTAAGTCAAAGCTTTAGAAGGCTTCACGTTCACAATCAGACTAGTCTGACCTGATCTGTTCTTCTATAAGGAATGAATACTGACAGGTATGTCTGGCCTGTTCACAGGAAGAGACAGTGAAAATGAACAGCGTCACTCCCCTATAATTGTACACAATTCACACAGCCTGGGTTACTTTAGGGTCTCAGAATTGCATATAATTTTGATTTTGAGGAAATCCTTTAAAAAGGGATTCACACCACCTATACCAGGTACAGAGAGAACACACCTACAACAAATAAAGCAGTAGAGGAGTCTCTGCATGCACAGGGCTGCAGCACTACAAAGCAAGTAAAGAATCCAAGCAAAGCATCCAAGTAAATGTGAGCCTCTTCCACGCAGTGCTGAATCTCAGCCATCTTATTCCCAGCCAAGGAAGGACTCTGGTGGCATTAGCTCCACTTCTTCTGGGCTGTGCTCTACTCAGACTAACTCATAAAAATAAAGTTTAAATGCCGAGTGTCTCAAGCTTAACTCAACAGAAGGTAAAACATTACTTGGGAAGGAGCTGTCTGTGCTTTCATGGATTGTGGACTCCACTGGTAGCACAGGAAAAGAAGACAACACATCTTGCCCATTTTCCCCTTCTTCTGGAAGAACAACTTTTACAAATCCGTACCACTGGCACTTGCTATTTAAGTGCCTCGTATATCCAGTGCCACAAGTCACATCTTACTTTTTAAAGGTTTCAAGCCTACTGGAGAATTGAAAAACGCAACAGAAAGAACTTGTAACTGTGTCGGTTTGTCACAGTGCACAATGCTCAACACACTGTGAAAACACTGGCATTGTCTTCGAAAAGGTAAAAGTCAGAAGCCTCTTTCTTACTCCTGTATTTAACAACTCAACAGACCACGGTGGGGCTGGGATAAGCAGCAAGTTCTTTTTCTTTAAAGCACTGGCAGTGCAGAAGCCAGAAAGAAGACGGTTCAGCCTACAGTCAGTCTTCATTCTGCAGGACAGATTTGTGAATCTGACAAGTATTTTTATTTGTAACCAGGCAAATTTTACATGTAAGTCAATGAAATGAAGTAAACGTGGAAATGCCTCATGCCACTTCTGCATCACTCTTCATACTGTGATCATACCTTTATAGAAAGCACACCAGCACATGACTGGCATGTGTTATTTGTGCTCTCCGCTTTTGCCTTTCCAGTCTACGAAGAGGCAGCATGTCTTTTAAACAGGCTGCAACTGACCACATGATGGCCTTTTTTTTCAATATGCAGTCAAGAAGTGTGCTCTATACACCATCAATAAATACAGACTTGGTAGATCCAGAGCTGCTTGCAATTCTGCTACAAAAGGTGCTTCTGTTCTGCTGCACTCCATGCCTCTCAACTCCTGCTATAAGAAAAGCAACCTGGTCTCAGTTAATTTCTTTCACTGTACGGACAGACACACAGTGAGTCAAAAGCAATGGCTGGATTTGAGTTTCATATCCATTGCAACCAGTTCAACTCATTAGCTTTTGTTGTTCTGTTGTTTGGGTTCTTTTAAGGTAGACTTGCATGCTTTCAGAGCTTGCTCATTACCATTACCATCCACAGGTCCCTCATGACCAAAAAGCTTGTCAAAATACACCTTGGGACTTCAAGACAAGCTAAGTCCATAGTCGTGTTAGTTCTCTCATGTGAGTTTTTAGGTGCCTTTTCATCAACTGTATGAACCTGATGTTATGAAGAGCATCAGGCGTCAGCTACTGACACTCTGCCTGGGCTGGGAGAGTTAAGGAAGTGGATGGATTGCAAGTTAACGGGAACGGATACGGGGAACATCTCAGGCAGATACAGGAACACGTTAAGCACATTTGAACTGCTAGGATCACAGATTACCTTTAAAACAAACTTTAAAAACTTTAAATCAAACAAACAACTGTTGCCCCAGAAACCTTTTTAATAAAATGTCCATTTTAAATCATTGCTTGTTTGCAATATCACTAATAAAGAAGAAAGAGACTGAAAACTAACAGTGTAACTGGTAGTGGCTTCTAACAATCCTAATTCTCCACCTGAAAATGTTTCCATTAACAAAAGAAACGTGGCCATACATACATGCACTTAATACTATCCATAAAATGGTTGTTAATCTGCATTTATATGTACAGAAGACCAAATTAAGTTAAGTTAAAAAACCACCCACCATTTAGCATAAAATGTTGGTTATTTGCATCACTGGATCTTTTAAAGATGCAGCTTCAGAACAGTTTCTTTAACACTTAAACGCAAATAGAGGAGACACAACTCATACCTGTATCAGGCATTTACTGACATCACTAGCACAGAGAGCCTTGTTGCAGCCTGTTGACGACTGGATCCACAGGAGGAACAGAAGGAGAGTGACTGTGGGTGCTGTGATGTACTGTGACCTCATGTTTCACGCAGGTGACCAATTTTCACAAGTACTGCAACCAGCACTGAAATAAAAACCAGCCACTGAGAAGGCTGTCGGAAAAAAAAAAGCTAAATCCTACTTCCCTTCCCCTCTGTAGCTCCTTCAAAAAAGATTAACATTTTCTTTTTAAAAAAAAAAAGAAAAAATAAAACCAAAGGTCAAATAAGGGAGCTAAACAACAAACCCAAGCCCTCCTCCCCAAGATAATTTGTTCATTTGAAGCATTCTGCTATCACACATTTGGATTAAAACTTGAATAAACACAAGGTGAGCAATCTGCAGTATGCAGTATCAAGTATGATTTCCTGTAAACAGCAACAATAAAAAATGCCTCAGAAGAGAAAAGTCCATGAAATGACGACCTAATTCTGTAAATGCATAAAGCAGACAGATAGGTTTCACATATAATAGCATCTCCCCAGGCTAAAGGTACACACAGGTGTCTAGGACCAAAGCTACAAAGCAACCTTTTTAAGAAGAGTATAAGGTAAGTGCTGTGTTATCTTTGATGCAGTCAGAGTTAGGTGTTACATGGGCTTCCACTTCCATCACAAAGTTGTTAACTTCTTTTTTTTAAAAAAAAAATACAGCCATCAACATTAAAGAAAAAGTAGGAGAGATTCAGAAGAGGAGCATCTGCTACTTCAAACAGACAGAAGAGCTGGGATTGTTCAAAGCATTCCACCTTTCTCTCTTTGTGAAATCCCAGCTTCTTGGCAGGTGGCATTTGTTACAAATACAGCACGTTAGGGATGTGCCAGTGAATTCTTACTTGCCCTTAGCACGTGAGCCCAGTCAAAAGAGGACCCTATTGCATTAGGCACCATACCAATATATAATAAAAAGCAGCCCATGTTTGGGCAAGCTTATAGCAAGACTGCACTGTTCACCTAAGACGGAAAAAGTGCTACTGGGGCACAGGGTTTCCTTCTGTATCTAGAAGTGGGGTTTTTTTGCTTTATAAACTAAAAACCACACACTCTCAATGAGCAATACCCAAACAAACAAGATCCTACACGTGGGTCTGGGCCATCCCCAATTTCAGTACAGGATGGGGGATGATGCGATGGAGAGCAGTCCTGCAGAGAAGGACCGGGCGGTGCTGGTCCGTGAGAAGCTCAACACGAGCCAGCAATGTGCGCTCGCAGCCCAAAGGCCAACTGTGTCGTGGGCTGCATCAAAAGAAGCGTGGCCAGCAGAGAGAGGGAGGGGATCCTGCCCCTCTATTCACAGAATCATAGAATCACAGAATCATAGAATAGTTTGGGTTGGACGTCACCTTAAAGATCACCCAGTTCCAATCCCCCTGCCATGGGCAGGGACACATCCCAGTAGATCAGGCTGCCAAGGCCTCATCCAACCTGGCCTTGAACACCTCCAGGGATGGGGCAGCCACAGCTTCCCTGGGCAACCTGTGCCAGTGCCTCACCACTCTGATCGTGAAAGAATTCCTCCTTATGTGTAGCCTAAACCTGCCCCTCTCCAGTTTATATTCATTCCTCCTTGTCCTATCACCACAAGCCTTTATGAACAGTCCCTCTCCAGCTTTCTTGTAGGCCTCTTTCAGGTACTGGAAGGTCGCTATAAGGTCTCCTTGGACCCTTCTCTTCTCCAGGCTGAACAAGCCCAACTCTCTCAGCCTGTCCTCGTACGGGAGGTGCTCCAACCCTCTGATCATCCCTTGCAGCCGTCCTCTGAACCTGTTCCAACAGCTCCACATCCTTCTTACGTTGGGGATTCCAGAACTATTCCTCTCTTGCGAGACCTCATCTGCAGCCCTGTGTCCAGTTCTGGAATGCCCCATCCCTGGAGGTGCTCAAGGCCAGGTCGGATGGGGCCTCGGGCAGCCTGGTCTAGTGGGATGCCCCTGCCCAGGGCAGGGGGATTGGATCTAGATGGTATTTAAGGTCCCTTCCAACCCAAACCGTTCTGTGGCTCTACAGGAGAGCACAGAACCGAACCACCGCGCGAACCCCGGCAGCACCGGCCCGGCTCAGCCCTTCTCCCCGCGGTGCCCTCAGCGGGGTCGCTAGCGCCGCCTCCCCGCTCAGGGAAAGACAAGTTTCGGGGGGATGCGGGCGCCCCGGGCCGCCGGCGGGATACTGGGTGTCCCGGCTCCCCCTCCCGCCCCGCCAGCGGGACCCGCGCTCCCCGCAACGCACCCGCCTCGGCCCGGACGGACCGACCGACTGACCGCCGCTCCCTCCCGGCGCGGGGACGCGGAGCCTCCCTCCTCCTCCTCCTCCAGCGCCGCACCGAAACTCTCCCCGCACAAAGAAGCGCCCCGTCCCCTCCCCGCCGCCCCGCCTCGGCCCCCCGGCCGCCCCCACCCCCTGCCCCGCTCCGCTCCGCCCCCGCCGCCCCGGGCGCAGCCGCGCCGCGCCCCATCGGCACCGGGCTGGGCGGGCGGCCCCGGCTGCCTCCCGGCTTGTGGAAGTTAGGCACGAAGTCCCTCTGCCTCTGGGACGGGGCTGCCCCGTGCTCGGTGCGCCCCGCGCTGAGGCGTCTCTGCTGGGGGCCCCTCAGGCTGCGGCCTCTCCCCAGCTCCGGGGCAAGGCCAGGCTGAGCTGGAGCCGAAGCTCTCGAGCGGCAACGGATTTGACTGTTGCGAACGTCCCAATAACAGGAAAACCCGTCCTTGGAAAGTAACGGAATAGGGATACGATTGCTGGGAACATTTGTGCACACGTGTGTAGGTGGGAAACACATCCTGTCCCCACCCCGGTCCGGCTGCACACGGTGGAGGCGACTGCTGCCTCGAGCTGCCTGGCCTGATCAGGGATGGTCACTTTCTAAAACACAAAAACTAGAAGGCTAGAGGGTTTATTTCATAGAATCACAGAATTACTAGGTTGGAAAGAACCCACCGGATCATCGAGTGCAACCATTCCTATCAAACACTAAACCATATCCCTCAGCACCTCATCCACCCATCCCTTAAACACCTCCAGGGAAGGTGACTCAACCACCTCCCTGGGCAGCCTGTTCCAGTGCCCGATGACCCTTTCTGTGAAATTTTTTTTCTGACGTCCAGCCTAATCCTCCCCTGGCAGAGCTTGAGGCCATTCCCCCTCATCCTGTCCCCTGTCACTTGTGAGAAGAGCCCAGCTCCCTCCTCCCCACAACCTCCTTTCAGGTAGTTATAGAGAGCAACGAGGTCTCCCCTCAGCCTTCTCCTCTCCAGGCTAAACAACCCCAGCTCTCTCACCCATTCCTCATAAGGCCTGCTCTCCAGCCCCCTCACCAGCTTCATTGGTCTTCTCTGGACTCGTTCCAGAGCCTCAACATCCTTCTTGTGGTGAGGGGCCCAGAACTGAACACAGGATTCGAAGAGCGGTCTCACCAGTGCCGAGTACAGAGGGAGAATAACCTCCCTGGACCTGCTGGTCACGCCGTTTCTGATCCAAGCCAAGATGCCATTGGCCTTCTTGGCCACCTGGGCACACTGCTGGCTCATGTTCAGTCGCTGTCAACCAACACCCCCAGGTCCCTCTCCTCCAGGCAGCTTTCTAGCCAGACTTCTCCTAGTCTGTAGCACTGCATAGGGTTGTTGTGCCCCAAGTGCAGGAGCCGGCATTTGGCCTTGTTAAACCTCATGCCATTGGACTCTGCCCAGCGGTCCAGCCTGTTCAGATCCCTTTGCAAGAGCCTCCCTACCCTCCAGCAGATCCACACTGACGTTTTCATTTTGCTGGCATTTTCAGTATCCCAGAGCCACTGGTGGCTGTGCCCTGCCGAGTGGGTGGCTGCGGAGCCCCGCAGCCAGCAAGGGAAGGGTAGGGGCAGCCCTGGGGTAGGGAGGGATGCCGGGCTGAGACACAGTCCAACCATCAGCCCAACACCACTGTGTCTGCTAAACCACATTCCGAATGCCATGTCTACACACTTTCTGAACACCTCCAGGGATGGAGACTCCACCACTTCCCTGGGTGGTCTGTTGTGATGTTTCACTGCTCTTTTGGTAAAGGAATTTTTCCTAAAGTCCAATCTAAACCTCCCCTAGTAAAACTAGAGGCCATTTCTTCTTGTCCTATCACTGTTACTTGGAAGAAGACAGACACCCACCTCACTACAACCACGTGAAAGGTTATAGAGCCATGATAAGGTCTTCCCTCAGGCTCCTCTTCTCCAGGCTAAATAATCCCAGTTCCCTCAGTTGCTCCTCATAAGACTTGTTCTCCAGACCATTCACCAGCTTTGTTGTCTTCCTCTGGACACTCCAGCAACTCAACATTGAAGAAACACCCATGACTAAGCTGCTAGAAACTCAGAAACCCAGAGCAGCCTTTGGGCTTCCCAGGAGACAGCTAGACCCTGGCGAGGGAAGTATGCCCACCTCCCCAAGTCACTACTGTATTTACTCTCAACTCTTCTCCCTTCCCAACTCATACCACCTTGCTGGGACAAATCCACAGCAGGCTGCGTCTAAAGGATCAGGAATATTTGGACAGTCCTCTTCCTTTGAGCAACTACATTTTTACTAAGCAGTTACAATTGAAAAGACCAAAAATTTGTTTCATACGCCGCAGTAACAGGAAATAATCTTTTTGTAACAAAACTAGAGGCTAAACGTAAGCAACATCTGTCTTCATATTTCCTTAAAAGATAGGATACTGCCAAATATTTTTCAATTCTTCACAAGATGTTTCTGCTGATGCTTTTGGGGGGAAACTTTGTTTTACAGCAAACACCATTGAACCCACCCTCTCCTCCCAGCCCTGCGAACCCCCATGGGGCTGTTCCTGCTGCCATGCTGGGTGCAGAACCACAGCACCCCCGTGCCATCCCGCTCCCTCGCCTGGGCCACAGCTGGTGCTCTGGCAGGCTCCAATACCCTTTTTCCCCCTGAGCACACACTGAGTTGCTCTGCAACTGCACCAAGTTTCAGCTAAAAATCTGCCCTGTTTTCTCTTCCATCCCCCAATACTCTTGCCACTTGCTTCTTGCCTAGCACAGCCAACACTTGTGCAACACACATAACCTCTTCTGTGCTGTATGACATTTAATTATTCATGTCCTATACTTAAAAAAGTAGTTTCTCCCACTTCCAGATATGTGAGTTAGTTTTTATTACTCCAAGTATCTGATGGAAGTAAACTCGTACCCAATTACTAGTTGTTAACAGCTTGCAGTCCTATCTATATTTTTTTCTGTCTTTTAATGCAGATAATACAGAAATCTATATTACTTTAGAATTCTACTGTTACTTTCGGAAGAATATTTTAGTTTTAGAGGAATATCACATTTGGATTTTCCTCAATACACATTCAATTCCAAGCACTGACAGGAAGATATATAAAAGCAGGAAGAACTTCTTCCACAGGTCCCTAACCAATTAAAAGTGAAAAAAAAAGTCACAGGGCAGGAACTACATGTTACTTGGTTTTACTGTGCCTGAGTTAGTATCACTTTATTCTTGACTGGAACTAGCAGTAATGTGCAAGTGGGAAGGCGCCTACTGTCCATGCAGTCTCTTGTTCAAAGACTGTGTGGCTTTTCACCACAGGAAGGCACCCTGGGCATAAAAGCACAAAGAATGAGTACTCCAGAACAGTTCACAAGCAGTAATTAAAAATCAGTTCAAACCAAGTACTTTAAATCTCTTTTCCAGGTGACCAGGTCTCTTGCCTACGTCCCATTTGTTTCAGAAGTAATTTCACAGACATCAGATCCCAAGCATTCTTGAATAATTTATGGACTAGAGAGTAACAAATCTTTTTCATGAATATCTGTAACCTCCTACTAATAAATAATTAACTGTCTGCTCATTAACAGTACCAAGAATAGAAAACAGTGTTAAATTTCACAATATGGGAGGATTTTTAGTTTCATTGAGCTTCCTTACATGTTCCAGGAATGCTAAGATTTGATCTAGCAAGTGCTACAATATTAAGAAATTCCAACTAATAACATGACCAATAAAATTTATTAAACATTGTATTTACAACTATTTACATATCCTTCCATAGATTAATATTAAAATAGACAATATACAATTTAAGAATTTTCATTCAAAGGCATTTTGTTGGAAAAAATAGGCTCTATTACGAGACCACCATATAAGAGCAAAAGGTTGTTTCTGTTTTACACAAAAATATTTTCAGTATAGTAAGTAACAAGTATGGCATAACAACAACAGACTAGTATGAAATATGATTTTGTAACTATTACAACTGTTTAGGTATCAGTTGTTGAAGTAAAGGAGTTAAGAGTTCTGTGAAGCATGCAATACAGTTCAGTTTCAATTCTTTTACAGTTATGGTGATGAAACAAGCCGCTAAATCAAACACATGCCATACAAAAAACCTGCCAGCCAGGAACACACAACACTTAATAAAAACTACAACTTTGGTCCAATAAAACATTAGACAAAAACAGTTTTACAGTTAAAATATCTATTTTATACAGGTTTGAACATTAATTACAAGATTATTTACATTTGCACAATATGTATAAAATAAATTATTCAAAAAATGATGACAATATTACATCTTTTTTTCCAAAAAGAAAACTGTACAGCAATTTACAAAATACAATAAGATTAATAGACTATTTTCCTCCAAGTCTTACATTTTCTTCCACAGGCCTTTTTTTATCATTCTTCTGTGGGAGTTCAGCTGTTACTGAAGTTTCATAATACAAAGCTTTATAGCAGATTTTAAGTTGCATTTGTTTTTTGGTGGCTGTTTTAGTTATTAACAGCTTCCAGCGCTGTTAACTCACTGTGTTTTGTCATCTTTTCCAGAAATAAGCTCTAAAGCTACAGGCAATTCTAAAATACAGATAATGGCATTTACTGGGAAACTGACTTTAACATCAGCATCCATCTTCTGTGTTTGAACAAGAGCCTGTGCCACACTTCTCTGAAGGAACACCTGAATTATTGAGAAAGGTAATGTTCCACAGAATTAAGTCCTCTGTCTTAAAAAAACCCCAAAACTCTTGTGCATCCCTGCACCTCAGTCTCTAGCTGTCCAAGGGAAAGGGTGAGTCGGAAGATGCTAGTTGTCATATTGGCGTCAATTCAAAATCATCATTAACATCAACAAGAGGAACATAAAACTCCTGAATTTCATAAATGCTGATAGATTTGTATGTAGCAGGATCAAGTTCTTGTAGTTTAAGCTGCCACTCCAGTCTCTGTACCGCATTCAGAGCTGCTGCTTCATGCTGCTGCCTCATTAAAAGGCACGTCTATTTAAAATCGAGAAAGAAGTTATTTCAATATTTGAAAAAATATTGCAACAAGCTTGAAAACAGAGAAAGCATCTAGGAGCCTCTCTGGTGGTAATACCTTCCCCATTATGCATTTAGAAATTTGCAGATAACAGTACATAGCAACAGAAGTTAGCGTTTTATACACCTAGGCCCTCCTTAATGTTGCCCTTAAAACTTCTACAATAGCCTATGGTATTGCATATAGATCTACTGCTTATTCATCTCATCTTCATAGTGACATTCATAGATTTTTTTTTTTTTAAGTGGAAAGACAAGGAACCGTACCTTTAATTTGTCGAATTTATCATCAACGTCCTGTAACCATGACATAAACTGTCTTGCATTAAATCGATCCCTCACTGATGCTTTGCTGTCATCAGCCTACAAAACATAATTTTATTCAAACTGTAAGTTATTTGGTAATTCAGTCTTAGACATAATTTAAAACATAAAGCCTACTTTGTGGGACCTTTGTAAAGAATGCTTCAGATGGAAAAATAAACTCCGAGTCAAAGTATTGAGGTATATACGAGTATAAATGTTGACCACTGCTTTCACTGTGAGCCAGTTGCTCACTAAAATCGGACATTTTCAGATTCCCTCAAGCTATTTACTGTATTGTATTTTTGAAATTTAGAGTAGGAGGCTTAAATATTTATGCCTTAAAGTCTTAATCGTACAAGGCAGATCCTTCCAAACAATCATTACCTTTTTGTTTAAAATTCAGTAACAAATTAAATTAATATTCTCTCAGAGCAAAGCAAAAACATTAATAAAGGAAAACGTAAGCAGCCTGACTTAACTGGCTGCACAGGTATTCAAAGGTAATAATAGAAACATATTTTTACCATCAAAATCCCCAGGATGAGATTAAAAAAGTAAGCAGGCATGTCTTGTGTCCTGCTCAATGAAATAATTTTAAAAAAAATGCTATTTAATAAGAATTTGGAACATCACATCTGCCCATTGTGAGAAACCAGATACTCTATAGATGGCCCTAAATCCAGATTATTACTTAGAAATTAAATTGAAGTAATCACTAAATAGAACGACCTGCTGTTACTTTGGTAGGAAAAAAGACACCATAGGAATTTGTACATTGCAGCAATGGGAAGAACAGGAAAAACACCTGTAAATATTGAAATCTCTAGAAAACTGCTGAGATTTCACATATCAAGGACAGCTGAACAGGTTGGTTCTAGAAAGAGCCCTCAAAACCACTGATCTTGTAACCCTGAGCTGCAGGCATTTAGGTGAGCTGTGACCAGCTAACAGTCTGTCCACCAGAAACTGGTTTGCCCCATATGATTCTATGAAGTACAGTCCTCAAGCCAACATATGCAGCTGTAAATGCAAGCCTCCAAAGACTCAGAAATCCCATAAAAACAGTTCTGAGGTGGTCATTCTGCTGCAAAATAAACCAGATGTTTGCTTAGTAATCTTTCCCAGCTATTTGTTCAAGTACAAGAAAAATTTCATTGGAAATGGTTCTTCATTTTTAAGAGCTGCTAGTGGAATGAAAAGAAAGTGGCGAGATGCAGTACAAGGGAATGGTTTCTCATGCATCAACATTCTTCCCATGAAGCAAATCACAATCAATACATCAAGTTGGAAGTTTAAAACATTCATTTAAATGATAATTAAAAAATACATTTAATATTTTGCTGAACTTCATGTGCAGTATTATGATGTTGAAAGAAAAATTACCGCAGACTGAAACACAAAGCTGATGAGGTAGTGAGGGGGAAGGAGACATAATTTACTACTATTATTGTTATTATATAGATGATCAAAAAAAGCTTCAATACTTAGTGGGGGCTGGGGTGTGGAAAACCCAAACACAACAACTTCTCCCCCAATAAAGACTCCTTTTGTTTCACAGAATTCAAATATAGAATCAGCTTATTTAAAATCAACTGTAAAACGTCAATTATAAAAATGCAGTTATATGCATAATTCAGATATAGCTCAAATTTCTAAATAGCTTAGAGCCTCTAAATCCAAATCTAATGTAATAACAGACTGAGGAAACACTGGATGCTGCACTAATTCTAAAAAGGACTTCAGGACGAAAGCTGAATTCCACATATGTTAGAAATGCCCAGCATCCAATGCATCGACCCTTTTAGTACATCCATAATTTTTTTTCCTTGCATTATGTGCACCTCACAGCCACTGGAACAGGTTCTGAATGCAGTTTCCATCTTTGTTAGTTAGACCTGCTCACAAAATGCTGACGCTGTGAAATTATATTCTCGTAGAGATACAGCTGCAGCAAATCATAGTCCATACGCAAAGTATAAAGTATTCTGCTCCTTTTATATATTAATCAGGAGCTAAATACCAACAGTGAAGACGTAAATAAAATGGAGCCTGAGATGATTTTGAAAAGATCATTTCATATGGTAGAGTTCTACATTCCACTGTTGGTCACCTGTTTTTCACAGAACGTTTCGGATGACTGCATTGCAGAGAGGAGAAAAGCATTATGTGACTTTCTCTACAAAACATTTCCTAATTTCACAAACCAATCTCATCACTTCACATACGGCTGCACTTCACTTTGCTGGACTAGTGACAAAAAAGATCTTATATTCTGATATGTTTTTTTTTTTCTTTCAGCTGTATTTGTAAGCTTCCAAAATATGTTCTTTTTATGACTCAATTTTTAATTTTTTAAATAAAAATCAGAAGAGTAATGTTCTCATTTTATCCTTCTTAAAATTTCCAGAGATGAAAGAAAACCAGACATGGTACAGAACAGAAAACAAGTATACATATACCCTTATCCACTTGTTATTGTATACCCAAGTGAAGCCTAATAAAAGTGACAGTATATAATGTGCAAAATCTCAGTTCTAGAGATATTAATGACAATTTCAGAACACATTTGTCTCCAAACACTCCTTTAGAGTTGGCCTAGAAAGAACTTTTTGCCTGTGCTTCAGATCTCTTTACCTGAGCATCCAGAGGCACATTATAAACCTCGGCATCCAGCAGAACAGTGCAGGCACTGAATGGTAGTGTTTGATTAGCTAGCGTTCTTGCTGCTCGATAATGAACACGTAGAACTTCTTGTTCATTAGAAACAATCAGCTTTTCCTAATTGAATAAGAATAAATACACATTTGGTAAATTAAACATTTCAGTTTGATTCACAAAAATGTCCATTCGTTTAAACATTTCTTTTTAAGGCTCACACTTTTGAACAGTGTGAAAAGTGAGCTGGTGGAGGGAGGAACGGTTGTTCATCTAATCAAATACAAAATGCCAATTTAATGATGCAAACAGTGTTACCCGACTATCAGAACTGAAAACACCTTCCCCTTTACCACCACTGCTGGCTGAATGTCATGCCCAGATTTTCCACTTAGCACTACTGAGGCAAGTTCTAGTTAATGAAAGAGGTGAAAGATTAAAGGTATGAGGAACATGGGGTTGGGATATAGGTTTGTGAGTCTCCACTATTAAGATTTTTGTCACACATTTATTCAGCACAATGGCCAAATAAACTGAAGCAGAAATAGAATTTTCAGGATAATTTGGGGTTTTTTAACTAATTTTTTTTAATTTAAACAACATGCAGAAGCTCTATAAATCCACAGATGGATATACAATTGATCCTTTCCTCAATGGAGACAAGCTCACTTGGCCAAACTTGACTCATAGCTGTATAAAGTGGATTTTCTTTGAAGAACAGTCTGTTTGAGCACAGTAACTAAAGTAATGCTTAATACTATAAGACATAAAAGCGTATATGAGTGTTTACTACTCTGCAAGAGAACAGCTGTGATTTTTATCAAAAGAAAATAATTTGGATTATAAAAAGTTTGGAAAACAGAAAAAGCAACATCTTCCCTTTGGTTACAACTAATTTCTTTTCAGTAAGAACTTGAACCATGTTTACATTCTTTGTGCTTGTTATTTTATACCTAGCTTTATGCTTAGATACCAAATTAAAATAAAGCCCCTCCTCCATCAACCAGTTTGTTAAGCCACACTGAAATAAACCTAATAAGAAAAAAATACGACACCAGGTTTTAATGAGCCAATAGCTTGTATAAACGTGTGGAAATCCTTAAGATATATTAGAAGGGGATCCTGCCTGTGTCCAAAAGCAATCTGGCTCAAAATACCGAAAAGATATCTAAATCTGGGCTGCCAAGGAAAAAGGTCTGGGCAACCTAAAAATAAAGAATACTCCTAAACCAGGAATATTTTCTCAATTTCTGTGTTCAAATTCAGTGAAGCCTACAAGATACAGTTCTAACATAATTTCAGGCAGTTTCTGCAAGCAGAACACTGCAAGTAATGTTTTGGTCTTGAAGCCACATGTATCTTATACAATTATTCTTGCTTTTAACTCAGTCAATGGGGTTCTGAAGTCTACAACTTAAATTAGCTTAAAAAAATAGAGTCTCTAGCTTTCTTCCCACTGTCCCTGGGAAAAAATATGGGCCACATCTTCGAACAATTAACAGGAAAAAGCTGCTGTCTTACTGACTTAAGAATTCTGCTAACCGTTGTCCAAGACATTTTTTTTTTTGTATTTACAGGTTTCTCCAATTCAAAAATTTGGATAGAAGGCAGATTACTTCTAAAGCATTGTTAAATTGAGCAAATTATAGTCTATCCGTTGAAAAAGAAAAACCCATGAAGCTTGAAGCTGGGAAATAAAAAAAACAAACAAACCAAATTACTTTAGTCTTACCCTTTCAATACTGTGCTGTAAACGCAGTTTCATCCTTACAACCTCCTGCTGTTTAAATAGCTCCTTAAGTGGGTCCGACAGTGAGGGAGGTGGTGTAATCTTTGGAAAAAATAATTATAAACAGTATAGTAAATATGTATTTAACATATGTTTAACATTGCCTGTATGATTTGAACATTTACTTAAAAAAAACCAACTAAACACAAGCAAGGAAAACATGTCCTGTACATTCTGTTAACTATATGACTTAAATCCATTTGCAATAAAAGTTTTAAGAATGCTTTACCATAAAGTTAATGAACCTGACTGAAATGGCGTTTCAAACCATTTAGTGCTTTAAACCAGTCATTGTCAGCATGCTATAGCTGCTCTTTAAAAGGGCTGTACATTAGAAGACAGTAAAAATACAACTTGTTTTCAATGTTAAAGACTCTTTAAGGCACAACTGCTTGTACCGAGAAGTTGAAACTGCCTGGCCACATATAACAGCAAAGTAAGAAAAAGAAAAATATTGCTAAAAAAATAAGTCACTTCGTAGATCTATGCAGTGTCACTGGCATCTGTTATGACACAAAAGGTAACCAACCATATTTCTAATCTTACAATCACACAGAACACAGGCAAGCACAAGTACACTACAGGCCCAGGTAGCGGCTTGAAAAGTGTTTCCTCTTGTCAATCATTCAAATAATTTTTTAAAAAGTTTATGCCTAAAAAAAATTATATATATATAAAAAAAGAAATCAAATAACTTGAGTGAGCGATCACCAGTGTTATTGATTGATTATACTCTAAACATTTTACATTTTTAGTCAATCATAGTAAATAGCCAGTATTACTGTTCTGACTGAGCTGTGTGACAAACACTGCGAAGGCACTTGGAGCCCTCATGGCAAATGCAGAAATCAGATGTTTCTTGAGAAGTAACTAATAAACATCTTGGGAGTTTTAAGACTCCACCCAAAGTTTACTTTTCTCCGTACAAGTTCTGACAGTTCAGAATGGTATTTAACAACTGGTAGATATAACAGCATTGATATTGCTTTGGAAAGACTCATCAAAACTAAATGAAATACTGCTTATTACCAGTAATACTCAGAAACCACAGCTGAAATACATACCTACAGGTATTATACTCTGCCTTATACCAAACACATCGACATAAATAATCCTATTTAATAATATGGATGCTGCAACTCAAGAAATAATTTATCCATTACGAAAATATGGGCGCGTTGCATTACTATTATCAATCATATACCTATACACTCCAGTAACAAAGTGATTTATCTACTAAAAGCTCCTCAATTACTGTTATCTTGGAAAAATATTTCAGGACAATTTTTTTCCCCAACTGGAAGTTAGCCAATGTTTTTGGAATTAAAGAGCATTTTGAATAACTAATGGTGGTTCATTCACAGAATCACAGAATGGTAGAGGTTTGGAAGGACCTCTGGAGATCAGGTGGTCCAACCCCCCCTGCTAGAGCAGGTTCACCTAGAGTAGGTTGCACCTCATGATCAGGTGGAGCTTCCTGTGTTCCATTTTGTACCTGTTGCTCCTCGTCCTGTTGCTGGGCATCACTGAGAAGAGTCTGGCCCCGTCCTCTTGACACCTGTCCCTTAGATATTTATAAGCACTGATAAGATCTCCCCCCTCAGTCTTCTCTTTTCCAGGCTAAACAGATTGAGCTCACTCAGCCTCTTCTCATAAGAGAGATGCTTCAATCCCCTAATCATCTTCATGGCCCTCCGCTGGACTCTCCAGTAGTTAATTCCTCGTTTTTCTTGAACTAGGGAGTCCAGAACTGGACACACTACTCCAGATGCGGCCTCACTAGCACAGAGAGAGGGACAGGACAACCTCCCGTGCTCCTCCTTGTTATGCTCTTCTTCACGCACCCCAGGATACCACTGGCCTTCTTGGCCATGAGAGCACATTGCTGGCTATTCAATCATCAACTATTGTCTACCAGGACTCCCAGGTCCTTCTCTGCAGGGCTCTTCCCAGACAGTCAAAACCCTAACCTGTATGGGTGCAGGAGGTTACTCTTCCCGAGGTACAGAACCCCACGCTTGCCTTTGCCGAACTTCATTAGGTTCCTCTCTGCCCAACTTTCCAGCCTGTCCAGACCTCACAGAATGGCAGCACAGCCTTACCGTGTTATCAGCTACTCCCTCCAGTTTGGTATCATCAGCAAACTCGCTGAGGGTACACTCGGTTCCCTCATCCAGGTAACCGATAAACATGTTGAACAAGATCAGGCTGAGCACCGACCCCAGGGGAACACCACTGGGCACAGCCCTCCAGCTAGACCCTGCGCTGCCAGTGACAACCCTCTTATTCCTTAAATTATTATTTGGTATAAAATGACATTCAACTCCTTCACGTTTCAAACTATTAAGCAAGATACACTTCACTTCTTTAAATAAAAACAGTTTGGCTCCCAAACCACTGAATAACACCTATGGCATGTGTCAATTTGTGTAAGTCATCAATATCAAAACCAAACACACACAACAATACCCAAACCATGACACCTACTTAAACAATCTGTCTCAATCACAATAGATTTCAGCAGGTTTATGTCCGCCTTCAGATATACTACAGTCTAGTTTTGCCTGGCAACTTTGCATCTAGGGCACAATCCAACAGTACTGTCATAGTCTTTCAATAAAATAAGACATTTACAGTAATACCAAACTTGTATTTAATTAATTTTACTAAATCCCAAAAATATCTCTCAAAAATGTCAGTGCTTTCGTTAACAGAAAATAGTCTTTCACTAAAATAAGACACTTGTAGTAACACCAGGCCTGTATTTAATGAATTTTACTAAACCTGAAAAGATCTCTCAGAAATCTCAGTGCTTTTGTTAATAGAGAAGCACACAGCACAAGGAGCAAGATAAACAATCTGCCTGTACATATCCTTTGACTTTATGTAGCTGAGCTATCCAGAAATAAAAACTTCAGAGCCAGCGAGCATCTGTATCACTTGAACAATTTCACGTTATTCCTTTAAATTTATAGTGCATTTAATTTTGCAACAGAAATAAGAATCAACATCATAGAAAATTACTGGCAAGGACTCAGTTATCCAGACAGTGAACTTGTGTGGATTTCTATTTGAACGCAGAAGAGAACGGGTCCCGAGGAGGGCTCCAGCACCTGGAGAAGGTACAAGAAAGCTGGAGAGGGACTGTTTACAAACACCTGTGCTGACAGGACTAGGGGCAACGGGTATAAACTGGAGACAGGCAGATTCAGACTAGCGATAAGGAAGAAATTCTTCACGCTGAGGGTGATGAGGCACTGGCACAGGTTGCCCCGGGAAGCTGTGGCTGCCCCGTCCCTGGAGGTGTTCAAGGCCACGTTGGATGGGGCCTTGGGCAGCCTGGGCTGGTGGGAGGTGTCCCTGCCCGTGGCAGGGGGGCTGGACCTGGATGGTCTTTAAGGTCCGTTCCAACCCAAACTATTCTATGATTCCACCTCCGCCCGTTTCCCCGCTGTTACACCGCAGCTTTCCTCAAACGCCTCCCGGACCCCAGAAGCTCCACGCGAGACCCCGCCCCGCCGAGCGGCTGCACCGCCGCCCCCGGGCAGCAGGCGGCGCCCAGCGGAGCCGGGAGGGGCCTCGGCGCCAGCCGGCAGGGAGCGCTCCCAGCCCGCAGGCGGCCGCGGCCGCACAGAGCCCCGCGCCCAGGGAGGGGATCCTGCCCCGCTGTGCCTCTCGTGGGAGACCTCATCTGCAGTACTGTGTCCAGTCCTGGGATCCTCAACGTAAGAAGGATATGGAACTGTTGGAACGAGTTCAGAGGAGGGCTACAAGGGTGATCAGAGGGCTGGAGCGCCTCCCGTACGAGAACAGGCTGAGAGAGTTGGGGTTGTTCAGCCCAGAGAGGGCTCCGAGGAGATCTTAAGAGTGACCTTCCAGTACCTGAAGTTCAGGGCTGCAGGAAAGCTGGGGAGGGACTGTTTACAAAGACCTGTGGTGATATGACTAGCGGCGACGGGTATAAACTGAGAGGGGCAGATTTAGACTAGACATAAGGAGGAATTTCTTCACCATGAGAGTGGTGAGCCAGTGGCACAAGTTGCCCAGGGAAGCTGTGGCTGCCCCATCCCTGGAGGTGTCCAAGGCCACGTTGGATGGGGCCTTGGGCAGCCTGGGCTGGTGGGAAGTGTCCCTGCCCATGGCAGCCGGCTTGGAACTGGGTGATCTCTAAGGTCCCTTCCAACCCAAACCATTCTACAATTCTGTGCAGCAGCTACTCCAGAGATCATGTTTATAAAAGCCTCACTCCCGGCAGTCTTATATTATCTGCCGAAACATAAAGCTCAATACTGAGTTTGTTTACATTGATTTATGAAATTATGACTTTGTCTCCTCTTTTTTTTGGAAAGAGCCTTGGATCCATGAAGTCTGCAAACATGATCTGCGTAGTCTCTCAGCATCTACTGGAAACCTCAGCTTGTGAACCAGAACTGGATTTTAGGCAAAGGGAATAAAAACTTCCTAGTCTCAAAGAGAAGTGAAGTCAAAGGTTGCCAGGCAAGATCAGCCAGAGGAGCCTGTGGGATTTTCTAGTGAAACAGACTGTTGGGAAAGAGACCGTAAGAGACGTTTAGGGAAAATACGAACACATATGTTGGATTTGCAAGAATAGAGCATGAAACAAAACACCACAGGGATATGGTGACCTCAGTTTCTTGTGTCACTGAAGTTTTATAATTAGTTTCTTAAGGGCCCAGACTCCATACAGGTGAAAGGGAAAAAAGAGGTCATGTCTTCTTGGGTGTTCTCTAATCCCAGCCTGAGAAACCACCCAGAAAAGCCAGACAGATCTCAACCTTTCACGTCTTTCCTCCACATCACTAGAAAGCAGCCTGTCAAGACTGCTTGGTTCGGTAATACAAAAGGTTCTAGACATACCCTTACTACCTCCAACACATGAATATAAATTAATAAAGCTTCTTGCTTGCCTTGCATCCTTTGTAACAACTACAACAAGATCCCAAACTCTTCACTCTATCATCTTCAGTTCTCACTTGTGCCCATTACAAAAAAGAGCAACACTTAAGCTAACTCAGACTCACACATACACAGCATTTCCACCATTACTTTCACACATCCCTATCTATTTCCCCTCACTCGTGCCAACTAGATCAACTGGTCCACGCTATTGCTGTAATATTTCATGCATTTATGAAGCAAGTTTCTGCTAACACAACTAATAAAAGCTTTTACCACTTAATGTTCTACAGCAATGCCAGAGAGACTGAACAGAATTCTTTTTACCAGAAATATATTTGCTAGATAGCCATCAGAAGCTGGAAATAAATCATCTTGGTATCTCTTCTCAGGAGGCAGTACAGATAAAGATGACTGAACCCCATAGAACATACTGATGTAGCAATCTGAAAGGCAACATAGCTAAGTACAATTTAAAATTACTGTGCTAGAAGATTTAGATTTGTTTTCTTCTGTTTTGAACTGACCTGATGTCTGCCTGCCTTATGTTTTGTATTTGCATTGGTGAAAGCAAAGCCACAATTCATACGTGGCTCTCCCGACAGCCTTAGGTGATATGCGTTATAAATTACAGTATATAAACATGGGTGTGGAAATCAAGTGCACCATTGCCTGGTTCCCACCTACAGGATGTTTGAAGTTCATCAGATAAACTATAGTGCATCTTAAAATTTCAATGCAGAGAACAGCACGTTACACAAACTATTCTGAATCTCAGAGTGTCAGAGCTAAATATATTGTCTTCACAGACACCTTCACACAGTGATTTCTAAAATACAGGAATAATTTAAGAAAGAGTAACTACTTTCCTGCAGCCTATGTAAATTAATGAGGCAAAAATCAGGTTAACAGAGAATCATTAAAGACCCATCAAAGGAAAAATTTTAAAAACAATACTAACAGAAAGGTAATATTTCACTTTCATATTAAATGACACATTGTATGCATAACAACACATACATATGATTAATGTATTATTATTATCTCAGAGAGACTGAGTATAACCCTTATTTTCACATTGTTGGACAATGCGTACAATATACAAACAAACATTTCTGAGCACGAAATATTCTCTGGTTTAGCAATGCCCCTTTTTATTGTATTCGTAACAGGAACTATTATGATTGTGGGTTTTAACAGCGAAAAACTAAAATTATAGAACTGTATACATGCAAGTTCTGCAGAGAAGTTAAATCTGAACTACTAATAATTTATTTTAACGGTATCTTTTTTCTTTAAAGAAACATGAGAGATTTTATCAAAATTGTGTATTTACACAAATTACTATTAAACAAAACATTTAGCTGTGTTGTACATTGTTTTTCAGACAAACAAAACTAAAATGCTTAAAATATCTCCCTATTTAGATTAAAGCTCATCCTGCTTTCTTACTATTTACTCTTAATGGAAATAAACACCCATTTCCTAATCATTTATTTTGGCTTCTTGGCATTTGTTTTCTTCCCTTTTTCTCCTAACAACCTGGAATAAAAAGCTGCACCTGTTCTTTCTGCAACTGTAGAAGACTAACAGTACCATGAAAGCATATACAAAACAAGTAACAGCTTAAAACATTGGTATCACCAGAGCATATATGTGTAGGAAAGCAACGCAGAAATCTAAATGAGATAAAAGTCAGTTACTGTAGTCCTTCAAGTATGTATTAACAAAAGTCACAAAAACAGGGAGCACGCATTCATCTCTGGTATTTTCTGAAACAAAGTTATCCACTGCCTAGATTAATTTTAACAAACTGCAGACTCCCCACTATTAACAGCAAGAGACAGGCAATACTTTAATACTAAGTCAATAACCCTCCCTTTCTTACTGCCTACGCACATTGCCATTTATGAAAGGGAAATTAATGCTATTGCCCAAGTAGAAGATACAAGTAGAAGGGGAAAATATATGCCACACATCTCCACTTGCTGCTTATCCCAAATTAAGCATTGAAGTGTGATGCCAAAGCAGTAAGATGTAGCTTGGAAACAGTATGTACTTGACTAGCAGCTGCTATATAGAAAATATAATCTCTGCTTCTGGCGATAACGATGTATAATAGAAACTGCAACAGCTACTGAGAAGGATTTCTAGACTAGGGATGGCTGCCAACCTAGTAAATCAGAGCAAATCTTACCATACATCCTAGTTCACTTAGGGAACAAAGTAAAAAGGTCATCTTACCCACGTCTTTCTTCAGACTCTAACTGATCTACTAATTTCAAAGAACTATGGTCACCAGTAAATAAGAGAGAACTCAACATCAGAGGATACATGTATTAATTCTTTTGGGCAGACATAAGGGTCGTAGTGGAAAACTGATACAGCTTACACGGGGATTGTGACTCCCCCGGAATGAAGCAAACATTTAAAAATTTACTTTTATATATTAAATTTGTGTTCATTGATTAATCAAAAGAATCTTCAACTCCACTGGAGAAATTTAAGGCAACAACTCAAGTAGGGGCAAGTTATCCTAAATGAATCGACATAATAACCAGTTCATTCAAAAATACAGAGGCTGAAGACCGGATGCTTGGCTTGTGCATGAGATTTCACATACACAAACAGTTCAGGGTGGCAGGCATTTTTGCCATTGAAGCATTAATATATTCTCCCCATTCCTCCTAACCTCAGACTTTTCCTAACTTGCACATCTTCAGTAATGGGTATACAATCAAATACTACTGGATTTTGACATTTCCAGGCTACTCTGTCAGCTGCCTTGTTTCAGCCTATTTCAGCTATTATGTGCATTAACTTAAACCATTCAAATAAGTTTAACCTAATATGTTTTACCTTAGGATTAGAGCAGCATAAGTGGATCAGATAATAGGTGAAAAAACAGAAAATCTCCTTCTACTCCCTAGAGTAAAAGCACTTCAGAAAACCCTCCATGCACAACATTTCAGGTCTCCCCTGCCCCTCCACATGGAACAATAAGCATAGAGTCACATGTGCCAAGCAGCAAAGAAAGGAAGTGCAATTCAAGTGGTACTATGATTATGGTGATTTCAAAACAGAGACCAGCAGTGACTGTGTTGCTATGAGACACCTTGAGGGGCACCCCCATAGCAAACAGTAATATTAACTGCACTTGAGCCAATTGTGTTTTGCATTGCACAGACCTTCTTCACAGCTGTCCTTGGGAATATGCCCATGTCAGAACTACGGAGAGCTAAGAACTGAAAGAGTGTCCCTGAACTATGGATGTTCTTCAGTGAAAATGAAAAGAACTTTGCATTATTAAATAAAATCCAGAACACTAACTTGATGGATTACAAGAGCCACAGCAGAGCTACTCTTGAAAGTATTAAGGAGAAACTGAGATAGCTAGCAGGCACTCTCCTACTTAAAACATTTAGTGAGGGACTTAATATTTTGAAGCACTGCACATCCAGCCCCCTCCAAATCAAAAGAGCTGGATAATAATTTTTAACCAAATTATTGCCAGCAGAGATTTGGAGAAGCTCTCAACAACCGACTTCACTTTCGAAAATGTAAGATTTACAGTAGTAAATAATTTGAAAAATAATATTTTTGTGCCTTTTGCAGGTGTCATACATGATGGTTTATCTCATAATGACTGTGAATCCACTGTTTGTATTTCCACTGAACAGGGCTTTTAAATGTGACATGTCAAATTAACACTGACCAGTAATATGTCAACTTATTATTTTCAGCACATATATTCAGAAGCAGGTTAGGAAGAACACGAAAACTACAAAAATAAACCCAAACCATGCCTTTCATTGTACTATACATTTAAAGACCACGTTACTTACAGTTGGGATGCATATCTTGCTCAAGGGATTGCCATCCAGTAGGTATGAGCCATTGAAGGTCACATATTCATCATAATATTGAGGTGCCTGAGGGATAACACTGCACAGTAATTTACGTTTCTCTTCTATTTTTTTTCTTATGTGCAAATATTCAAAGTAGGGGTTTGCTCTCTCAGAATTGTATGGCTGAATCTCTTCCAGTTTCAAAGAATCAACAATAGCTGCCAGTGACTGCTGCGTCTTCTCCTTAGCTTGCAGTAAAGAAGGGTTCACTTGCACAGGCTGAGGCACACGGGACACTTTTCTTTTACGTGGATGATGCACCTGAGCATCATCCTCTTCAGTTAATCTAATCCTTGCTTTCATAGATGCTGATGATTCAGACTCTTTTTCTGATGTTTGTGTGCAGCCAACAGGATTCTGCTTACCCTGATTAGCAAGCATATTTGCTCTGTTCCTCGTAATTCTTTGAGGCACTTCTTGATGTTCCACCTTCTGGTCCTCAGCAATTTCTTCTTCCAGTTTAACTATGTGGCTGTATTTATGCACCTCTTCCTGTGTAACCTGTTGTGAACTATTTTCCAAGTTAGATAAAGAGGAGTACTGTGGTGGATCGTTGGTCAACACATTTTCTCTGTCCGCAGTACAGGGTCTTTTATTAGCTGATTCATTCATAATTCCCTTTGACACTCCTGAACTCAGTTCACAGAGGTCAACATTGGCTTTACTATCAACATGAACTGAAATGAACTTCTCTTGTTGGCCTTTTTCATTTCTAATATCTGAAACATCTGCTGTGTTACTATCCACTTCACTCTGAGCATTCTTGCAAACAAGTTTATTGAATGCATACAAATTTACATTTAATTGTGAACTGCTGTCACTTTCAGATGTATCTTTTTCTAATGGCACCATAGGTAAATCATTCACCCTTTCACAGACCCGCAAAATATCTTTTGCAGAGCTCTCAGAATATACAGCAATAGGTGCATCGGCCTTCTTCATATTTGAAGGGAAGAAAGCATTTTCCATCTCTCTGGTACTAGTAGCATCTGCATCTGTATCAAAAGTAGAAGTTGTAATTTGAACAAGATTTTGTTGATGTACAAATGATAAATCTCGACTGCTAATGTCTGGTAAAGAAATGTGTTTAGACACATCTGGCAGTGACTGGATAGGCAAAGAACAAGGCGAATGTGAAGGCAAAACTGATGCAGATTCTTGAGAACTGTAATTTCCCTTGATTTCAGCATGCTGAGGCAAAAATTCAGATACTTGAGGCTCTTTTAATGTCCTATTTTCAGAATTATGCATTGCTACAACACTGTTAACATCTTGCTCTGATACACCATAACCCAAGCTATTAAACTCATTGTTTAATGAATTAGGTCTGTCAAAAGGCACATCCCATGGTGTGGTTTGCTGAGCCACACCACTTTGACTACATGGCTCTGAATGTATATTATAGTCTTCTGAAGGGCTCATCTGAACAATATTTTTAATGGTACTTGTACCTGTTGTTGCCTGCTTATTGCTAACAGCTCCAGTTGGAGATGATGTAAAATTTGCCTGCAAACCAGACATACTACTTTGAAAATCTCTTTCAAGCATGCTACATGGTAGTTCTGGTTTAGGAGAAGTGCTAGCGTAAGTCTGTGCTGATGGCAGAGTGTTCTGATTATTTTCTTCTGATATTCGAGGCTGTTTGCTGTGTTCAGAAACAGCAGCAGGCATGCTGCATCTTCGAACCTCTACAACAGGTCTACACTCACTTAAAACCAGCTTAACATCTTCAACAGATGCTGATCTGATGTACATTGGTGGAAGCCTGTTTGCAAAAGGTGATTTAATGCGATCTGGCAAGTTGGCAAGACCATCGGTCTCTCTTTCAACAAGGGCTGGTGATTTGGCACTTGCCAAAAATGGTGATTGTGAAAAAGACATTTGAGAATCGGAACCTTCAAGCATAAAGTCTGAGTCATATTCAATCACGGGCCTTGGAGTAGTTACTGTGGCATGGCAAGAATCTTCAGAGCTTGCAACTGAAACCATGGACACTGACCTAGAGCTTAGTCCTGTCTTTTCACTTTCTGATTTGGGGGATCTATTTACATTATCCAAAACCAACGAAGGCTTTATAACATTGACACTTCTCGTATCTACTGATAGCGATCTGCCACTTGCAGCATCTTTGTGCTGTTTTTCCTTCATACAAACATCTGGCAACTCTGAGCTCTTTGAACGAATCAGTTCTTTGCTTTTTACTTCAGCTAAGGAATGTTTTGTTTTTTCTTTCATCTTAAGTTCTAAACAAGTGCGGTTTCTTAAACGCTCCTTCTCTTTCTGTTTTATTTTTTCTTTATGTTTTCTATGCCACTGCTCTATTTCCAGATCTTTAAGGCTAAGCATTCTTTCAAAACTAGTCTGCATTAAGTCGTCATTGACTAATCTTTTTTCTTTAGGTCGCGCATCCTTTGGTGCAGGAGCTGGTTTAGGCTTAAGTTTCTCATGTTCGATTTTCAGTTTAAGTAGACTACTTTGATGCAGTTTATCTTTATGCTTGTCTCTCTCTTTGTATCGGTCTATATCTTTATCTTTTTTATCCTTCTCTCTACCATCTGGAGTTTTCAATAAATCATCTTTTGCTTTTTCTTTCAAAGACGAGACTTTGTCATGCACCGTTTTATTACTTTCAGTAATACTGCATCTCCTTTCTTCTTGCACGTGTTTTGAGTTTGCTACTGTTGAGATCTCCTTGTCTTTGGATTTGTCTTTTTTTTCAAGTTCCTTTTCTTTGTCTTTAATTCTATTTTTTTCTGATTTACTATATTCAGGTTCTTTTTCAGGCTGTTTGACTTTTCTTTCAGAACAATGTTTTTCTTTGCTTTCAGCCCAATGTCTCTCTTTATCAGACTTGTCTTTATCATGCTTCTTATCAGATTTTTCTTTATTTCTTTCTTTGTCATCAAGTTTTTTAAGAGCACTTGTGCTTTTAATTTTATCGTTTTCCTTATGGCATCTTTCTGCTTGCTGAAAATTTGACTTTTCCTTTACTTTCTCTGTATTTTCATTTACTTCTGCTTTTTCTTTCTCTGTCTTGTATTCATGTTTTACCCTTTTATCTTTTTCTCCGCTTTTTCTTTCTATTTTTTCAACATCTTTTTCTTTGGCTGAGGTTCGCTTTTCAGTCTTTTCTTTATTTTCCTTTAAATTCTTTTCCTGCTTTTCAGTATCTGTTTCTATTAAACGCACGCTGGCTCCTTCATCTTTAACACCAAAGCAGAACAATTCAATATCTTTATCTGCAAGCATAATTTCTTTTTCTTCTTTTATATCTTTTATTTTTTCATCCTTGAGAAACTTCTCATTTTCCTTTTTGCTCTTCTCTTTCTCTCTCTCCTCTTTAGCATTTCTCTCTTTCTGGAACTGCTTCTCCTTAACTAACTTATCGTCTTTTGCTACAGCTTTTTCTAGCTTTGATTTTCTTTCTGAAGAAAGAGATTCATGTTCTATATTTAACAACATATCTTCACTTTCATCACTTTTGAAAAAGTTCTCTTTCCAAAACTCCCTGTCAAACTCAATACTTCTTGGAACTTCTTTAGCACTGTCTTTATGCTTATGTTTTTCCTTTTCCCCTTCTTGTTCCTTTTTGTGCTTTTCCTTTTCTCTTTCTTTGTGCCTTAATTTATGCTTTTTAAGTGTTTTCCCTGTCTTGTCAATTTTTTTCAGAGTATACTCTGAATTCTCAAATGTTGAGCTATTATCTTCCTCTTTAATTTTAGGACTAGATTTTTCACCAAATTCTAAGTGGAAATCTTTCTGATGATGTTTACTCTTTTCTTTGTGCTTGCAAGATTTGCCACTAGAACTTTCGACTACATATTCAGAATCAGTGCTGTGATCATACCGAACTAATTCGGACTGCAATGTTATTTCAGAACCTCCGGGTGATAAGCAAGTTTTGGCATTTTCTTGCTTCAACGGTGTTGATTGCTTTTCACTTAATCCACAAGGATGCTTTGGAGATTTGCCAGCAGGGATATGAAATAAATGCAAAGAAGAATCATCCTTTGGGGTGAAAGCCTTCTTAAAGGTTTCTTCCTCTCTAGTTTTATCTAAAGAATCTAACCCAGAAGTAGCTATATTTGTTACTCTAGCATTTTCCTTTTCTTGCTTTAGTTCTTGATTCTCTTTATTTTTGCTCTGATTTTTTACTTTCCTTTTAACTTTGCCTTTTTGCTTGTGTTCATTTGTAACCATATATTCTTTCTTCACTCTTACATCAGAATTTGATGTCTCTGAAATAGAGCAAGAAGAGACTATCTTCTTGTCCTGAAGCATTTCTTCATCTGAACTTTCAGAACTCGAATACAGAACTCTAGATGGTTTCTGCTTTTTGCTTTTAAATGATTTTGAAAAAACAACTTTTTCTTGTTTCACAAATAAGCTGTTCTTTTCAACTTCAGTCTCATCCTCTTTCCTTAAGTCTTTTCTAAGAACGTGTCTGTCATCAATCATTTTTTTCATTTCATCATCATCATCATCTTTAAACTCATACTCATCAAGAGCAGGTGGAAGTGGTGCCTTACTAGGGACTGTTTGTTTGCTGTTGTTGGCTACAGAGTCCTTTTCTGCTTCTGAATCAACATTCCCCTCTACACTGGAAGGATTTATAGATGGAGCTTCTTCAGAATCTAGAGTAAGAAAAACAAAAATCAGTTGAATACTGATGGGACATTCTTCACACATTAGTTCAGGACAAAACAGTTCAGCGGTCATACTGCTACGCAAATTAAAAAAAAAAAAAAGAGAAAAACACTCAAACCACACTATAAATCACAGAATCACTAGGCTGGAAAAAACCCCCAGGATCATCGAGTCCAACCACTCCTATCAACCACTAAACCATGTCTGTCAGCACCTCATCCACCCATCTTTTAAATGTCTCCAGGGATGGTGACTCAACCACCTCCCTGGGCAGCCTGTTCCAGTGCCCAATGACCCTTTTCGTGAAAAATTCTTCTCATTAAAATTAAGCTTTTCATGACCTTTTGTATTCTTTTAAAAACAAAGTGGTCCTCACACTTTACAGGTGTCACTCAAGTCTGTAAAACTATTTATGAGCATTTATACCCCAATCTAATAAATGCACTTTAAATTTTGTAAACCTCATCTATTGTGCGTCATTCCTGCATAACCTGACTCTTTCTCAAGGAGATCCTATTATGATGACTCCTTCCTCTAGGAACTCATCAACTCTCATGCTAACTACTAAATTATGTTCCTCTGCATGAACTATTTAGTCACGTTTCAAGAGCAGATCAGCTTCTCTTCTTAAGAGATAAAATGCTGCTCATCTACAGAAATTCCATCACGAATCCTGATGCACCTGATACGGACAGCCTGAAGTAGACTATGCTATAATTCACTGCAACTGCTCTCTGCTATACGAGTGCAGAGCATGGAACAAGTTATGTTGTGCTCCATGTCTTGGACTTACAAGTCCAAACTATAAACCTGTCAACTGTTCCTAAAATTAAATTTTAGGAAACATGTGGAGCATTATCACTACCTGATCACATGAAAACCTAGAACTCAAAAATCTTTAAGAAGTATTTCTGGATGTATCATTCTCTCAAAATAAGGTCCCAAGATAAGCCTCTTCAGCTGACTCTATCAATTTGCCTTTTAAAAAGCACTGAGTATTGCAATATTCAGTACCGTGGACTAGAGATTTTACATACTAAATAAAAAGTAACGAGTTTGAAATAATAGTGTAAGGAAAGCAATGAAGCAGTTTCAATGCATTAAATGTTTGAATGAGGAAAAAAAAATGTTCTGCTGCAAAATTCCCCCCCAATTCCACGGGGATCCTGTGGATCAAACTGTCAGTACGCCATGGTTAAGACAAAAACCTTGCAGGCTTTTTTGGCTACGTTGTAGTCAACCGCACAGTATCAATAAAAAAGATCCCAGAAGTCCCTATTATCTTCTATACAATCTGTCTCTCCCAGAACATATTACGTGCTACCAGCTTTTTATACATGATATATGATTTTTATATATGATTTTTTTAATATATCTTGGTTTAGTTTTGTTTTGTGTATTGTCAGGGAAAAAGAAACAGACTTTAACAATCATGTGACACAATGCTCTCCCTCATGTAATTTTCACAGAATCCCAGAATGGCTGATGTTGGAAGGAGACTCTGGAGACCATCCTGTCCAACAAGACTGCTCAACCAGGGCCACCTAGAACCAGTTCCCAGGATCACAGCCAGACAGGTTCTGAACATCTCCAATAATGGGAGACTCCACAACCCCCCCAGACAACCTGTGCCAGTGCTCTGTCACTCTCACACAGTGGAAAACCGTTTTCTGCTGTTCAGAGGGACCTGTCATGGGGCACCACTGAAAAGAGCCTGGCTCTGTCCTCTTTGTACCCTTCCTTCAGGTATTCGTATACATTGGTAAGATATCCCTGAGCCTTCTCTTCTCCAGGCTGAGAAGTCCCAGCTCTCTCAGCCTCTCCTCACAGGAGAGATGCTCCAGTCCCTTCACCACCTTTCTGGCCCTCCACTGGTCTCTCTCAAGCATGTCCATATCCCTCTTATAACCAGGAGCCCATAACTGGACCCAGCACTCCAGCTGTGGCCTCACCAGTGCTCAGTAAAGGAGAAGGATCATCTCCCTCAACCTATTCTATGCCTCAACAACGTTCTTCCTAATACATCCAAGGATACCACTGGCCTGGTCAGCCTTGTGTTCACCAGGACCCACAGAGCCTTTTCTGCAAAGCTGCTCTCCAGCTGGGTCAGAACCCAGCCTGTACTGGTGCCTGATGTTATTTCTCCCCAGGTGCAGGACTTGGCACTTCTCGTTGAACTACCTGAGGTTCCTGTAAACCTATTTCTCTAACATGTCAAGGTCCCTCTGATGTCAGCATGACCCTCTGGTGCATCAGCCACTCCTCCTCATCCTGCATCATCAACAAAATTCCCAATGGTACGCTCTACCCCAATCACTAATGAAGACGATAAACAGGACTGGAATTAGTATTAATGAAGACGATAAACAGGACTGGAATTAGTATTGACCCTTGAGGTACACTGCTAGTTACTGGCCTCCAATTAAATTTTGTGCCACTGTTCACTACCTTCTGGGGCTGGCCATTCAGCCAGTTTTCAATCCACGCAATTTCTTTGACTCTAAAGAATCGGAATTCCTGAAGATTCTGTAAAAGCAGAATAAAACGTTCCTGCCTGACACTCAAGCAAGTTACTAATGGTCAAGAAACTGTTGCTTCCAAGGAGACATAGTTCTTTCTATGCTGCAAGAGGCAAGACCTGCTCCTCAATCTGCAGAAATACAGTAGGAGCCAAGAATTACTGCCTCCACATAAACAAGCTACCTGGTGACCTTCACAAACCAGTGATACCCCCACTGGCAGGGACTTCACAAACTGTAACCGAGTTATACTCATGTGTGACACTAGCTCCCAATTAATCTACTAAGGAATATTTTCCCCAAGGAAGACCTCTTGGAAACCACTTCACATTATAATAAAAGTGGTATTTTTCTCTGTATCTGTCTCTACCATTCTTAGGTAAGGTTGATTTGGAGAGTGAGAAGGGCTTACTAAAGAGTGAGAGAGAAAAAGAAAAGTCAGAATAAACATCTCAGACAATTAAATTCAACTAAAAGATATGAAAATTCCCTTTAAAACTAGAAGTGGAAAACTACCTCAGCAATATAAATTGCTACGTGCAACAATTCTTAACAGCTAACATTATGCAAAAGATAAAAACCACCTAATTTCAGGTGAATTGATGCACTTGAAGTATGCAATTAAATAGCTGCTTTTACCTGAGCAACTGTCCTCATCATCAGAGATGGGCACCTCTCTTTTCAACAGCATTTCCAGTTCTTCAGTTTCAGCAACATCAACAGGTCTCTCCCCATGCTTATTGGCTTGAAATGGATTTCCACCATGTCGAAGCAACAGCTTCACAATCTGCAGCATTAAATAAATGAGCTTTTAGGTTTTCCACAACATGTTACTAGACAAGCATTAAAATCTTCCATTGCACATGAAATGCAGATAATCTGAGACCAAGACTGCAAAGCAAGACTGAAGCAACTGAAATGCAAAGTCCAGGTATATGTAATCTGCCTGTTAAAGATGGTCATCAGAAAAACTAAAGAAAGTTGTTCTGTGTTACACTAAAGAAAAGCAACAGTGGCCTTCTGTTCTTGCTGTTCTAGAATTTTCTCACATGACTCATCTGGTTCCTCACCTACCAGGCTCTCCATTCCTCCGCACTTGATTCACCTCCTTGCTCCAAATTTTATAGCACTTAACTCTAAGGAATAGGAAAAGTTTTTCCAGCAGCAGTACTATTGGTTTCCATAACATTTCAGAGAAGTCCTGACAGAGATCCAAGTACTTTATTGGAGGAACAAACTACCCTTATCCCCCACTGAATACAACACAGCAAAATCCATTTCTCTAGCATCAAGCTCAACAAATTGTTAAAGTTACAATGATACCAAGGCCACTGCAATTTCAGCACAGTATCCAGTATGAGTTAGGGTTTTTTTTTGTCCTACATACTAAGAATAGGGAAATTGAGCAGACACTGATATGTTAACAACAAATTTCAGAATTTCTCTGATACATAACGTCAGCGAGGTGGTCACAAGTACATATACTGAAACGAGACAAGCAAGAGGTCCTGTTCCCCAAAATCTCAAACAAGTTTAATTCGAAGACCCACTTTTGTTTAGATACCCATAAGAAACAGTTCCTAAAACAGTTAATAAAAATCTCACATTCAGATTAACATAATTCCTCTAGCCTTTCCAGAAGATTCTTTCAATCAAACATTTTGTTTGGAAGGTATACTTGATTTAAGGATGTTTTCTTTATATAGCAGATCACACACATAGTAATGAAATAAAAGAGATACATAGGGAGAGTGGAATAACTCTGCATATAGTTTGCAGAAAACAAGAACAAATTTAAAACTTAATGTCAAATACCTAAAGTGCCCCATTTATCTTCTCCCCTAAGTCATACTGGTATATTACCATATTTATTTACCATATTACATATAGGTAAATTAAAAAAAAAATACTTTAGGAATATCTATACATCAGTCCTCTATTTCAAAGACCATGAACAAATACATGAAAATAAGTGTAGACTACATACCTTTAAATATTTATATACCTATATATATATATAAACCCACAGTACATTGTTCAAGACATTCTCCTTTTGAGAATTCTATACAGTAAAATCTATCTCCAAAAAGTAATCAAAACGTTTCTTCATTAAAAAGGTAAAAGTGAAACTTTAAAATATTTAAGAAAATAGATACTAGTAGAAAATATCTGGCAACAGAAGTGAGATGAAAAGCAAAATGAAGCAAAGAAACCCAAAGCAACTTTAAGACGGCCCCAAAAGAGCAGAAGCGGAATTATAAAACTGTATGACAGCAGTCAGGACAGTTAGGATTTGTTCTAAAAACTGAGCATTCCAAACCAACTATTTATTTCCCTCCCACTCTCCCAGTACACTCACATTTCTATGCCCACTGCTAGCAGAATCATGAAGTGGTGTATCATCATCCAAGCCCTGTGTGTTCACATCAGCTCCAGCTGCTATCAGGACTTTAGCAACATCATAGTAACCAACATTACAAGCTTCATGCAGTGGAGTCCAACCTATAGCGAAGAGTGGGAAGTGTAAGTTTGAAAGGTCAAAGATTTGTTTGGGTTTTTTCCTGTGCTATATGTCTCTACTGCCTTGAAACATTTTAAAATACACTCACAAACAGTAGTTGGCAAGGAGTTGGCCACCTACCTGATGAATAACACATGCCTTATCAACTTTAAGACTCATGACAAATTCCAAATAATTACTGTGATTAAATTGAACAAAGAAATCACTAATCAAATAGCAAAAGACAAAAATTTGGTACAAAGCCCCCAGGATAAACATGTTAGAAATTCTTTGACTAGCAAGCATTTGAACACAATGTTACGTCCATGTAAGTAACATTGTTCTATACGAAACAGTCTGGAAAGCACTACAGAAAGAATAAGTATGGCAAATTATCACAACAAGTGCTCCTTTAGAGCCACTGAATATGTACCAGCAATCACTAATAACATTTAGTAGCTTTTAGTCTAGATAGTAAACTATTAGTAAACATTGGCAGAGAACTTCTTCCTGGTATTTCCTAGAATATGAGTAATTTTTATCAGTTTTGGTTCCCACGTCGATAATCTTAAGTTCAGTGCTCATTTTTTGTAGCAGAGCCTGAACTGAAGGCAATGATCAACCCACACATGCTATATTCCTTACCTCAATTTCCCCTCCCCCAACTTGATGGTTTCCACTTTGTAGCTGCCCTGCTGCTGCTGCTGCCTTCTCAAACCCCAGTTTTGAGAAGGCATTCAACTTTGTTTCCAACATAACTAGTGCAAGTCTGGAAGAGTTTATTCACTTGAACTCTATGTCTGATCAGTAATGGTCTTGTAAATCCATGAAGAAGAGGTACAAGAAACCTCTAACTTACCTAGCTTCTAATGTATTAGAAATTAATAAAAAAATGCTTCTACCTTATTTTATAACAATTATACACCATATTTCCTCTCCAGTCATCACTTGGGTCAGTCACTTCCAACACTGCCTGGCTACCACCACCTTCTTTCCATTTTCTTGTTATTTGCCCTTTTCCCACTTACCCACAATGATGACACTTTTCTGCTCTCAGCCTTCTGATCCCCGTCTTCTTTCCCCTTATTAATTCTCTCCATAATTCATTCTTTTCCATGTTTTACTGCTTTGCCCTTCTATATTATAACAATGTCTGTCCTGCCAATTCTAGTTCTGGCTTGCTCTCGACATCTGTTTCCCTTACTTTTATTTTCACATGGCAGTATCATTCTGGCAGATATCCCACAAGCAGGTTTCTTTCCTCCATTACTAACTCATTTTCTGCTCATTTATTTCTGCCAAATTCTTAGCTAAAAAAACTCTAATTCTCTAAACCTCACTGCATCCTAAATTCTTATTTTTCTCCACTCATGACTCACCACTCAGATCCTCTACATCTCTTCTTTACTTCTTGCTCTGCACAGGATTTTGAAGCTCAGCCACCTACCTCTGCTTCTCATTTTGGATTATCAATGGAAAAGTATTTCACTTGATCCTAGACACCTCCTCCAGAGTTCTGAATGAGGGCTTTAACAACTTACTCCCAACTGATTCTCAGAACCAGCTCTCAGGCGTTCTCCTCAGCCTTTCATCTGCCTTCAAAACTAGGTAAATATCTGTACCAGGTCAGGTTGGGACGAAGCTATGAAGTCAACGTCCTTCACAGCAGTCCATACAGTGCTGTGCATGGTGTTTGGGGCTAAAAAAGTGTTAATAACACTCCAGTGATTTGGCTGCTGCTGAATAGTGTTTGCACAGTGTCAGGGCTTTCTGTCTTCCTTCCCTCCCCTCCCCTCAGGCAAGAGGTTGGGAGGGCAAGTAGCCAGGACAGCTGACCCAAACTGTCAGAGGGCATATTCTCTACCATATGATGTCATGGCCAGCAGTAATTGCTCAGGGAAAGGAGAAGGAAGGGGGGATGTTTGTAGTTACAGCGTTTGTCTTCCCAAGCAACATGTATACCTGCTGAGCCCCTTCTTCCCAGAAAGTGCCTGGGCATTTGCCTGCTGATGGGAAATAGTGAACTAATTCCTTTTTCCTCTGCTTGCATGTGCAGTTTTTGCTTTTTTTATTCAACCGTCTTTAACTGAACATATAAGGGCTTTTTTCCATCTTATTTTCTTCCCTTGCCACCTTGAGGAGGGTAAGAAAGAGAGAAGCTGGGTGAGTGTCTGGCAGTCAGCCAAAGCAAACCCACCACGACATCTTTTCTTGAAGTGTTTCTATTCTCCCTGTGATTTCTATGGGTCTGTCTTTCCCTGGACCTCCCCCTCCTTTTCTCAAATTGTTCTTCTCAAAAAGTTCTTCTCAACTTCTCTGAAGATCTCTCAGGGCTCTACTTCTGCTTCCTTCCTTTTCTTCCTTCACATGCCAGTCTTGGGCAGCCTTATCTTCAAACACAAATTCAGCTACTCTCCACAAACCAAAGAATTACTGATCTGTTTCTCACAGAAAATCAAAATTTTAGTCCATCTCATTAATACCTTCTCTTAATGTCAAGTTTGAGCTACAACTAATTGTAACCTGTAGTTCTTAATTTCTCCTCTCTCAGCTCACCTTGCCCATTCCCACTGAGAACCATTCAACTGATAAACCGAGCTTTGCTGTAAGTCTAATTAAAATTCTCATTCAGATCTTCATTGTATTTTTGTTTCTATTATGCAATGCCTCTAAAAACCTGAAATTACTAGCGTTGCCACTTAATTATACTACTTAGAATTCTCAATATAATCTTTATTCCCTTGGGATGCCAGCAGCTCCCTATAAATTCTGTCATCTTCTTCAGCGCTACCCCTCCCATTGGAAGCACATTCTCCTTGAATAAAACCAAAAGCAACATGGCCATTGCTTACAGTTACTTGCTCATTTTCCCATGATCCACTTCTACCGCAGAGGCAAAAAAGCCAGTGTTTAGAGACAATGTTGAGAGGCAGAGTATTAGGAGCAGCTAGCTATGCAATTTACATAATGCACACTTGGTACTGGTATTATTTTTTAGAATTGTCCTTGCATTTCAGAGACAAACATCTACTGAATCTTATCATTTTATAGATATCTCTTAGAACCCAACCCACAACAATATCCACATCTCACTCGATGCTTTATCCTCTGATTTAGCCTTCCTTTCACTCTGTTACCTACCTCCTTGTTACCCCAATCTCCTTCTATGCCCTAAATCTCTACCCAATACTCTCGTTCCTATGCCCTTCTACACTGGGTGAGGAAAAAACAGCAAGTACTTTGGCTTATTTCAGTATGTAAATGAATTTAATTTAGTGCCTGGCCAACCAACAACTGACAACTACTGAACTCAAAACTGCAGGTTCCATCTTCTGTGAAAGCACTACTTTGTGGATCTCATATTTATTCTGCTGGATTTTTTTTTACTAAAATAGGTAGAAACTTAACTACTGTGAGAGTAACAAAAGCAAAACAGACAAAAGATTGCCAGCAAGTTGCAAAAAATTATTTAGGTCTTACAGACAAACAGATGGTAAAGAAAGATACCAAGTAAAGGATACTAAAGATATGGTACAAGTTACAACTTGTCTTAAAACTCATCAACCAGTGCTGAAATCACAGCAAATAGCAACACATCAAAATGATTATTAATCTAGCAGGATTAGATGGCAAGTGCAAGTTATACCACACTCATCTGCTTTTGCATGTATCAGCTGTCCCAGTAAGAAGACAATGTACATTACTATGTTACCACCTTCACTGTTACTAAACTTTACATTTCCACACATAGCCTAGAATTCCATTATCAATTACTGACTTTGCCTAGTATAATTATACAAAATTTAGCAGGTGTGCACACATATTTTTGTAAATACTTAGCATGCAAAGGCCCTGGCCACAACTGAAAGCTCTAGGTATCAATATACTGTTCTAATAACATACTCCGTACTGTAGTGTCCCAGTAACACCACTGCTATCGGAAATAAAAAATGGGATTTCTTGTAAGTTTTAAGTGGTATTTTTGTTCGCATATAGCATGAACTGAAACTAAACCTCTGATAACAACTTCAGCATTAATTTTGAATTTGCACAGTCAAGAGAACTTACCTGCAAAATCTTTTACATTCACATTTGCACCTAAACTGATTAGCTCCTTAACTTGTTTAACGTCCCCTCGAATTGCTGCCAAGTGTAGAGGAGTTTCCCCCCGTTCATTTCTCTTGTTAACTTTGTCTTTTTGTCTTGAAGAAGAGCTTGGAGTTTTCTTTTGTGCTGGTGTTGTTTGTAAGGGTTGATTTAAGGTGGAATCTACAAAATAAGTTTTTAAATGGTTACTCTAAGTTATTTAACACCAGTTTTACTTTACCTCATTTTACCACTTCCATTCAAAGACGCCAATAACCTGCGAATAATTATATTTAAATAAAGGATGTACTGGACACTTCATTAACACAACATCCATCTGCAATGTGCAAATGGGCGTTTTGCAAAATCTCACTATTTTTAAAGTAGGTTTCAAGGGCAGATGAAGTCTACCCAAACTACAAGGTTTGGTATAAATTCTGCTGAAACAAGACAAAGTGTGACCATGCAGGTTAGTATCTACTCTGCCTCCCCCTCCTCCAGCCCAATTCCACTATAATTTAGGTAGCAGGATGGCAGTTTATGGAGTTACTGTTTGTGTATTGTACTCCACGCAGCTCTTCAGCTGTGCCAATACAAGTGGTTTTGGGTGGTCTGGATAGTTTCTTAAGGAAATGCAGCTATCCACTTTTAAATGCCAATTCTGTAAAAACATTACACCTGTAGAACATGTAAGTCTATAAAGATTTTTTAAAAATACAACTGGACCAAGGACAATTCAAAGTTTGGAATTAAAAAAGGTGTCTCCTCTCTCCAATTAAATCCTAATAAAACTATCCAGTTTCCTTCTAAATTAAAATCCTGCTCCAAATTCAGACACTGAGACAGTAGTTAAAGTTCAAAAAATACCCAGATAACATTTCAGTTCTGAAATAATGCATATGGAACAATGTTTGAGAGGCAAAAAACAATCGAAGGAAGAAAAGATTTTCACATTTTATAGCTATCATAACACAAAGCTTTGCACAAGAATTTTTCATCAAATTACTTGTCAATCCAAAATAAGAGTTTCATCACAATTATGAAAAATCTGAACAATTTCAACAAAAATCAAAGACTGTGGAAAAACATCATGGCTCAGAATATTTTGACTGGGTTGGAATTAAACAGGCAGGAGGAAAAAAAAGTTAACTAAAGATCACCTGGACTGTTGTCTCTTGCTGTCATCTGCATGAGAAGTGCCATCTGTTTGCGCTCAGACAGAGGATAACCAAAAAGAATGCTAACCGGTGCTGATTTCTTATTTCCAGCATCCTTCTTCATTTTCTTTTTCTCCGGACCTTCCTTCTCTGGAAATATCAATATTTATAAACTCAAGCTGCTGTTCTATTAGAACATTTTTCTAGAAATAAACACAATCTTTTATGGTATGTGAACTGGTGATTGGTGGCAGGTAATGAAAACCAGAAATTGCATCTCTAATTTAGTGCATTTGCATTAGTTTTTGTTACCTGTTCTAATCAAATCAGGTTAATAAGCCACTGAGTTAAAGCACTTAGAGCGTAAGGAGGATGGCTAAAAATTCTAAAAGATCAAAAACCTGTTTCACAGCAGGAAGACTGTATATGCCACAACTTTAATTCTCAGAGAAGTGAGTCAGAACCTTAAAAAATTCTGTAAGATCAGTTAGTCAACTATCAGCCTTGAATACAGGTCCCAGACTGTGCTCTATTCTACTTCTCTCAAGACACCACGTTAAAAATTAGGAAAATACAGGCATTTGTTAGGTAACCGAACCACAGAATCACTAGGTTGGAAAAAACCCCCAGGATCATCGAGTCCAACCATTCCTATCAACCACTAAACCATGTCCCTGAGTACGCAATCCACCCGTCTTTTAAACACCTCCAGGGAAGGTAACTCAACCACCTCCCTGGGCAGCCTGTTCCAGTGCCCGATGACCCTTTCTGTGAAAAATTTCTTTCTGATGTCCATCCTGAACCTTCTCTGGAACAGCTTGAGGCCATTCCCCCTTGTCCTGTCCACTGTTTCTTGGGAGAAGAGGCCAGATTGTTTCTCTCAAACTTATCCTGTTACTTCTCCTTAGAGCAACTTCTTAAAAACCAATATCCTTCAAAAGCACACAGCTATTTTACAGACATAACTTCTTTCTTTTTATCAATATTTATGGAAGTTGTTTAATATTTCATGTCCAAGTTTCAAACCAGGACCTAAAATTACATTTCTGAATAAGAAGATACTTTCTAAAGCTATTCAGTACCTACAAACTCTCACAGATCTTCAGACTGGTTAAATGTGCTCTGAAATCAGACAACTTTAATACCTAACACATTTCAAAAGCAGTATTTTTTTGTGTAATTTGGAAACTTTGGTCTATGTCTTCCGTTCTTTTCAAAAGTTCTTCCTTCATTTTTCTGCATAAAGGTCTTATAAACCAAACAAAGGCATTTAGGTTAAAGTATGACAGAAAACAACCAATTTGCAATTAAGTGACTTTAATAAATTTTTTTAATTGGAGCAGTATTTAATGGTATTAACATCAAACCAGTACAAACTCTCAATGTATCAAATTTTTTTTACTACAACTATTTTCCAGAGATCTCCCTGCCTAGTCATTATGGTTTAACTATATTTTCTCGAGACTTATTAGTTTGCACTTATTTGCAGTGAAAACCATTCATTTTCCAGAGATCTCCCTGCCTAGTCATTATGGTTTAACTATATTTTCTCGAGACTTATTAGTTTGCACTTATTTGCAGTGAAAACCATTCATTTTATGTAATTATATCATCTTTCCAGGCAACTGCTCTTTTTCTGTCCTACCAAGTTCTTATCAAATTCAATATTTTATATCTTGTAAGTAGCTTATATTACTCACATGTTAGATTTATAATGTCTTTTTTTTTCAGAGCCCTTACAATTACTACTTGAACATAAACACAGTGGACATAAAAGATAGCTCAAAGAATCTTAGTCACAAATTAGGTGATTTGGTATTAAAATTTTTGAAAGAGTTAAAACCAAACTATAACCAAAACTGTCAAGAAGGAATGGTCTAAAGAATATTCAGAAAGACTCAACCAATAGAAACACAATCTCCAAATTCTGATCAAATAATTCCCTTGGCTTCCTTCCCTAAAAGCCCAGGTTCACTATTAGCTTTTCCAGAGATCCTGCTCACTCTATCACACCTTCTCCTTTTGGAAGCCTCCCTACTGGCCACCTCCCTGAAGGGCCTCCAACAGCTGGATAGGACACTGCATCCCACAGTCATGGGTAATCCCAGTTGACCCCAGGGTCTGGAGTAATAACCACAAAGGTAGGGACCAAATTCAGGAGGAATATCTACTGCCTGTTTTTTCTCCTCTGTGGCTGACTGATGCGCTAACTCCCATAAAGCAAGAAAGAACATGAAACAAAGCTGAGATCTGAGAATTATGATGACGACTATGAAATAAATGAAAGAGGGGCAGGGGGAAAAGTTGTTGGACTGACAAACTGGATTTGGCTGTACTAAAATGCCAGAACTTGGCTGGGAATTGATTGAGACTTGGTTGGGGATCGTTACTATTAGTTAAATAAACCTGGTTGCCACAATGATCTTTTTAGGTCTTTGTGTAATAAGTTATTTTATCTTATTACTGTGGCTGATTACCATCTCATGAGATACTGTTCACCCTGTTTTAGTTAATCTCAGTATTTTGGGCCATACTAAAAAAATCATGGAAATGCAATTAAGCTAAGTCAAAGTCAGAGGTGGGGATTTTGTTTTTATCACTGTCCCCATGATTATATAGGTCTCTCAGTTTCCTTTCCCAAATGTCAGCCTCAAACACCTGTATAATAAAAACTTCATTTAAAAAACCCACAACCTATCACCTACAAAAGGAACAATCTTAAAATAAAAGACTCCATTGAGGCAAATTTCACTGACCATCTGCAGAGAGACAAAAATTAATAAAAATTACAATTTAGAAGTTTAAGTCCCTTTGAGGTTCCTAACCATGCCATTGCATATTTCATTAAGCCCCAAGCTGACTCTTTTTTATCTTCTGATTTTCTCCACTTCTGCCTTAGGCCCCCTCTGTGCTCTTCCTTGTTTCACTTGTTCCCTCACGACTTATTTTCTGCCTTCCTAGCCTTCTCTAAGTCTCATCTTCTAGGCTTGATTACAGACACAGGCTCCAGTAATGCAATGCTCTTGAGACATAGGAAGGCATGTAAAGAGTGCACACGTTGAATTTCACAGTGACCAAAAAAGAAATACGTGATTTTACAAACTAACCAGTTATGAGTAAGACTATTTTAAGAATGGAAAGCTACAGATCTACACATATATTAAAAAAAAAACCAACCAAAACCCTTGCACATTTATCCCTCATGCTTAAAAAGGAAATAAGATCCATTTTACAGAAGTAATTGATAAGCCTTTGCTAAACTGCATGCATCTCACAATCCAAATCAACACAACTGCCCTACTGGTAGAATGCCTGCATAGGAAAATGTAAAGAAAACCTACAATGAAATTGTACTTTCAGCTTTCATTCTGAATATGCTGTTCTCTCTGCAAGGATAACGTACATCACCCCCTTCACTGATTAATTCAGCACTTTGATCAAAACAACACATTTCAGTTTGTCTAGCATGATCTGCTGTTTCTTAGCTTACACTATTAACTGCTCAAGATTCTTGAAAAACATTCATTTTCCTTCCGAATTATTTTTACCGTTTTATAAATATACTCATCTTGAGAAAATACTAAACCAAAGTAAATGAAATAAATCTTTCGATAATCAAGCTTTTGCTTTTTTTACTATACAGCGTACTTATTCAGGTATTTTTATCTGTTGGGTTTTGGTTTTTTTAAATTGTTTTGTTAGAAAAGCCTGCTTAGTAAATGAGTGCTATTTACTCCCATACCCTGTTTAGTGCTGTCAAAAACACGAAGATCCTTCCGTTACATATTCCAATGCATTTCAGCGGTGAGGCAAATGATTCTTCTATTACTCTTTGTTTACACAGATTTGCAAAGCATTTCTAGAGCTTACCAATTAAATATAGCAAATAAGAATACAATTGCTCTCACCAAGCTATACCGTAATTAAGCCTTTACTACTCAAAAAGGACGGAATTCTATTAAATTTATGAGAGAATTCATACGTGTTTTCAGTAAATGTATACACATCAATACACAAAATTAATATGAACAACAACAAACTTAAAACCTCAGGACTACAGCAGGTGCACCTGAAAATCCATTAGGTGGAGTATGTCCTGCAAGAGGCTATTGCTTTTCCCCATAGATCGCATGCGCATGCTCTGCTTCTGAATGTACAAAATAAACCAAGGTAGGACAAAAGGGGTATAAGGAAGCAAAAGGAAGGGAGTAGGGCATATAAAAGTAATTTTTATACACCAATAAATAAATAAGGTAGTAAAACCCCAAAATTTTATTTCTTTTTTTAAATTCAAGGGAAACAACAATGCAGCTCGTGATGAAGAAGCTACAGATTTACACAGAAAAAATCTTACAAATTATTGGGAAGTCTCGTTATGCTTATTGCAGAATATATTATAAAATTCGTTTTCACTGCTCCAAGAATATCAACCTGCAGTACATTACATTTTATTTAGCAGCAGACCTTCAACTTAGCATTCAGGAACTTTGACTTTTTAGATACTCTTTGTCTCATGGTAACAGCGAACCTCTCAAGGCTGTGTACTAGATGTTTATAAAATTTAAACAATAATAACTTCATTAATAGACCGTAACATCAGCTTAAGAAATTAAGTTCAGGTAGAAGTTAATGTGTAAAACTGACTGTTGAAGTGAATTACTTTGTGGTTTGGGCTTTTATTTTTTTTAGATTTTAAGCATTTTGTTTTCAAAGTCTATGGTATACAAATATTTTCTTTTACATTGATTTTTTTTTTGTCACTTTTTGGTGTTCTTCAGCAGTTAGAAACAAACCACCCGGGAACTTCTTATTAAAAGAATAAAAATCAAAACCGTTCCAAGTGGCTTCATGTTCGCTTATCTTTATTTAATAACTTTTATAATATGCCATCAAATCTATCTGGATCACATTCCTTTTAAGACTTTCCATTTGCAATGTAAGCTTTTCAACTAGCACTTTAAAAACAGGATTTAAAAATACCTGAGTTATGTGAAACAGTCATTTAGGTGCATTTGACCACCTATTTGTACAAAAGCTTCATGAAATTCATTCACAGTACTTAAAGATACTAGCAAAAGAAACATTAAAATCACCAATGATCATTTTAGGAAATCTTATGCATGATAGATTATGTCCCAAGGCAACCAATAACGTATCTGGGTTTTATTTTTGTTTGGATAAGTTACAAATTCCCAGTCAAGTAATTTCTAAATGCATCAGTAAAACAAATTATTAAATAATTTAGTATGTGGATTTCATGAAACAAATCATGCCAAACTAACAGAATATTCTATTTGTTCAAATAGCCCCCTTAGTGGATAAATGATATAAACTAAAAAGACAAAATCAAAACTTCAGGGCTCGTGACAGTCTGGTTTCATGTAAAATTCCTATCATAGTGCAAATTTTAAGAAATAATAGGGTTTAGAAATAGAAACATGAGAACTTAAGATATTAATTGCTTGAAATAAACATTTCTAAGGAAGTTATAAAATTGAGTAACATACAACAAAAGACTAATATGCTTATTACTAACAACTGTAGAACACAGGTCAAGATGATCAGTTCTGCAGTTGACAACATTAAGAGGACACAGCTGCAGAGATCAGTGCGACTGCGGTGACCTGACTTAAGTTATTTTAAAGAGAGACACAGCACGATTGACTGCTGCTTCCTATCCTCAGTGAAAGAGAAAGATTAGAATGTGATGAAGAGACCTCACAGTAGGCTGTATACTGTAGAGATATCAAGGTATCTAATAAATCGCATTTACAGCAGATTTATTTAACCAAAGCAACACACATACACACATAAAACCACCTCCACTTTCCTGCCTCCAGCTCAAACAATAGCTCAAAAAACTTGTAATATTGAACAGTAAGTCCAAATCCAGCAAGCAGTAACCCAGTGTGTAAACAGCCTCTTTAACAGCCCCACTAACCTCTGTCCTATGCGAAGCACAAGTACAGAAATTGTGTTACTGTGACATTCATGTGGAACATAAAGAGGTCAGTTGTTTTGCTTTTCTGGATGTCAATCAAATGCTAGAAGAAAAATGACTGTGCTGTGTTTGGACTACTTTAAAGAGAGAAAATGAAGGGGCTGGAGAAGAAAAATGAGAAGCTACTATAAACAGAAATTCTGGAGAATATAATTCCCAAGGAAAGATCACAAATTAGCACATTCAGTGTAACTGTAACTCACATTGTTCTTCTTGAATAATAGGCTATGTAACAACAAAATGCTTATCTTCAAAATGAGAAGTATTTTTCTGATCTGCCACTGCCATTATGTTCAACTATTAGGAAAAATCCAAATTTCTCTCTTCAGACTAATAAGGTTGAGAAAGCAAACAAACTTGTCCTTTGCAAAAGTAGCACTCGTCTGTTCTTATTCTGATAAACACATTACAGGTGATTTCAAAATAACCAGATTAATTACATAAACTAACAAAATTTAAATAGCACTATTTAAGTAGTCTAAGAGAACTTACTAAAAACCTATGAAAAATGGTTCTCCTTCCACCATCAATTCTACCGGTCTTAATCAAAGCCCATGTGTAGAATCCTTCATAAGACTGACTTAAATAAGGGTTAAAGCTATACTGCAAAATTTACAGTATAAATATATCTGATTCCACTATGTCTATTTCGTAGTAGTTTTTTGTGCTTGCTCTGATCAAAGAACGGGGATGTGATAACAGAGCCCTCAGCAGGGCAGCCATCCAAACCAGGACAGTGTAACAGACACACCCCCGCACAGCAAAAGACACCCAGAATAGAACGTTGTTGCTTAAAAACAGTTATGTAATGCAATCTCAGGTGCTGTCATTGTCCCACTGGCCTCTTCTGAAGGCCACAGGTCTCCTGTGACTCACGTTACCTTTCAGCCCTGTGCTTAGCAGACTTAGCTGCTGCATGCACCTCAACTGGCATTGCACGACTATATTTAGACAATTGGATTCGGTCCTAACAAACATGAAATTACTAGGAAAGTAACCTAAAGGCTAAATCCGAAAATATTTAATACTAATTAGATAGTTGGGTTATCAGGCACTGGCACAGGCTGCCCAGGGAAGTGGTTGAGTCACTATCCCTGGAGCTATTTAAAAGATGTGTATGTGTGGCAGTTAGGGACATGGCTTAGTGGTGGACTTGGCAGTGCTAAGGTTACAGTTGGACTTGATGATCTTAAATATCTTTTCCAATCTAAATGTTTCATTTTGTTTTGGTTTTGTTGCCATTCCATTCCATTCCATTCCAGCAGTTTTGTAGGCAAAAAAAAGATTTAAATGTGAATATAGATAAACAGGAGACCTAGAATTGTTCTAAACTCTTCTGGAACACTACAAATGCTGTTTAATTTCAGTCTTGCCAAAACTGACAGGGTGCAAATCTTATTTTATGTACCGCTTTGTTGGAATCAAATTAAAGAAGAAATCTAAATTAACATTATTTGGTTGTCCATGTTTATTATCTCTTATAGTTTCTAGACAATACCCGAGCCAAAAGAATCTCACCATAAAAAGGGGCAAGAGGTGGAATTGCAGAGGGCAATTTTTACAAGAATAGAGCAAAAGAAATAAAATCTTAGTTCATGAATGAATACTCTTGAGATAGAACCAAGGCAGCTTTAATGATGTAAAGCTCTAACAATTAGGTATTTACATTCTTTGACAGACTTACCTGCCTAAACAGGAAGAAACCAAATTATCATGAGGTCTCAGCTAGCAACACTACTGCATATCTTGGAGAGAAACCATTTATTACATTAAGCCATTAAACTTTTTTTTTTTAATCCAGGAGCTACTTTTTATGGTATTTCTTGATTTTTGTTCACCTAGACACATTTTTAGAAGGCTCTAAATCTTTAAAAACATTTGAAAAATCAAACTCAATGGTCTTATCTGTTGCAGAGAAGCTATTTAGCAAAGTAGTAAGAACATTTTGCTATTCTGAACTCTGAAAAAAACCACATTGCAAAAGGTACTAAAAGTAAAGCTATAGGGAAAGACTATGTCCTGGACCTGTAATGGGCAGTGGGAAGAAAGGACTAGTACCACATGTTTTTTCAGAATATTTTTAATTACAAATCGTATATACAACCTTCGACCATTTCCCTATAACACCACTACAGTTTTTCCCGAAGTATCAGAGGTATCTGTCAGATGTAACAGTTTAGGCAAACCTTTTCAATGTCTAATGCCAAGTTTGTGTCAGAAGCAGCACTGCATTTCACGATCACTGGTGTCAGTTCTAATCCATGTCAGTGCCAAACATGGCAGCTTTCTAAGTGGTTTATTCTCACTGATTAGGTACAGGATCAGCACTATAAGAACTGTTCTTTCATCCTAGTAATGTTCCTGCCTCTAACGGTTCTGGAAAGCTTGGGTAGCAAGTTCTTCATCTGTGAAACAGTTGCTCTTGCCTACTTACCTCAGCAGTAATGAAATGGACAACAAGCTGTGATGTTTGCTACACAGTAATTAAAAGCTATGTGACTTCTATTGTCATATTAAGTATTTATTGCCCCTACTTGAACAGTTTGTTTAATCTCTCTGCTACAACCTGCAACAACATTTTGTAGTGCACACATTGTCTTTTGGTTTATGTCTAAGTACCTAGAGTAATTCATCTGGTTTGTGACAATTGGTGACAACAGGTGCTATAGCAAGGAAAACACAAAAAATTACATTACCTTACAAGATGCTGTGACAATGAATTATTTAAAGCTGATGGGGTGGGGAGAGATGACAATAGATTTCCAAGACAGAAGCATTAGATAAGTGCTAAATATTACTTCTATATGTATTTATTTCCATTATGAAAGACACTCAGGGTCTAATACCAAGCAATAAATTTAATAATGCAGATGCTGGGAGCATACTTCTAATCTATACATGGTCTTTTCAGAATCAAGTGGTATAGTCTAAGACTCTAGAATTCTGTAAACCCACTGAAAAGAGATCTAAAGCCAAGAGTATTGTGACTATTTCAAATTTGGATTTCACATGATATACTCTTCACAGTAACAAAAACGTGTACGCAATATCCAGAAGCCCAGTCTTCAGCACTGAATCAATACTGGACAAAAATTAACTAGGTATAGTGGTATATGCTCCTATTTTGTATGTAAATCTAAGTGTAGTAAGGGAATTACCTGTTTATGAACACATTCAAATGTACAATGAGCATGGTATAAGAAACTGTAGCACTGAGCCTCTGAGAAATTTGGGGAACATGCCTTCTGGTGGCCTACCAGAGGGCACAGATACCCTCTTGCTACCAACAGAACCACTACTGAACTATGACATAGATAACTCACTATCTAGGCTCAGAACTAACTGTACTCTTGGAAGACATCCAGATCTCTCCATCTTGATTTGAAAAGAGCCATGTTAAGAATGTTATTTTCAAGTCTTGAAATCAGTACTAACAGAAAATGCTAAAGTCAGGAAGAACTACCAGCCTCTGCAGAAAAGGTATCCTGAATAGATTATAAGGGCTTAGACTGAAAGAAGGTCACTCTCCATGGCTAGTTTAGTTAGTTCCATAACCTTAGCAACCTTTTCTCTTATATGGAGGACAGTATATCTACCAATCTTTCCCACTCCCCCTCCCCAAAAAAGGCTATGAAAGGCTGACAGCTGCATCTCAAATCAAGGCACTTACATGTCTTTCATCGCTTTACTTGTTTAAGTGAAAGAACCTCTAGAGACGACAATGAAAAGAAAGGTTTATTATTAAAATAGAAGCAAAAGAATGAGGTTAGGAAACAACTAGAAAATGTAGATAAACTATGCTGGCATGCTAGCTCTTGCTAATGAAAGGATGAAAGCCTATCAGACTAAGATGCAGCAATCAGAAGCAAGCAAGCACCTTTCATACTTGTATCCTTTTTTATAGTGAAAAATAAAATCAATATAAAACCGTAATATACAATTAACTAAATAAGGATGTATTTTATGAACAAATAATTAGTTAAGGAAATAAAAAGGTTCTACCTGTGTCTGAATTGCGATCTTCATTTCTGGATGGACTAATAGTAAAAGGAAGTTTACGTTTCATGGAAGACTTTTCTTTCATCTCCTTCCCCACATCACTCCTATCCACTTTTGGAGTTTTGCTGTAGGATGCAATCTTGTCCTTGCTCTAATATAAATAAAAAGTATACTAAGTAATTTTTGCATAAAGCAGAATAGTCTTATAATGTATACAGACTGAAAAGACTGCTACACAGGAATGTATGTGCACGTCTGCATGTGTATTACTTAGTTTATTCAAAAATTTTTCAAGTAACCTTACTGTTGCTCTCTACTAGAGCCACAATTAAAGGAACAACACAAACTGAACACGAATTTGCTAAGTCTTAACAACCATCCCAACTTCTGTCCCTGACCATAACATAATAATCACATTAAAAGCATATTAAAAGCCCACACTGCAATTCAGACTGTGAATAGTAACACAGTAAGAAAAAAAAAACAACAAAAAACCCTCTAACAACCCTCCCCTGCCCCAACCCTGTAATCCATCCATACAGAACTCCCTTTCTATTTCAAGAAGAATAATAGTGTAGAGTTTCATTTTCTAAAGGAAAATTTACTAGGAAGTTAGAAAATGTGTAAAGAATATTTCAGATGGCATCAAATTTAGAAAAAAAAACAGGTACAAGCTATACGGAATTTTTAGTTGCATACATCTGGAATTTTTGGCTTATAAAATGTATTTCAAGGTAAACAGATACAACATAGATGGGCACAATACGAATTAATTACTTTGCTAATATAGGAGGTCAAAGTATGTAAAAGACAGCGGGTTAGTAAGAAGACTGGTTGAAAGAACCCTTTGCAATCCCCAATGTTTTGGCCTACCAGTCGAGAAGTAATGTAGAGACATAACCTCTTCTGTTCATTACATGCTTCAGAAACACATCTAGCTGTGTCAGCTATCACAACTCCCCCAGCTTTATATCATTCTTAACAGATGATCAGATGAATGTACTAACAGATTCATTTTTTAAAGGCAGAAGCAGCACACACACTTACTTGTCAACCAGTGAAAAACAAAAGGCTGCTTCTTGCTACGTCTGAAGCAAGAAGTTAAAATATTTATTCTGATTAGAGGAAAACTACAAAAGAACTCCAAGTAAAGGTGCTATTCTCAAGATCACCCTTCCTTTAATTGAAAACAAACACGGGTAAGAAGAGTAGTTTGATTGTATCATCTGACACTCTGAGTTAAAAGTGTTGCAAAAAGGGTAGGCAAAAGTGATTACAAAAAGAACCAGGAAATAAATCTACAATCTTCGGCCAACAAACACCTGTACCAGGGAAGTCACAAAGAATGTATCAGTCTATGTCAGGAGAATTTCTGAAGTAAATGGTTGATGACCCAAAGAAAACAAATCTTCAGTCTGAGAGTGGAAATCTAAAAAAACCACACCAACCACTCTCCCCCCAAAAAAACAATCAAAAAACCCCAATCCCCCAAACAAACCAAAACACACAATAAAACCCACACAGCACCCTTCCCCACCCCTCCCCCACCTTTTTCTTTCATGCTAGAACATCTAAAAAAATCTAAAATCCCTTAAGAATTCTCTAAGCCCTAGGGAAATAAAGGGCCTATTACTTTTGAAACAAGCTAATCAGTCTAACATAACTGATCATTTGTAAACACATCTATAAGTTGACAAGAGCAGATCCAAACTCCATTAAGCCCCTTCTGACCTCTTCTAATGAGTTTCCCACTTCAGCCCAATCTTACCAAGAGCCCTCTTATCCCTTGTTCCAATCTGATTATTTCTCGTATGTTTGTATATAAATTTGTATAAAGTGGTATTAAAACGTTACTGCTTTCTCTAGAATACTACATTATGTTGGGTACTATGCAATAGAAAGGATTAATTAAAAATAATTTAAAATTTGTAATCAGGAAACATTGGTTTCAACTTGTTCTGTAGAAAAAAAAAGGCAAACTTGTGGTTGGTAAACCTTAAAAATAATCACTTTTTTGGTACTGATCAGTAGGTACTCACAAAGAGACACAAGCTGCTTAAATAATTTGATATCTTTACATTTATTCTTATTTTCAAACTCTCTATATGCATTATGTTTGATGCACCACTTTTTTATTATCACAGATGTTAATTTTGTGATGACCTAATTAAGGAGGAAGGAGTTCAAAATGCCTACTTCCAGATAAATAAAAGATACACTGAGAATGAAAGACTAGGACACATGCAGAATACAAAGAAAATGAAAAATTATTATATTGTTCCATATCTGCTGTGGAAACAAATACTTAGCCACCTCTAGTGGTGGACTTCCCAAACCAAAGGATGCAAAGAACAAAGTGTTTGTCATTGCTATTTAGTATTTTTTGTAACAATGCTAAAACAGGAGATGCAATTAGATGTGCAGACATCATCATAACCAGGAGAGAGGGAGAAGCAAAAAGCACTGGTGAAAGGAAAAATAAAATTACTATCAAATTTGAAAAACAGTCTAAATACAAAACAGAACAAGAAAAGCCAGGATAAAAACAAGGTGTACAATCACAAGATCCCACATTAAGAGCCACAAAACTCTTAATGGCCTCCTGGACTCAACTTCAGGTAAAGGAAAGCAAGAGGAGTTAGCAGGCCCTGCAGGTTAGACTATGCAGTTTGATTTAAAGATCGAATGTCCACTGTTCCAACTACCCACGGTCACTATAACAGCACAGCTGTCTCTTTTTCAGGGTCCAAAGCAAGGTTCAAAATTCAGCATGAATAAACCTATGTACTAATGTGATCCATGAAATCAACCAAAACAAAGTTGATGTATTTTGTAAAGCAATCAGTAACTTAGAGCATCTGTGGATTTTCTGAAGCGGTTACACTAATCTAAAGTGAGAACTGCTAAACCTGAACCAAACAGTGAAGACATGATAACATTCAGATACATAAACTATTACTGTAAAGAGAAAGGCATTACATACTCTCTTTGCCCACTACAGTTAGAGAACACGTAATGGGCTGTAGACTGCAACAGGAGAGGAACAGAGGTTATTTATCCTTCTACTAAGTATCTACACTATGTCAGCCAGCATAAGTAAGTATCAGAACAAACTGCCCAAGGAGACTGGAATTTCCCATCAGGCAAGGCTTTAAAGAAAAGATCTGGCAACCAAACATTTGTCAAGAACAGATTACAGCTTATTCTACTCTGGGGCAAATGGATGAACTGGATCTGCACGGCTCCACATTTAATGCATGCCTCACTAGAGGATGAAGTAACAGGGAAGAATCTTCTCTGTCAATGAAACCATACTGATGTGCTATGATGAGAAGCACATTTTTAATCTCTTCAACAGAAACTGTCTCAGAAGGCTAACTAACAGCAGTCTGGACAATATTTTTGATATCCCATTCCAGCTCTATTGTCTGGTACCGCTACAATCAATGGCAATACACAACAGGAGAAAACAGAGTGCATATCATCTAGTAGATGTACTAAACCCTGGGAGAACAAGCATTCTTTTTCTGCCTATCAAAGATAATTACATACTGAAGTGTGTTCTGCATGGTATTAAAATGGCTTTAGGCACTATTGTCAGACTTTTCTAAGAGAGAGTTAATTCTTACAAACCCCAACTGTGTTTCTCCTCCAGACCACGTATCCACCATTTACTTCCTGAGTTTTGGCTATGTAATTTCTAAAGTATAAATTCAGATAAATATACATTTCATTATATTCTTATGTTTATAAAATACCTCATGCAAACACTAAATGTTCTATTCACTGCATATACTTTTAAAAATTATTTCTTTTATGCTCACAAGATGAGCAACTGAAAAAAATTACACATAACCTAAAGCACATATTATAAACTCAGCTTATCAACAGGAATGTTATTCACTACTTTTTTAAGCTCTCAGAAGACCTGGACACAGAGCTGATTCACACAGCTATTTACTGGTCGACAGAACAGCATAATAAGCATTAAGTTCCACTGGACAAATAGGAAAGATTAAGTCTAATAACAACAGTAACCTTACTACATTCCTCAGACAAAAGCTAAAAGTGCACAGCCAGTAAGAGCTAAACACTGTATCAATTATGACAGGAAAACCAACCTCTGCAAGTGCTTTTTCTTTTATCTTAATATATGAACCATTGGAACAGCCTTAGACCATGTACTTAGGCCATTAAAGTTTTTACTTTGGGAAGAATGAGGATTTATTTTTTTTTTTCGTGGTGTGGTGTCCTTTAGCATTTCCATTCATTTGTAAGATGCACTGTTTTCTATGAATATTATTTCACATTAGGCCTCCTTTGCCTGCAATGCATCTATGAACATACAAGGGAACACCAATAATTAAACCTGTCTTCACAATCATAGAGATTAAGCTCCACGAGTAGCAGCACAAAGATGTTTCTGCTTCAATAACAAAGTAGACGCAGAAGCAAGTAAGAGCAAGTTTACGCAGCAAAGTGCAGAAGTGGTTTGATCATACTATTCTACAGAAAAAAAGCTACATGAAAAATACAGTTAGAATGCATTTTTTTCTACTAAGAAACATTGCAATTATCTATGTTGGACACCTCAGGGTCTTTTTGTGCTCCTAAAAGACACAGGAATCTCTGATGGCACAATGAATGGTCACTCATTGGTCACACAAAACAGATAAAAGAGTGTGGACAAGAGATTTTCCAGATTCCCTGTGATGCTTCTGTATCAAAATGCCACTAAACCAAAAATTTTACTTCAGTATCCTTTTCACCTGCAGCATCAGCACTTCCTTACACTAACTACATTAGGTTAAATCCATACCTTTTTCATAAGGAGTTCTAACGCTTCAGAGACTACTGTTTTTAAATTGATGGCTGCAAATATTCACATATTGGGAAAAATCCTTATTTGCTTTACAGAAATTTCCACTACTTCCTGAAGATATTTAATTTTTAAATTATCACTGTTGATTTGGCCTGGTTAATCTTTACTTCAGAGTTTTATTTTTGTGTATTTAATACAGATTTACCTTCATTATTTTCTGTTGCTCAAACTCAACTTCTACACTATTGCCTGTGGAATTTTAAATATTTCTAGGTTGAATCCAAATGACTACATTTTTGCAATATTTTGTCTATTGTTTTTTCTCAATTCAGGGGGAAATATTGCAGATTATTCAAGGGCTGGCTAAACGCTTCCAAAAATTACTTGTCCCTGTGTCAAGAGTACATCATGTGACTGTTGAAATGATTAACATCTTAATTATGTATTCAGTTTTTCTCAAAATATGACAAAAGCAACCAAACTGCATTTATTTTGCTATAAAACAGAAAGCAGGGATATTAACTGCAACACTTAAATAGCTGCCATTTTAGTTCGGGTCTCACGTTTTCAATACTACATATCAATTTATACCATACAATCTCCAGACTAAACCCTACATTAATCTCACTTAACACATTGTGCCAAGGTGGACAAGGAGCAAGACCGAACAAAACAGTGCAAGCAATTTATCAGCTTACTTTTTGGTACCAATGTAATTAGCACACCTTAGTGATTCCATATCTATGTCCTTGGTCAAACTTCCATCTTTCTCTGGACTTAAAATTTTGTAGATACTCCTGCATCTTAATCTCAAATACCATTCTTTGCTACAGCAACCAGCTAAGGACAAATCATCACTCAAACCAATGCAACTGGTGCAATGGTCACTGCTAAGGCAGCTTCTTTGGCAGTGGCTGCAGATTCAACAGCCTCAATGGAAACCAGTGCCATTTTTCTGCAATGGCTGCGAGCAACTGGTAAAGGAAGTGCAAGGGAGTAAAAGATGAAGAGCAGAGGAGGTAAAGGAACCTCAAAAACTCTTTTATTTTTTATTAATTTCTTTTTCCCAAACTCAAATCGTAGAGCAATTTTTGTGTAAAATTCAAAGCCTAGGAAGGAAGAAAGTAATCTGCACTATAAAAATATGTTCATCTATTTCTTTATGCTCAAACCTACAGACAAATGCATTCCAAGCATTTCAAGCCGTATCCTTAGCAAAGAAGCAAGGAAAAGGAAAACTTAAAAACTGACACATTCCAGCAGACTCACTATTTTTGCTCTGGTGAAAGTGAACAAACAATAAAAATGCATTTTAACCTATTATATATTTTTATAAAATATATATTTTTATAAATATATATATTTTTATAAAATATATAAAAAAACGCAACACAAAAAACTTGGGAAAAACCCAGCATAAATCAGTTTTTCTAGCACGAGCAGCTGTTTATCACTCTTCAAGATCCTCCTGTGTTAAAAGTTTGTTTTATTTTCAGAAATACTGAAGTGTCAAGATAATGAGTTTATAAAGCCAGAAATAATTTTTTTCTTAAATATCTAACATCTTTACAAAATGCAACTTATTTACAAGTGTTTAAATAAAACCCCACTACTTAATAACATGACATTTCATTTTAATAGCCTTACTATTCTTGTTTCTTGTAGGCTGCAGACATTACCACCTCCTTCCCAGTATCGAATGACACTTCAACTACCTTGACCATATCCCAAGCAAAAAAAGAAACCCAAACATTCTTAAATCTCCCTACTAGTAAGCCAGTTTCCTTTCCTCATTTTACTCTGTTATCTTCCTCTTCTTATCTAAGTAAATTCATCACAGCAAGAAGAAACAACTATCTTTGCTTCACTTTACTGGGAGCCATGAAACAAACTGGGAAGAGACTAAAAAGTCTGAAGTTTTCTAAGAACGCTTTCAGAAGACAAACGACTTGAAGCAGACGCTGGATCTTATAATATTTTCCTATTCTTTTAATCTCTTCCTGTCTTATACGTATTCATTAAGTGGTCTTACAGAGAATGCAAACTTCCAAGGCAGCAGTATGAAGTATGACACACACAGTTTCCTTTTCTAGAGAAGTCAGTTTTAAATGTCATTTGGGAGATAAATGGTTTCTCTCTCCTTAGGACAATATGCAACTTCCCATCCACAATGCAGAATACTATTCTATCCTCTGTTATTCATTACTGCTACAAATAAACTTGTCTATTGTACAAGTGTACTAGGCTGACAAAATGGAAAACTGCATTATTTGCAACTTGGCTCCGTAAGTTTGAAAATGACAGGATACTTTATAAAACAGCAAACCACCCTTCAGTATTACTGGAGACCCCAAATTACTCCATTCCTCAATCTTCAAAAATGGATTGTACCATTTTTAAAGTGGACTTGCTTGTACAGGAGTCACTCTTAACCTTTCTGCATTTGGCTTTCAAGTCCTCCTAACAGAGGCAACAAGGCCCTGTATTACAAAGGAATATAAGAAACTTGTGTTTGTTTGTTGGTCTGTGCATTGTAACAGGCCTTCAAAAATGTTTCACGGACTTGTTACAGAGTATGACACTGTAAAATTAAACGAAACATGAATCGTTGTTCTTGTGAGGGTATAAAGACTTCACATGAGGCAAGATATTGGAACTATGCACTAGCTTACATCAAATAAACCCAACATGTCCAGCTTCCTTTTGAATTAAGTTACAATAAAAGGCATAAATTCTGTTCCCTATTTTAATTTACAGTTAGAGCTGTGTAAAAAATTATACCTTTTTTCCCCCACACTCACGATGTCAGAATACAGATTCATATTTATTTCTTCCCATTACGGCAACAAAAATTGTGACAGAACTGAAATTAAATGGACATGAATATAATTTTGTTACCTTTCTTGAAGTTGTTTTTTCTACCATGGTGCTATCGCTGTCAGAATTTTCAACTTGAACTGTTTTTGTGGACCCAAATTTGGGCATTTTATAGCTGTTTAGCTAGCTGTACCTTGTATCAGTGGGTTCATCATGTGTCTGAAAAACAAACAAACAAAATTATATAAACACACACTCTGCAGTGACATTTCAGCACAAATGTTTTTACAGCAGATGGCAGCAGAGCTGAATAGTACCCCAAAAAAGATGACTAACAATGACATCTGAGTTCAAGCGCCCCACTCATCTGTAGCTCAGACCTTGGGGCGAAAACCCAAAAGGTATGACACGGCTACTACTGGGGACAGTGTCATCAAGAAACCACCAGGTCACTTGCTGAACTGCATCTTCCCTCTAATTTACCTGTTTGGTGGACTTGAACGTTTCTGGGTGTTTGATGGCTTATTGGTTCAATATCTCACTTTATTTTATAGGTACTAAGACTAGGAAGATGCACAAGATCATTTCTAGCAACACTGTGAAGAGAAAATAAGCTTTCTAGCCTGGAAAACTACTCAAAATATTATGGTGAAAAAGTCAAATCTTGGCAATTTGCTACTCCTTCTGTTGGAACAAGAGATATATTTTAGAAGAAAAATCTAAAGGTTATACCTGATATGAGAAACCTTTATTTACACTTTATAGCAAATTACTTACATAATCCATCACCATATATATATAAAGTTTTCACTCTTCTCATCAAAGTGCCTAAGAGGAAAGGTCACACAAGAAGTAAAGCTGCATTTGACATCACTTTAAAGCTGGTGACGTTTTCCAGGTAATTTTGAATAGATGTATTGTGTTAAAAATATTTATGCGATCACAGTCTTACTGTGTCTTGTAGCAATTTCATTTTTCAGCTAGATGTCATTTCAGGTGTGACATTTCTATTGCAGCTTTACAGTTAAGATTTTGGGTTCATCATGTAACAAATTTGTTGCTGTTACAGGACCAAGGCCACTATTTTGGTTTGGAACAGGCAACTGATGACACTGGTATTTTCTCTTTGTCAGACAACTTTGAGAATTTTGCACACTAGACCCGACACACAAAACTTCCATATTCAAACAAAATTCTACACACCACATGCTCACTCATCCCTCACAAGACGTAAACTATGGGAAATTCCATTACAGAATGCTTAGCTAATATTAACACCATTGTATACAACAAAACAACATCTTGCTTTCTTATTCTTCCAGAACTGTAGAGGAAAAACAAGATGGGAAGGAAAGTTCAAAATGCTCAATCCTAAATTCAGAAAATGAGGAAATGTTGTATGAAGCCTGTTCTTTTCCTCCCTTTCCCCAACACCTGAGGGGTTATATCTGGGGGTGGTGGTCGGTTGGTTTATTTAAACGTTAACCTCAAACTTATGAAAAACTGGAAAAGCTTAATTAAAAACTGTCTCACATGCCTGAATCTTGTCTCCACTATGATACAACACTGTGAAATCTTTACTGTTCTACTCTTACCCTAGATAAAAGAAACATTAGTCTATTCCCTTTATTTATACAGTGTAAACCGCATTTATGCAGCCCTACTGATACGGCGAGTAATTGTTCATCTTTAATGGACAAAGCACACAGTTATTTGCCTTCTCTTTTTATCTGCTTTTTGTAACAGCTGCAGGAAGAAAAAAAGGTTATTGGTGCAATGCAGAGTACTCTAGAAGGAGTTTCCTGCAGTTTACAAAAACATTTCTTAATCCTAAAAGAAGCAATGAGTTACTATCTTCACAGACGATGACTACTGTGCTGATCACACCACACACAATTACCACAGCAGCAAAAATCTGCTTTCATGGGTTTAAAAAGGAAACTCAAGTCATAAACCTGCTTTTGCTCAGTTAACCTCTCAATTCCTCTCTTTAAAATCCATTTGCAACAATTCTCATTGTATATGCCATCATGAATACAACTGCTTTAAAACAGATCAATGTGTGAAAGTTATCTTTATTATTTTAATAAAAAGATTGCATAAGCTGCTGTTTTCTTTCCTGCCTTTTTTTTCTGCTACTTGACTCCCTGAAATTAGCACCATTCCTGCTTTGGTGCTCTTCACTTCCTGGGTCAGTATACCATTCCCAACACTCCTCTATCATTGACAGTAAGGAGCTCACCTTCATAAGCTTAGTAAAATTTATTAGTTTAGACTTGGCCCCATTCCTCTTATTTGCCTCACCAGCAGGGACTAAAACACATTAACTGAACAAGAGTTCCTACTTCACAAAAAGCCCAGCCTCTCCCTGCAGGTCCTTTCAAGTCCTACTGAACAGAAATAGTTTATTTTTAAAAATGGTAGACCAAGAGGGTGACAAAAATGTCTTCAAAACAAATTTAAAGATATTTTAAAATAATACAGTTAGTACAAATAATACACAAATATAAGGAAATGAAAACAGAAAGCACAGAATGGATGTTTCCATTTTCTTCACCACATGATCAAAATTAAATCTGAATTCATTCAATTCTTGACCCCAAGCCAATTAGGTTTTGAAGAGAAAACTGCTTTTGAAGTTCACTAAAACTGAGTATCATATGCTGGATTATCAAAGCAGAACATCCCAACTATGCCACCGACACATGGCAGTATTTCCACTACATATTTTATGCACTAGGTTGCTATTTCATAATCCCTGTCTGAAATACTTTTCAAACAGACATAAATGCTTCAAATATTTGAGGAAAAAAACCTACTTTTCACAAATGGTATCTATTTCATCTAGTATGTATTACAATAAAATTCTGACCTTAAGAAGTGATTTTACTGATGTTTTAACCATATTTCTGTTTGCCTGCAGTTCAGTGCCATTTCAATTCATGTGCTGAACACAGTCAGTGAACACTTATATTCAAAGTGAAAACGTAGAACAATAGCAGGTTCTTCCAAGGAAACCTAGATTTGTCTGCTTTGAGTTTCTTTAAGGCCTGTTTCTTAACACAATTACTGGTTTATTAAGCAGTCTTGACGGCATATTTCAAATCACCCAAACCCTAAATTAGAAGTTGAACACTCTACATTGAAATTGTTCTCCTCTGTCGCAGCAAGTGACGCCATCACTTTTCATCTGACAAACAGGCACAGCCATGCTTTTTCTCCAACACACTGATCTATTTTATACTTTTCAATAATACACATAGTCTGCTTCCCACTAAAAGAACTTCTCTACATGTAACAAAATCAGATATTCTGATTTTATGTTTGGATGTCTACATTTGGACATCTTTCCTGCACATTAATTATCAGTTATCAATGTCTTATTGTTTGAAATATGATTAAGTTTTGTCTCAATAATTTTTCACCTAAAAGAACTAAAAAATTCTGTTTTCTCCTTAAAGTAACAAATGCAAGCACTTTGACAGATCTACAGGCAATGATATAAAAGGCTATGATTATTTAATAAAAAAAACTATCCTCAAACCCACATAACCTCCCCCACACCAAATACCAGAATTTCAGGCATAATTAGCATCAGAAAATTAGGCACATAATCAATCTCTAATACCAACAAGTTACTGCATTAATTTGTACAAGCCTACATCTAGCACTAATGAAAGGGCATGCCTTCACCTATGTAAAAAATCAGAGAATTGATGCAATACTCCAATACTGCCACTGCTGTTCAACCCCTTTATGAGAGATTTTGCTTTCAGCCCAGCCACCTGAGAAACTGGGGACAACGTTTATTACATGCATATGTTTGTTTCACCAACGACTTTCAAGCCTGTAGATGGATGTTCTTTAAATCTGACAGCAGAGGAAAGTTTTCAAATAAATTAAGCCCTCACGAATTGAATGGAAAAAAAGTGGCTGGTGGATAATAATAAACAACAACAACAATAATCTGTCTCTGTTTCCCAAAGGAGAGTTTCAACATGAGCTTCATGCTGTTATAAATGACTACACTGCCAGGTCAACTCAACAATGAAGTATTTTATTACCCAGGGATGGGGAGCTGGGTAATATAGCACTGGGTGCGCGGGGAGCTCCTGCTCTACCAACACGCACGCTAAACCACGCTTGCCACACCTTTTTATACATTTGTTTCATGCATATTCATTTAGCCTCATGAATATTACAATCACCTTCAAGAATGTTCCTCCATGCATGTTCACTTAGCCTCATGAATATTACAATCACCTTCGAGAATGTTCCTCCATGCATGTTCATTTAGTCTCATGAATAGTACAACCATCTTGGAGAATGTTCCTTCCCCTTAGTGCACCCAGCCCCTCCTGGATTGCCCAGGGACTCTCAAGAGCTCCTCCCCGAGGCTCCGTGAACACAGACCCCCTCCCCATCCCAACACACCAGTCTGTACAATCCAATACAGCTAAACCTTGCACAAATGTTAAACCGTGAATTTTGTGAAATGCTTAAACTTGAAGATAAACATTCACAACTTCACAATTGCCGCCCTTTCCTGTCATGCTGACAGGAATCTCCTTAATATCCATTCTCACAATGCCATATTGCATGTAAAGAAACTCCACATGAAATGGCCTTTTATAAACGACTTTCCCTCCTTTCCCTTACTCACAGAGGAATCTTCAGTGGAGACCTGCATGTTACCAGGGTCAATCAACGATAAGACATAATTCTGTAAGAAATTGAGCATCACTAGTTGTGGTGCTCACAGACCTACTTGTTTCCTTTCTAATTTACAATGCGTGCTTGCCCTTATATTCCTGTATGTCTTCCCATAACACATGCAGCAAAACATACATGATGCTTAAGGAAGGTTTTCTTTGGTAGCCCTCTTGTACAGTTGATCTTGAAGGTTAGATGACTGCTGTCAGCAAACAAATGGGGTACAAGACTGAATTGCTACGAGAATATTATTAGTAGATGGGTTAATTTCTAAGATATTGCATTTCTCTTTGAGCTCCAGAATGCATCTGCATTTAAAAAGCAGGGGATCTAGAAGAATGCAATCTTCTCAAACACCTCTGTTCTTCTCTATTTCCCACAACTTATTTCATCTCCAGAAGAAAAAAATTATAAGAAACATCCCTTTCTTCCAAGAGGGATTTACTCCAGACTGGGAAACATTGAATCAACTGTACAAAACTTCTGCTATAAATATTTGACTGGAGTGCTTCAGAGCGTTTTGCTAAAATTAAACTTATGAAAATGACAGCTAAGGCTATTTCTATATTAGCAAGAAGTAGAGAATTACCAAGAGTGGATCTGCAGAGTGGAACAGCTGGTAACAAAAATTCAGAATTTACACTAGTCACATTTAGCAGTTTTGCTGCGGAACAGTTCTAGTGCAGACCCATGTACTAAGCACACATTAAGGATTGGAGTACATTCAGCACATTCCTGAACACATCTCTTGGCTTACAACAATAGGAATCAAGCTCTGAAACCACTGCATGGAGCAAATTAAACTGCAGTGAGGAGAGAGAAGGATAGTTGCTCTAAAGGTGTATTTCTGATTGAAATTAATACATTGACACATATTTCCTCTTAGCGATCTCCCTCCCACCCCAAGACTCTGACTCTTCCAAGTTTCTTTAGAAATGACCGTTATGATCTAGATCTCAAAGCTATTACAAGTCTAGTACAGAAAGGGGGAAAAAAAAAATAAAAAAATCAGTGGATGCGTATAACAGAGACATCTAAGAACAGCTGAGCTGAGGGAAAAACAGGAAAAAGCCGACATTACATATTCTGTTCAGAGAAAGCCAGCTGGCCAACCCTTATGTACATACTGGCTAATTAAGAAGTATGTAGGTTGCTCCTGCCTAGCCATGCCAAATGTTATTTGTATTCTGGTGGGAGTGTCAAATGCAGCTGAGGTTAATGCACTGGGAGAAAGGGAATGGATATAGCACAAAGCATCAAAATTCACAGAAAATTGGGCTTTTTAAATACTGTAAGGAACACAGTTTAAGCAAAAAGACATTAGCAAAAAGATTTTAATTTAACTAAGTTTAACGCTGTTTAGGTTTGGTTTTAATCTTAACAGGAAAATGCAAATTACTTAAGCATTTTATTTCACAATAAAAGCATCCTTCAGTAAACATAAAAGAGAACTGATTTTTTTTCCAAAAGAGAGGTTAAACTCCAGCATTACTAGTGCTGAAACATGATGGTGTACATAGCAGTACTGTCAATCTTTTTTCTTCTTACAGAACTCAGTGCCTCTATACAGTTACTTAATCATAACCTATTATTATACAACAAAATCACTCCTGAGCAGACTACAGTCCGTGTGTTAAATCAGATTGACATTTACTTTTTCACCTATAGTGTCCAGTAAGAAAAGAGAGTTCAAGATAGAACAAGCGACTATTTAGAATACTTTGATTAGGGGCTGAGGATGCGCTAAGAGGCACAAGATGAGGAGCTTGGTACTGTGGGGAAAGAGACCAGTGAGGTCTGAGTACGTGGACGTACAACATGCAGTAGCAGAGTAACAAAGTCCAATGGTATAGAGCTGGGCTTTTCTGGTTTGGGAAGCTGAACACCATGTATATGAAAAGAACAGCTATATTTTCACCCAACATTTCCCACAAGGAACTAAGCCTAATGAGGAGTAAGGTTTTGGATTAGTTAAATGGGAGAATGTGACTGTGATGAGCGAACAGCAGAGTAAGACACTTGAGAGCACAGGTAAGAAAGGATTATGCTTGGGAGGAAAGCACAGCAGATTCCATGATCAACACACAAGATTTGTTTTTCCCTAGATCACAGAACATAAACCAAAAATTCTTATATCTTGCCACTTCTGTAGGCCTGTAAAAAACCACAAGTGTTGCATCTTCTTTTAATTTTAATGGAGAATCACAGAATCATTTAGTTTGGAAAAGACTTTTAAGATCATCAACTGTAAACCTAAGACTGCCACCACTAAACCATTTGCCTAGGCACCACATTCACACACCTTCTAAATCCCTCCAGGGATGGCGATTCAACCACTTCCCTGGGCAGCCAATGCTTAACAAATCCTTACAGGGAAGTAATATTTCCTAGCATCCAGTCTAAACTTTCCCTGGTGCTACTGGAGGCCATGCCCTCTCAGCCTATCACTTGTCACTTGGAAGAGACCAACATCCACCTCGCTACAACCTCCTTTCACGCAACCGTAGAGAGTGATAAGCCTCCTTTTCTCTAGAGTAAACAGCCCCAGTTCCTTCAGCTGCTCCTCACAAGGCTTGTGCCTCAGACCCTTCCTTCCTTCCCCTCCTTTGGATGTGCTCCAGTCTGATGTCTTTCTCGTAGTCAGAGGCCTAAAACTGAACACAGTATTTGAGGTGTGGCCTCACCAGTGCCAAGTACAGGGAGACCATCCTTTCCCTACGCCCGCTGGCCACACCATTTCTGATACAAGCCAGGATTCTGTTGGCCTTCTTGGCCACCTAGGCACACTGCTGACTCTCATTCAGCCAGCTGTTGACCAACACCCCCAGCTCCTTTTCTGCCAATCAGCTTTCCAGCCATCCTTCCCCAAGACTGGAGCATTGCCTGGGGCTGTTGTGACCTAAATGCAGGACATTGTTGAACCCCATACAGCTGGCCTCAGCCCACCAATCCAGCCAATCCAGATTGCTCTGCAGCACCTTTGAGCTCAGTACTGTGGGCAGCCGTCCACAAACTTGGATAGATATACTTGTAGAAATATACTTGTAGAAATGAAATCTTAAACACTGCTGATGTTCCACAACAATGTCAAAGTGAAGGTACAGGATGGGACATTACCCAGGGCATGCAGCATATTTGCCACTAACAGAAGAGCTGGACTAGGGGATCCTATGCCCTTCTGAGCTTAAGGAGGGAAGTAGTGTCTAGTTCAGTGTTTCAAACCTAGTAAGCTCCATCAGGCTTACTGTAACTGGACTTCACATCAGAACCAATAAATACAGTCAGCAGGAGGCGGGCACTGCAAGAAACATCTTGAGAGCAGCATTGTCAGGAGACAGTAACAGTATCTGGAATACAGCCAAGAAGAATGTAGGGGAGAAAAGGTACTAAGAAAGATGATGAAGGTCATCTTGCACTTTAGGAAAGTGCCAGAAGACCCAGACACAGTGTTCTGCTGGATCCACTCACCTTATCCCTTTCCGTCTCTTCCCACCCCATCCCCTGTCCATTTTCTTCACCTAGCCAGTTACATTTCCCACTTACACTTACATTGCTGTAATAGAGAAGGTTGACATCCCAAAACAAAGTATACGGAAGAACATCTTCCAGATAAGGCTTATAATTCCACATAAAGGCATACTGTGACATTCTCACAACTGGTATATTTTCTGATCACCTGAAAATTAGCAAGTTTTGGGTAAGGAGAGTAGAGGTCAAGATCACCTTCTCAAGAAACATCTCCCTAAACTGTCCTTTGTTACACAGGTCACTTCAGTAAAGTGAAAGAAGATTCCTCTGAAAGATGATCAAGCATTTTTCTCCATCGACAGAAAAAGATGCAAGCTGGCCATGAAACCCAGTCCTTTGAATAGTAAATGCAGCCTACTATAAAGAATCTCATTAGAACATTACACAAAATACTGTTCTGAAATTTCAGAATGAGTGGTGACCATAGCCACAAAAATACTAGACTTTGTACCACGTTTTTGATTGCAGAGGGCTATATAAACACAGCTATTCTATAACCACTGCAGCAATTTATTCGATCTTTGCAATGAAGACAAAGAAAGGGCTATAAAAGCTTCATTTGAGCAAAATTAATTTTAGGTTTCTGCCAAACACTCCTGTGAAAACAAAGTTACTTAGATCACAAAAATGACTTCTGATCATATAGTAACCAAGAGTGCTGCTAGAGTCCAGTGCCCTAGAAAGTAGCACACGTTACTGCTAGTTAGGATCACTGAACAACTTAACTGCCAAGGTGCTGAGGTCAAAGCTGACTAGGTATGAGATCTATATAGTAAGACATCTTTTCCAGAACCTGGTAATACATTAGACGTATGCTGCTATAACCGACGAAACACGCACTGAAGTACATCCCTACTGGCAAGCCTGCCTCCTGCTGCAGACTAGAAGCATACTGTCCTTCACAAGCTTAAACAAGAACACACCGTGGAAAAAGAAAGATTAAGTAAGAGGCTATTTACATGTGTTATACCATTTAAGACTAAGTTTTTAACGTTAACACGTCTTGTACACGGCGTGCACTGAAATACCATCAAGAACAATGAAAAGAACAATTTACCAGGCACCTTTTGCTCTACGCTCCATGGCGTCTCACTGTATTTGCAATTCAGTCCTCTAGCAGTAACCAGCATATAAATGACTAAATATTACTGGCTTTAGCACACCAATTTAGCATGTTGAAGAGAACAGTGCCTGAACGATACATGCAGTGGCTTTTACAGATGAAAGGTGACAAGAACACTTTTATTTGGAAAACATTCACAAGCTCTTTTCACACAGTAGTGACAGTTCAATCCATACAGATTCCAGTGTCAGGTTATGATGAAAGAACTAAGCTCCAACACAATCTCAAACTAACGGTGCCTAAGGCAACAGTCTGTTGTGGTATTAAGTGCAAATACAGGACCCAGCATGGACATGAGTCACAAATTTGGCAGATTTTACAGCATTTGACAATAAAATATCACAAAACCCTTTCAGTCCAGAAGTGAGGAATTCTTTTTATTACAATTTTCCTCCTAGATTTGCACAATATTTGAGAAAACTTTGTGGCTAGAACATGCAATGCTCAGCTCAGTTTTACTCCTTTCTTTGCTATACCTATTGTGCAATCTCAGAAAAAGTGCCTCACCCCTCCCCTGCTGCATTTTTCCCTGCTGGATTTTAGACAGTACACTAAAAAACAAAGAAAACAAAACACAGCCTAACATAAACACATCTTTCAGAAATAAATGCCATGAGATAACATGGATATGTACATTTTGGAGATTTCTCAGATCCTAGCTAATATATGGAATGGACTACTAGGCTCACTGTCCTATAAGAGAGTATTCTACACTTTAATTTTAAATACTTGAGATCCAAACATATAAGGACTGCAAAAATCTTTCTGTAGTAAGAAAAATACGATATTTTAACACCTTTTTATAGAGCTGTCCTTGTATAATTAAATAGGAATGGGCAGAGACAACTCAGAATCTCCAGAACAGCTTTTAGCGTACTCTGAAGTACCTACTCATCGGATGCCAGACTACGCTACTCAGGGCAATGATGAAGTCTCTAAAAAACAGCCAACACAGGCAGCAAGAAAGATTTTCCAATACTTCAGCTGGAACTCACCACTACTTCCTACCAAAATAAAGAATGTGTCTCATAGTCTAGGAATTTCTACTAGGAAGAGTAAAAAAATCAGAGGACATACAACTCTTTCAATATGAAGAAAACACAAGACAATTAGCAGGGCTTTTGTTGCACTTGCCGATACAGAACCTTGGGTCCTATCCCGAAGACCTTCAAAGTCATCTCTGAAAAGCCTGAGTTTACCTGTGTTTGGTTTCAAGTATCAAGTTCCACAGATTTCACAATACTCTTCAAATTATTTTCCATGCTAACAGCAGCATCTAGACTTATCAACCTCCTTCGAAATATGCTGTATTAAAGAACATCACTGCATTTGAAGTTTTTTGATTGAGTTTTAGAAAGTTTTGGTTGGTTTCATTTGGGTTGAGAGCCTTGGGGGTTTTTTGTTTGTTTGTTTGTTTTTGTTTTGTTTTTTTTTTAACTAAGCACATGCTTACCAAAGAACACAAGAACCTCATTGTTCATAGAATTAAAGAACAGTTAAAGTTACGGGACACCTGGAGGTCATCTAAGTCCCTCAGTTATGTAGTCAGTCAGGTATTTTCAGCTGTCCTTGTACCTCATATAGGCCAGGTTGAGTTTGTTACTTGGGCAGGAAAAGAATGGTAAAAGAAACCATGGAAAATACAAACCTTCCTGTTCTAGGCTAATTGTAGGTGTCTATAAATCATGCAGCGGAGTTTTATTAGCAGCACACTGTAGAACAAGAAAAAACTTTGGCCCAAAACTTAATTTACAAAATCTTATTCACTAAGTGAAAAAAACCACACCCCAACATGCCTTTGAGATTTGTTGCCTGGATTGACTTGAAATTTAAAGGTACTAGTAGTTCACAATTTACAGATAGATTCAGATTAGATAGGAGGAAGAAAGTTTTTCCTGTGAAGGTGGTGAGGTGGTTGCTCAGAGAAGTCATGAAAACCCCATTCCTGGAGGTATCGGGACCAGGTTGGATGAAGCTTTAAGCAACCTGATCCAGCGGGAGATGTTGCTGCCCATGGCAGGGGAGTTGGAACTGGATGATTTTTAAGGTCCCTTCCAGCCCAGACCATTTTACGATTCTATGATCGTGCTTCAATAATAGCTGTATCAGAGCAAGAGACCTCTCTTCTTTCATATCACAGCAAATCATTAGAATATAGCTGTGCATCTTTCTGTAATGTTTTCTTGCAACTACACTTTCACTAAATGTCAACCAAATATGGACTGAAACTCCTACTGGAGTAGCACTGGATGTATCTCATCCTCAAATATGTTTAACTAAAACTCAAAAAAAATCTACCTGTCAGAATGAAACCAACACACCGACACTGATTTGCTTCTTAAAGTAAAAAGAAAACAAGACAAAACAAATTAGATTTTTAGGGTATCCTACAACTCTGATTTTTTTTTTATACTTCCTTCGACAAGATCATGCAATATATTCATTTGCTAAACATTCCTTTTAAGCTAGTTTAGCCATTAATGCTCCTGCTGAAACGTTTAAGTAGCACTCAAGACAAAACGTGTACTTCAACTGTCTGTGATTATTCATATGACTGGCAAAGGCAAATTCTCATAGCAACTGAAGAAACTTGCTTTTGTTGCTGTGTGAACATTTTTAGCAAGCTGGTGAAGTTCTGAGGAACCACTGACCAGAAACACATGTAGCAGGTGGCAAGTGGCTACACTTTCTTCCAGAGAAAGACAATCTATTTATCACTTATACCACTATCCTCTGCTATTTCAGTTTGCCTTCATTTCCAGCTTCTTAAAGAGAAGGAAATGTCTACAACACTTTTTTTTTTAATTAAAAAAAAAATCATCCTACATAAAAAGGACAACACCACAGAACTTGCTATCTGTAAATCAAAACGGAGAATAAGAAGGGTCAGGCTCCCCCTCCTTTCACAGATACTAATTTATTTTCAAAATATCACTGGAAGATGAGAATTCATTACTTCCTTTATTTTACAGATGGTGTGTTAAGTTCACAAAAATAATGAGGTCAAAAGCTTGACTAATTTGCCATACCCATAACACATTACAGGCTTTATTTTCCAGATTATTTCATGTTAGATAGCACTTTATACTTGGTGAGACCATAGCTACTGGTGACTACAATTTCCACTTCTGCAAGCAACTCCTCTTCCCTCTCACTGCAAAAGTAAAAAAGGTAAAACAGTCTCAAAGCAGTTATCCACTTTTCCTGAAGTTTCCAGACTCAAATTGATTCTGAGATCATCCCACTAAAAATGTCACTCCACATATCAAGATCGTGAAAAAAAAAAAAAAAGTCTTGTTGATATCAGACTTCTGAGCTCATAAGGAATTAATTATTGTTTATGCCTTGCCAAGACACTGAAAACCATGAAAACTCAACATTTTGTCAAAATATCCTTGCAGGTGCTATGCCAAACAATCTAGTCTTGCTTGGCATGAGAGCTAAAAATTATTAAGAGAACATGACAGAGGTAAATAAACAAAAGTATCCCAGTTATCTATAAAAGACCTTTAGTGTTCTTCCACACAGATAACCTAATGTGGAAGAACTAGAGAAAACAAATGCACTAGGCTCTGCTTCTACTTTAATATTTAGTATACTACTGTGAAGTCTTAAAGTAGAAGTATCCCATAAGGTGTCATTTTCAGAGGACACGGCACTCTCAAAGAATACATTTAGATTCGTGGACCCAAAACCTGGGCAAACCCATGTGCATCAAGCTCTCTCCAAAAGAAGACACCAAGAGAGTGCCTCCAAAGACCCGGTAAGGCGCTGAGAAAAGATATGACACAAAATTAGTAGGGAGGCAATGAAATCTTTCCCAGCTGACTCTTGAACATTTCCTAGGACATTAAATCCCTTCCTGACTTTAGAGAGGGGAAAAAAAAAAAAAGCTATGGGAATTAATTTGTTTACATAATGTCATTTAGGGTGAAAACCAGTGTTTACAAACATGGCCTACACTGGTGGTATGACCCTGAAAACAGGCAAGTGGGGAAGATGGCACTTAGCAACTCACATCCCAAAAAAAGATTTGATATAAACAGTTGGAATAGCTTACCAGAAGACACAAAACAAAGGAGATCAAATACTGTGATTTCTTCACTTTTATTTTGGAACAGAAATAGCCTGAAAATCTCAATGCTAGCTGTTTAGTACAAGAAAGAAAAAGGGCCAAGGGATTATCTTTACAATAGGTACTGATTTATACCTCAATCGATATAGATATTTATATTCAAGATACACGTTCAGAAGAGAAGTCCTACCAACTTATGATTACAGAATTATCACTATTTTAGAGAAGCATTTGAAGGGCTGTGGGTTTGCTTAATAGTGAAGCATGTGGACTCAATACCTATGTTAGACTATGATTTTGCAAGCTCATATCTAAGTAATTAATAATCCTCACAACAGGATTGGAAAAAAGTTAGTTTTTCTAGAAAACCATAAAACAGTAAGACATTTGGTATCATAATGGCATACCAGATTGCTCAAGAATGGTAAAACCTTCATCAATAAAGTAGTACTATCTTGCTGTTAAAAAAAAGACAGATAATTGTATCACCGCTATTTCCCTACTTTCTCTTATAATTTCCTCTTAGTACCCAAGAAAAGTACTGCATCCAAAGCATTTAAACTAGTATTTTATGACAAAACTCATTCTAAATGAAGCAGTTTAAGATACCAAAGTTGAAAGTTGTAAAACTTGCATAACATAAGGCAGATGACATTTTATTAGAGAATGGTTAGGAATTACTTAACAGCAGAAAATCCTCTAGGATTCTAAGAGACTTGTGTTGAAGCTTCTTTTTATGCATACAGGTACACACCTCCTGGATGTAATCCAGGGACAGGATGCAATCAACATACATTTAGGAATACGGTTAACTCCTGGCATTAACAACCAACAGCAACAAAGAAAAAAGCATTCCCTCTCCCCAAATGGTGACAAGCCTGCCTTCCAGAAGTCAGACACCTATTCCCATTTTGGCTAGGCAGGAATGGCTCCCATAGTGACATAGGGCCTCACTCCTTCTGAGCCACACGTGCCATTTCTAGAGCATTCCTCCATGTGGGCCAGTAAGGAACTGCAACTAGTGCTAGAATTGAAGATGAATATAAAGGATGTTTGTTAGTATTGTCCTATTCTCGTATGCATTTCTCTACTCTCAGATTAACCTTTCGCCTTTTCATGGAAGATACCAGCATTACTGCTTTTGCATATGGTTGGCTGTTCTGCAAGGAAACACAGGAAAGAAACAAACAGAATGATGAGAGTACCAATACAATGGTTGAATAAACACTTGGGTTTGTCCTTGAAAGGAATTCTGCAGGATCAAAAATATAATTGATTTATTTTCAGTTGTTACCAATATTAAACCAATAATTTCTGAAGAAACGCTCGTATTAATATTTTTGCTTTAGCTACTTTTCATCTTTCTCCTTCAGCAGTAGAAAATAAGGTCCTTTCACTTTCAGTTTCTCACACAAAAGCTTACTCTGAGTTGCAGGCACTGGAAAAGACAAACAGCGTCAAAAAGATATTCATGTACTTCTCTTTTTATTCTTTAAAAAACAATAAGCATCAGAAAGTGCATTTATAATAAGTGAGAGTAAATGCAAAAAAAAAGGCCTTATTTACATAACCAGTTAAGTACCTTTAAAATTAAAAAAATAACCCATCATAAAGAATCTGTGTAGCACAACTTAGGCAAATGCACCACAGCTTTACAATACTACCACACACAGGCAGGACATGAAGGACGCATTCTCTGAGCACTAAAAATGAAATTAATCAGGAAAAACTCATTACCTACAACACCTGAAAAACATTTTTATTGCACATTAGAAAAAGTTTGACAGTTAGACAATTTATCAAGCCTTTGGCAACAGGTTCAGCATGGAATCCCAACAGACTAACTAAAATCAGAACTTCATAATTTATTTATATATATTATTTTCCTCACACTACTGGGGTGAATTCCAGGTTCAACTGCTCATACCTATAAGCAATCTGCTCCAGCTGACCCTGCAGAGGGGTGGACTAGACAATCTCCAGAGGTGCCTTTTAATCTCAACTAGTCTATGAACCTGTTCCATGAATTAAAACTGCAGATCTTTACCTCTGTGTCAGCATGTCTACTGGAAGTTCTCTCCTCCTGATGATATGGTCAGCATATGAAAACGTTTAAGTCTTCTACATTTTCCAGCAACTTATGCTATGTAGTCGGGACAGCATTTATTCCAACACAGACTTATACAGGTGGCTACAAGAACCTGTGTGAGTACTGCTGTCATACTCAAGTTAAACCAAATCAGTCAGACAGCTGCATAGAATACAAACATCATATTGCTACTGAGGGACAAACATAGCTGTAGAAATAAACATTTACATGGAAAAACAACCTCACCTCTTTATTCTGAGAATCAGACATAGATAAGCTTCCATAATGCCTGGAGGGATATCACTTTATTCTAGATGCCCTCTCAAAATAAAGGAGATTCTTCTCTTTCTCAGAATAGGTTTCCTTTTTATAGGATCAAGAAAAGGTCATGCTTGCGCAAGAACTCTGTCTCTCAGGAGTCAAAGGCACTTACTGCAAAATCCATTAGTCCTCTCTTTTAATCTACAAGTCTAAAAAAACCTGTATGTTCACAGATGCTTCCTCTTGAGTCTTTTTTTAGGATAAGCTGTGGGTTCAAAGGAAGCACCTGCACAGACATTCAGCATAATGTGATACTCCCATTAAGCTAAATGGAGAAGTGGAGTTGTAAGCTTTCTTTTTGATCTACTGGTTATTCCTTAAAGATGTAGCTAAGTAGATCTTTGTAAACTAAGAAAGACTATTCCATTAGCACAGTGTCTATAAAAGAAAACTTAAAAGCTTTTCTATCAGCTATTTTACCAAACTAAAGATAAGCAAGCCTACTGACGATTAAGTTTAAATTCCTTCTACAAGAACCTACATCACCTCTGAAAACCTTCTAAAGATCTCCAAAACAAGAGACTTCAATTCTACTTCATACTTTTTTTCACTAAAACTCCATAATTACTATTTAAAACTTCATAAACTAATGATAATTTGCCAACCCAAACACAAGAAAACCCACAACTTATCTACCGCACTGCCAGAAGGAACATAACCTCAAAATACGCAAAGGTCCTTCAGAGACTAAAAGCAGATGAACTGCCAACACTTACTAACAGTCCATCAACTTCAGCAAGATTCACCACGGGTGAAATAGTGTGCTTGAGTGCTACCATTCACAAGTAAGAGTAGATGCAGGGAAAGAAAAAACAAGCTTCTGACTCTGACTCAGCTTACTTAGATGTCCCAAACTAGCCGAGGGGTTTTGTCCTGGCTAAATTGTGAAGACATGTGAAATATTTGACAGTATTTATTGCCACCTCTTGGCCATCACCACATAATATAAAAGTAACAGAACAAAATCATGTCAGTTCCTTTCCAGAAATAATTTGTCTTTGGGGAAAAAGAGATAGTGAGGTAACAGATGGTGTGGAAAGAGAGAGTAACCAGAATACTGTTTGCATACAAGTATAACTATTTAGAGCTATAAAACTACAGTGAGTATTGCAATTACCCTTCATTAATGTTTTACTGTGTCATCTGGAGAAGGGACTGGAAAGCAAAGAATCAGTTAATTTCAAGACAAAACCCAACACTTTATTTATTTAAGAAAGGTAATACAGTTGTCAAAGACACCTGCCCTTCTTGAAGTCAGAAGATAATTGTATTAGCACTGCTTACTCTAGAGAGTACCACTAAATGATCTTTATGATTTCCCTTTATCAGTAGACTACCAGTAAGAACTCTGATCAGAAGGCTGATGAACAATGCAGAGCACAACAGAAAGATTTCTCTCAGTTAGCATTCATTGCTGCACATAATCTTGACATGAACATAAACAAGAGGAAGATAATTCCACAAACAGGCTAAGGAAGGTGTTTATCTATCAAAGCCTGGAAGGTCTGAAAAGCCAGACAACTATTAAGCAAGACTAATACAAACAGCTTTCAAAGAGAAGGGCAACTATAAGAAATGTCTTTGTGTAAGTAAGCTCATTTCTGCTGTCACAAGGTGATGGAACTCCCTAAGATTTCTACCACAACAGTATTCCTAGAAATGCAAAGTATTATTTGGTTTCTGTTACATTTAATACATTCAGAAGCCTAGAGAGGGAAAAAAAGTGCTTTGACCTCCGATGTTTTCCAGCCTAATGAATGCAAGACACAGAACAAGAAGGAAGTCATTCACTCTTGATCTCCACCAGGCTACTGGCAAGTGCAGGCAGTGAAGAAAATATTGCAAGCCTTCCACCTCAGCTTGCACTTTTACTTTCAATCTAATATGGATTGTAATTATGTCTCTAACATTGCTAATGGCTTTTCTTAGCCTAAACCAATCCTCTTGTGACGTCATCACTACCTAGAGCACTCTGAGTAGCAGCCACGAAACTGAGGAGAGTTTATTCATTTGTTGCTTGCTAAAGATAAAAAGCACATACAAGGACACTTCATCAGATCCAGTGACATAACCCAAACTAATCGTAGAATGGTTTAGGTTGGAAGGGACCTTAAAGATCATCTCGTTCCACCCCCCCTGCCATAGGCAGGGACACCTCCCAACAGACCAGGCTGCCCAAGGCCCCATCCAACGTGGCCTTGAACACCTCCAGGGATGGGGCAGCCACAGCTTCCCTGGGCAACCTGTGCCAGTGTTTCACCAAATAAGCCAAGGCAAAGTCAAGAGCTCTCAAGGTCTTCAAGACTCTCTTTAAATGAATACTTAGGTATTATGCAAGTTCTTCAACTGTATAGGTAAGATACAAAGTATGGATTCATAAAATTATGGAGGAGCTTTCTAAGACTACTCTAGGTTCTGGAATAATAACAATAATAGTAACAATAATAATAATCTGGTAAGAAAAACCCACAAAGATATTAGCAAGGCTCTGACTTCTGTTATTCTGTTCATAAAACTATTCAGTGTCATAACACAAAATGCAAGATAGAGTTTGTGCTAATATTTATTGCATACCATCTGTCGCTAGAGTCTAAGTAGAGTCTAATGATGTAGTTAAAAAAAATACAGCCTGATCTGGAGACTAAATAACCAACCAACATTATTCTATTCCATCTGCAATATGCAACAGAACATGGAATAGAAGAAACACCAAAAATTCATGCCCAGCCCACCTCTTCATAAGATCAAATTTGGCAAAAGTAAGCTGTTCTGAGCGTGCATGTTAACAGTGTGATAGCAGGTTAATCATTACATATTTTGCAATCAATAGTTTTCCAGTTTTAAAGAGGACCAACCCACTAGTCTTTCACACAACTTCATCAGCCTAAGATCATCTAAACACGGTAAATCAGTTCAACAAATACAATTTGTTTTCATATATCTGTAGGCTCAATATTGACGAAGAAGTTCTAGCTCACCCATTTCTGGATGTCAGTATTTCCATTAAAAGGATGTCCAAGCCTTTTCTGTCTAGTTAAGTTAAAGCTGAAACAGTTTATGGGGTTTGTAGCAATTTAAACAGGCACCCAATGCTGCAAAACCCCTACTGCTGGAGACTATTATTAATGACTTCTAATTTAACAAGTGGTATTTAATTTTTAGTTTGTGCTTTTAACCCTAAGGTAAGTGGTAACATCGTAACACTCCCTGCAACTAATGCCAAACACTGAAGCTTCATACAAGCACTCATTCAGCCTACTTATTAAAAGACCGTTTCCTCAAAGAAGTTACCTACTGTAGAAGCCTGCTGGAAGAAACTGTAAATGAACTTAAGTCTGCTGCACAGAGCTTGCTTTCTTACACATCTGTCCCAAGCTTTGCTGTCTGTAGCATTCGAGTCCACAAATAATTTTGAATAATCCACTGAGTGGGAGAAGAACACACAAAGAGATGCCAATGGAAAGGCAGAAAACTTTATAGCTGAAAGACTGAGCTGTCAACTTTGCTATTATTAGAGAAAAGCCAGGAAAACAGAAAAAGGACTCACATAACACACACTAAAAAATTGACATCGCCACAAGGATGCCACCATAGTCCTCTGGGTATTCATAAAAACATTGGTACTCCTTGACATTGTAGCTTACAAGACACACACAGGAAAGTGGAAGTATTAAGGAAGGGAACAGGGGGAACGAGGGGAATGGAATGAGACAGTCAATGGGGTTTCCATTACTTTCTCAATGACGTATTCTGCTATACCTCAAACCCTGCAATTTTGTTTGAACCGACAGATCCTGAAGCTTGCACAGAAACCTACTCAATTCACACAGGGTGAGATTAAGGTCTCCAGCTCAAGTCACAAGGTTAGCTGAGGGTCTAAGTTTCCATCTAAAGAATGAAGAAAAGCAAGTGACAGCCAACATCAGCACAAGCCTCAAACAATCAGAACAGAAGAAATGCCCTGATGTCTCATATCGTTCTTAAGATCTATTACTCTGGGGACTCTTACCCACTGACCTACAGCAGAAGAGTACAGTGGGAGAAGGAAAGAAAGCACAGGATGCTTAGCTCCTTGCAGCTGCAAAGCACTTGTGGGTAGCTCACCATGTCCCTAGAGTAACCTAGATATGAGGACAGCCAAGCTGCCATCAACGTGCATACTGAAAAACACACGAGCCCTTGCTGCTTCAGAACTAGAGAGCAGAAATGACCCCCACCTCCAAATCATGACATGTCAATAATGCCAAATTATTTTAATAAAAGTTAACGATTTCTAATAGACATGATGATCTCACCCTTTCCTACTGTTCCAAGATTAAACATTTCTTTCCTGGAACATGCGTATATTTGGACTGTTCTACATCTGTCTGATAGCTTTTTGTTCCCACAAGCATCACAACTTACTCACTCATCTTCATTAAAGCACTGCTTTATCACATAAACTACCTTGTAATTCACAGGTATAAAATTCAGATTGTCCTCTGCATCAGAAGAAAGGTATAGAACACAGTAATGGCATCCAGGCAATTTCCACAAGACCAACAGCTGATTACACTGATATTAAACTACTCATGGTATTTGGGAGTTGAAAAAAAAAATCCTTTCATTTCTACACAGTTGTTAGAGGAAAAAAAAACCCCAAAGGCTGAATAGCCATTATCCCTGGAGGTGTTAAAAAACACAGAGATGTGACACTTTGGGACATGGTGGTATTGTGTTCATGGTTGGACTCGATGATCTTTTCCAATTTTAACAATTCTATTGATTCCATGATATTAGCAGTGGTACCTAGAGCCAGGCTGGAACTAGCATGAAGCACTGTACCACTGAGCCTGGCATTCTCTCATGTCTCGCCCTTCCTTTGTTGCCTTCTGTCACACCTGTGCAGTGCCAGAGGCTCTGCTGCACCTCAGCGGCGGCTGCCGCGTACAGGCAGACAGGGCGGCTGCACGCCTCATTCTGCAAAGCAACTGGGCACCCTGGGGTCAGTAACGCAGACACCAGAAACCCCTCACTCACCCATCCCGGATCTCCGTTTGGCGAGGGCTGGGGCTACCATCCCAGCAGGGTGGCACAGCCAAAATTGGCGCAGCAACTGCTGAGACTGCAGGGAGCTGCCGAAATGCCCGAAATGGAGGCGGAGCAGTGGGGGGTGTGTGCGTGGGCATATACACGTGTGTACACATATGTGTGTGCACATAGTGTGTGTCTGTGGGTATTAGAATGTATGTCTATGTCTGTGAGTGTGCGAGAATATATATATAAGGGTGCACATATTGCATGTCAGTGCATGTGTGTGCTTATATGTGTGTGCATGTGTGCATGAGTGTGAAAACGTATTTGTGTGTTTGTAAGAATGTATACGCACATGTACACTGTGTTTATGTGTCTGTGTGTATGTCTGTGCATGACTTTTATGTGTGCATACGTGCCTGTGTGTGTATTTATGTGAGTATACATACGTGTGTACATTGTCTATGTGAGCGTGTTGCTGTGTGTGGGTGTATGTCAGGGTGTATGCACATACATGTGTACACTGTATGTACGTGTCTGTGCGTCTGTACATGTGTGCACACGTGTGTACGCGTGTGAGAGCGTATTTATGTGCGAGTGCCCGTGTGCACACACGCATGTACACCGCCTGTATGTGACTGCGCGCACACACGCGTGCATTGTGCGTGCCCCGTGTAGGTGTGTGCCCGCACCCGTGTGTGTGTGAGCGCACCCCCCGAGCCGCGCAGGGCGCGGTGACAGCGGCGCCATGGCTCCCGCCGCGGCGCTGACAGCCGGAGCCGCGGGGCCGGCCGCCCGCTCGCCACGCAGGGACGGGGAGGGAAGGGGAGGAGGGACGGACGCGGCCCCGGGCGTCCCCGCAGCGGAGCGCCGCCGCCCTTACCTTCTCCCGGCAGCCGCCGCCGCTCCGCTGTCCCCGCGGGCCCCGGCAGCGCAGCGGGTGCCCCCGCCCGGCGGTGCCCGCGGCTCCGGCCCCGCCGCTGGGGCTGCCGGGTCCGCCAGCGGCCGCCGCCCGCCCCTCGCCCCGCCGCCGCGCCCATTGGCCGCCCGCCGCCCACGTGGTCCGGGCGCGGGGCAGGGCGCGCGCGGCCGCCAGCGGTAACGCGGCCCGGTCGGCGGCGGGGCCAGAGCGCGAGAGAGGGAGCGGAGCGGAGCGGGGCAGCGCGACCGCCGCTCGCCGCCAGCAGCCGCGCGGGAGCGGGGCGCGATTCCCCATAACGCGCAGGTGCAGCAGTGTTCCCGGCAATCTGTCCCTGTTCCGAGGACGGGTTTTCGTGTTATTGTGAACTTCGCAACAGTCAAATCTGTCGCCGCTCGGGAGCTTCGGCTCCTGCTCAGCCTGACCTTGCCCTGCAGACGGGGAAAGGCCGCAGCCAGAGGGGATCCCCGCAGAGACGCCTCAGCGCGGGGCGCACCGAGCACAGGGCGCTGTCACCTCCAAACAACGAACAGCGCCTCGGGATACACCGTTTGAAAGAAAACATGGTCCCAGAGGGACATTCTGTCTTTCAAAAACCACAATGGCTTAGATGAAACTTGACTGCACTTGAGCTTAAATCAAAATATTCCATTTCTGTAATAGTAACTACTTCTTGTTTTGTGACCTTGCACTGGAGATGGGTAAAGGCTGCAGACAGAGGTTATTAGAGAAGAAGACACATCTGTTCAGCACAGATGGGACTGAACACAAAATGTTATCCTCTCCAAAAGAACGAAGAGTGTAACAGTGTCTGGGAAAACACATTAAAAGAACCCCATGTTATCAGACCAACGTTGTGTCTAACTTTCAAAGAGTGGTTACTTGGAGAAAAACTTCACTTTGGCCGAAATCAAAATATTCCACTTTTTGTACCGACTTTTTGTACCGTGACCTTGCACTGGAGATGGGTAAAGGCTGCAGACAGAGGTGATCATAGAAGACACACGTTCGGCACAGATCAGACTGCACACATGGCATTACCATTTTCAGAAGAATAATGAGCACAACAGTGTCTGGAAAAACACTATTTGAAAAAACATGCTATAAAACCCCATGCATAATTGCGAGAAAAAAACCCCACACCATCAGATGGATATGCTGTACTAGTTTAAAAAAAAAATTACTTAGATGAAACTTAGCTTTACTTTAGCTAAAATAAAAATATTCCATTTTTGTAATTGTAAACACTTCTTGTATCATGACCTTGCCCTGGAGATGGGGAAAGGCTGCAGACAGGGGTGATCACAGAAGACACATCTGCTCAGCACAGATTCCAAAAGAATGAAGAGTGTAGCAGCGTCTGGAGAAACACTATTTAAAAAAAACAACACCAAAACCACCAAATAAATATGCTGTAAAACTCCCTGCAATTAAAAAAAGAAGCAAGCAAAAAACCATGCTGTCGGACAGATGTTCCAGCTTCCAAAGAATAGTTACTTGGATGAAAACTTAACCCTAGTTTAAGTCAAAATACTCTGGTTTTGTAATAGTAAATATGTCTTGTATCATGACCTTGCCTTGGAGATGGGGAAAGGCTGCAGACACACAAGTCATTAGAGAAGGCACATCTGCTCAGTACGGATCAGATTGAACACGAGACATTATAATTTCCAGAAGAATAAGGAGCGTCACAGTGCCTGGAAAAACGCTATTTGAAAAAACATAGTATAAACCCCACACAATTAATAAAAAAAACCAAACCAAAACAAAAAAATACCCAACAAACCCGCATGCTATCAGAGGGGCATTCCAACTTTCGTAAAACGCAGTTACTTGGATGGGAACCTAACTTTACTTCAGCTTAAATCAAAGCATCCCACGTTCTGTCACAGCAGCTGCCTCCCGCCCCCGCTGCCCCCGCCCCTCCCGCGCGCGCAGGCGGCTCGCGGCTAACGGGCTCGCAGGGCGCCACAAGGCGGGAGGGAGGGAGCGCGCGAGCCCCTCGCACGCGCACGCGCCGCTCGCCCGCGCTCCAACCCCCCCGCGCGCGCGACCGTTGGAACGTTCTGGAAATGGCGGCGGCCCGGGCTGCAGCGGGGAGGGAAGCGGGGCGAGAGCTTTCCGGTCCCCCGCGGGTAAACGGCGGGGAGCCGACCTAGAGCCGCCCGGAGCGACTCTTCCTCGTCGCCCCCCCCCCCCCTCCTCCTTTCCCCCCGCATCAGCTGCTCCCGCCACCGCAGCCGCTCCCTCCCCAGGGAAGGGTTTTCCGGCGGTGATGGCGCACTTGAATTTTAACGAGCGGCGCAGGGCGCATGCGCGGCGCGCGCCGCCGGCAGCGCTGCCCATGAGGGGCGGGGGCACGGGCGCTGAGGGGTTAAGGAGGAGGGGCTGCCGCCACCACCCAACCCCGTACAAAAAGTAGTAACTATTACAAGCATGGAATATTTTGATTTAAGCTAAAGCCTCGCCGTTTTAATACAGGATGGGGAGTGACAGAGAGCAGCCCTGCGGAGAAGGACCTAGGGGTGCTGGTCCACGAGAAGCTCGACGCGAGCCAGCAGCGTGCACTCGCAGCCCAAAGGCCAACTGTGTCCTGGGCTGCGCGGCCAGCAGGGAGAGGGAGGGGATTCTGCTCCTCTGTTCCTCTCTTGTGAGACCTCATCTGGAGTACCGTGTCCAGTTCTGGAATCCTCAACATAAGCAGGATATGGAACTGTTGGAACGGGTCCAGAGAATGGTTACAAGGGTGATCAGAGGGCTGGAGCACCCCATACTAGGACAGGCTGAGAGAATTGGGGCTGTTCAGCCTAAAGAAGAGAAGGCTCCGAGATCATATAGCGATCTTCCAGTACCTGAAGGGGCTGCAGGAAAGCTGGGGAGGGACTGTTTACAAAGGCTTGCAGGGATAGGACTAGGGGCAATGGGTATGAACTGTAGAGGGGCAGATTTAGACTAGACATAAGGAGGAATTTCTTCATGATGACAGTGGTGAGGCAGTGGCACAGGTTGTCCAGGGAAGCTATAGCTGCCCCATCCCTGGAGGTGTTCAAGGCCAGGTTGGATGGGGCCTTGGGCAGCCTGATCTAGTGGGATGTGTCACTGCCCATGGCAGGGGGTGGGAACTGAATGATGAAGCCCCTGGAGGCAGGTGCATGGCAGAGTGCCAGAGAGCAGCTGTGGGAGAACAAGCCCGTTGTGCTTGGTGGTCCCATCAGTGCTGTCTGTGGAGGCAAAGCCCCCATCCACACCTTGCATCCCAGTGTGTGCAGCGGGTGTAGGCTGTGGAACCATCTAAGGTGGAGGCATGCAGCCCCCAGACCTGCAGGTGGGCACAGACTGCTGCTTTAAACTTGTTCCAGTTTTTAAAGGGAAAAAAAAAGAAAAAAAAAAAGCCTACAAATTTTAATAGTATCTTACTTGCACCAATAAGCTAGACCTCATACAAGTATATCCAAAGGGCTTATGGCAGTGGACTGATGTTAGTCCTAGTTGCAACATTAAAAACCGGTCATTTGTCTGCTCTTGTGAAAGGTTTTGCTTCTGCTTATTAAAACAGTGTGCGGTAGGACTTTAAGAATCTGTGTGGGTTTGTACTTATGGGTTCTCAAATACTACAGATACCTTCAGCACTTTAGAGAAGCATGGTGGGCTGTCAGCGTAGGGTTTTGAGGAGGCAGCTAGACAAAGCTCTTCCATTTGATGAAGTCTTAATTGTCATGCTTAGGCTACCACTGGTTTACTTTCATCTGCTACTGTTTAGAAAGTAAGAATTCAATAATTGTGTTTATTATGCAAGCCAGAAACATGAGTTTTTTTCAGAATATAAAGGTTACTTTGATTAAAGCCATTTAATTGTGAGGACTTTCCCTAAGTTCTGATTTCCACCCATCCTGTTCCAGCATGGGTAGGCAAAGGCATCATGAATCTCAAATACATCCATGCTCCTCAACATCTTATTGTTTAGGCAAAGTTCTCTCATTTGCTTTCAAAATCTTATTGTACAGATGCTGGGTACAGATCATTTGTGTTGTAAAGCACTACTTTCAATTGATTCTGCTCGCATACCTGAAGTACTGCCAGCTGACCAGGAACAGGTTTGCCAGCACCTGTGACTACATAATGAAGGGAGCTGCATCCACTTCACTCTTTCAGGTCAGGCTGATGACAGAGGCAAGCAGATTGAAGAGTAGGCAGGCTACTGACTGCCAGCGTAAGTGGAGTAACAACTATATCCCAAGGAAGAACATTTTTTCTTGTCATGGTACTATATAGGGATGATACTGAGGATCCACCTTATAATAAAACCAACAGGGTACAAGCGTAGAGCAGCAGTGTAACACTACATTCTGATCCGCATACATCAGCACTAGCAGTGGGTTTTCAGTGTGTTGGTAGTTGTTCACAACCAGTAGCTGCAATAACGGGGTAGGAGTCTCCTGAGCAACATTTTCTGCAGCAGATATTAAGATCTGATAGTAATTATCTATTAGTAACTAAAAAATAGAGTTCCCTAAGTCTTTTACAAGAACTGCTGTTTGGACTAATAAGAAGCATCAGTCAGTTAATTGCTAATTGCTACTGCTACATTAGTTTCTTGCCCTTGCCTCCAAAAGCCCCTCCCTTTAATATACAGCACAGCTGCAAAATTCCTTTGTAGCTGCGCTATGTTGGCACATGTAGTACAGTACTCGCCTTGAGCTGCCCTCCCTAGCGAAGTGTCTTGTGTTACCAGCTCTGTGAACTACTGGTCTTAATCAAGACAAACTTGCACAGCACCTGGTTGAACTGTGTCATTGCTGAATTCAATCTAGTATCTGAGTGCTTGAAAATCTCAGACTGCGTGGTTCAAAATTCTGAAAGAACTTCAACCTAAGAGTTTGCAAAATGTCAGGCTGGTGAAAGCACAGGCAGAGGTCTTGGTTAGGTAACCAGCAGGTCAGCCAGTGAGCCCAGCTAACATACTGCACAGGTGGAACTGAATTGCATTGCTGTTTCCACGTGGTTCCACATATTCTAGCAGCATGGGTGTGGCATGGAAATGCTTTCTACTATCCAACATTGAACACATCATTGGGTATTTAGTGGACTTTCCTATTACTCCAGGCTTCCTTCCATCTTTATCAAGGGAAAGAACAACCACCTCCCACTCTCTCAGTCCACTGGATTCTTTGCGTGTCTTTTGGTTCCATGTTCTAAACCTTGTTTCCTTTCCCAAGACTGTATATATTTTCCTTAAAATCTTGTCTAGGTAGTCTTTTCTTCCTCCTCAGTTAAAGGGTATCCTTATACTTTTTTTCCCCACTTTTTCATATGGAAAATTAATACAGCATGTGAATTCTTTCATTTTTCCCTCATTTCAGAAGGGCAAACAAGGCCACCAAACCCCCAGAACTGTTTTTGTTACTGTGTTACCAGTTCAAGGAATGAAGTGACTGTTGCTGTAGTTAACCAATTTTTTATCTTAACTTGCCACCCAGTTCTCTTAGAGTCCAAGATAGTAACCAGCAGATGGAAACAGCAGAATTGTGTTTGACAGATTAGTGTCAGCTGCTTAGAATTACCATTAGCAATCCTCTGCTATTGAGGATTGATTAATAATGGAAATTCTGTCCTATAATATTTGTTATCTAAAATATTCAATGCTACCAGTAAAAGCAAGCACAGGGTATTATCTACAGCTATTTAAGAAAAGATGACTTGGCTGTTTCTAGAACTTTTGCATAATAATCACCTTGTTAATCCTCATCACAGTTGTGATTATCATTGTGAAAATCATTTTGTATAAACAACTACCTGTAGCAAATATTGCAGAACATGTATTTCCAGTTGAGATGTCTGAAGTTGGAAATGTTCAAATTTAAACAAAACCTGAAAGAATGCAACACATGAATGTTTTATTTAATCATTTATCCTAATACAATGATTGCCAAACTTTTTTGATGTAGAAACCAGGACTGTAAAGCCTCATCTAGTTGATGAAGTAAGTAAAATAAGAGAGAAGAATAATGGTTATTTGCTTATTTCTCTTCAAATATTTCACTGTCCTATAGCTGCCCTACAATATGAAATTTAATTTTAAGCAGTGGTGTGTCAGATTTGTACCACATGACAAGGATAACGTAAATTACCCTTTTCTAGCCAAGTGACTGGCAGATTGTCAGGTTTTACATCAAAATGATTGACATTCTTGCCTGTGGAACACCACTAACATAATCTCCAACAGTCTGGAAACTCTAGAGGTCCATGTTCTGTTCAGGAGACAGACTTCAAGATTTTCATGTAGAGATTAAATGAATAGGGGATAAAAGTGGAACAGGGCAACAAATTCTCCTTTCTAGCTTCACAGATGCGAGGAGTCTGGAGCTTTGTTTTTGTATACTTGGAGGTTTCAAACTTGGCAGGTCTAAAACTACATTTCCTTTCAAAACAACAGCACAAGTCTATCAGTTTCACAGTTAAGATACAAAACCATGAGTAATTGTGGCACAGGATAGTTCCATAACACATGCAAACCCCTCATTTATATTCAATGTATGCTTTAAAAATAGCAGCCTGCTTTCAAACTAGGTTAGAATAAGGTAATCCTCAATGAGCTACAATACAGCTTTGTTACTACATTCGAGCAAGCAGCTTAGTTAGACTGGTATATTAAAGTAAGTCTGTCTCATTTCACCTCTCCAGAGGAGTGCCACATAGTGCCACATGCCTGGCCTGCTAGCAGGCTACTATAAACATTAGAGTGACCTTTCAGAATTCAGGAACTTTAAATTACAGATGATAATTCAATCCATATACTGTTTTTTCATATGCACTGTGTTCTGTATCACTTACAAGACGTTTTTTATCCTGCTTATTGGGTGACTGCTTCAGTCATGACTTGTATTTATTTATTTAGCAAATTCACTTTTGTATGCAATTCAAGATTTAATTTTATAGATTTAGTAATTTAGAAGGGATAGCAAGTTTTACATATAAATGATAAACATGTATTTTGATCTCAGAACTACTGACAGCAACACTACTTGTTCAATGATACATCAAAGAACTTCAGAGCCTACTGAAATAAAGGTGGGGCATGAAAAGACTGCAGGAGATAAGCATTATGCAGGGAAATCTGTAGATACAAAATTTGACTCAGAAGAAGTGTGTAGGGAAGTACCATTAATTAAACTGAATATAATACAGAAAAATACAAATAACACATTTAAGCTCCCTTTATCATATTAATTATAATCAAAATCTACATTCCACAGATTTTAGAAAAGGCAGGCACAACACAGTCTCAAATATCTGACATGTGTGTTCACATTTCTTAATTTACATTAAATATATACCTCTGTGTGTGTAAAGCGTCTGCCAGATTTTACAAGTGTATTTATTAAGTGTCACTATGCAGTCAATTTAAAAAAAAAGTCTTTAACTATTTTTATATCATGAGAAATAACCTCAATTTCACACAGATTAGTTCTCAGAAGTAGCTGATACACAGCAGTTAAGGTGAAAGAAGGATCCGTGAATCAAACAAGTAGTTTCGTATATTACACTTACCCATGTCTTCCTCCAATTGCATATCTTGACTGTATTGAATAAATTGTACAGGAAGTGGTTTTTTTGTTGCTGTTCATTCTTTTACTACTACCAGAGTACTACTGGTGTGGGGGAGGGGCTGTAACATGATAAAAAGATAATTTTCACTTTTCCTGGTCACTGAATGGTAGTAAAAAGAATGAGGGTCAAGATTCACTTCTTACTGAACCTACCAGATTTTCTATACAACAGAGCTTGGATCACCTTTCCCGTTTCTTTTTCTGTTTTTAACTTGCAATTAAAAGTAAGATGCAATGAAGCTTTGTCGGATGATCTCCTTTCAGTGTGCTTCCTTGTTCATTTGTCAGAATTGTAATTTAGTCAGTTTTGTTACTTCTTCAAAGAACCTTAGAAAAAGTTGAAAGAATTTTCAATGACAGATCAGAAGATGCAACTTTCACCTCGCAGTGATCAGAAGTGCACACTTTCAGTGAGTCACTTCACAGTCTATGGAAACCTTTTTCTTATAATCTAGAATTATGATTAGACTTTGCAGTAGTTAAAACCATGGTAAATTAGATATTTTAATTGCTGTTGCTTTCTTCATTTTTTTAATAAACTATTAGAACATACATTTAACTGAGATCAAAGTTACTTTATTAGTTTCAGACATTCCATCCTATATTACAAAAATCTTTAGAGGCCTGCTTGAACTCCAAAACCTGGTCCTTTGGGTGGTTCAGTCAGAGAAGTAAGGCCACCAGCCGGCTCACAAGAAAAACGTCCACTCCTGAAAAATGAACGCAGTTTTATTCATTGCCAGTATTGTTATTACCTCAGATACTGTTTAATCACAGGATAGGAGACAGTTACAAATCTGACTTAATGCTAAACCAGTTCTTTTATTTCGTATTTATCCTTCAGAAATGTGTGATGCTACTCTTAAATAAAAAAGATTCCAAATTCAAGTAGTGACAAATAGTTTTCAAACAGTGACAAAACAGGGCCCCTAGTCTTCCTTATTTATTTATAGGTTGGACAGACAAAATTTATCATGATCCCAGCAATACTAAAGGCAGTATCCAATTAGATCAGTCATATTTTTGTTAAAGAAGCTTCCCTGTGTTTGGAAACTGTAACTGTTTAAAGTTCTTATATTAAAAAAATATTATAGAAATACTAGGAATAGGTTGCACAGTCAAGTGAGATTAATTCCTCCATTCACACAAACATCTGTGTAGCTGGGCTAGCAAAGAACAATGGGAAATAATAGATTTAAAAGTTCAGAAATAATAAACATTTCACTAACTTGTGATCTTTCTGGTTTTTGTTAGAAATAATAATTAAAAAAAATTAAACAATTAACAGGCATTTGCTGATTTACATGATCTAGGAAAAAAATGCATCAGGTGATATCATTCACCTATCAGGTACCAAGCCAACTGATGTCTTCACATCTTGTGCTCCCTAGTCAGTCATGAAGAATATGACAATAACTCTTCTTCGTTCTTTCTAGTTCTTTTTGGCTTTGAATATATCAAAAGGCACTGAATGCATGCCATTCTGTTCAGTAAAGGCTTTTTAGCTGTAGGTTGTGAACTCAAATCACTGGAACAGGAATTTGGTTTCTCAAAAGAATCAGACTTCAAGTAGTCAGCCAGGATCATACAAATATAGTGTACCTTGGGCCAGGTTTGGGAACTTTGCCAGCCTTTAGCTCATCAATTATGTCTTCAATATCTTTGGGTGTCAAATCTTCCTGTAAAAAACCAAAACCAAAACCAAACCAAACCAAATGACAACAAAACATTGACGAAACAGAAAGAGTCAGCAGTTTTGCTACTTGCAGCATTCAAACCCCATGAGATTAGTGTCTCTCTTAGGTGTGATCTTAGCACAGGTAATTTTGACCCTGTCAATCACTACAGACCCTGGTTTAAAGAATTAGGAAAATCTAAAAGCCTAATGTTATTTTAATCTTAAAATTCTTATTTTACATATAGTTGCAGAAATTACAATAAAACTCGATGTTCACGCGAGCCACCTATAAATGTGGGTTTGTTTTTGGCTTCCCCGATAGATTAGTGAGCTGGAACTCTGCTGCCCACTGTACACATGCCATTGGACAACCTGCAAAATGGCATCAGCTACGAGTAAGAAATTGTGGGTACAGTTCAAGAGAACAGTTCTTAAAAAATATTAATCAGTAAAATATTTTAAAAATAAAGTATTTTAAAAGCTGGATTTAGTCAATACATTAATTCCTTTGGCCTGATGGCATCCAAGTGAGCCATAATTCAGAAATCTGTAGGTTCAAAAATAGTGTTAAAGCAGTCCATACTTTCTGACAGACTGCTTGAAAAACTCATCAAATATCTATTTAAAAATTCCAGATTTACGGGCAGACCACTATCACAGAAATACACCACACCCCAATTGTATAAATCAAGAGAGTAGCTGAAAGAAAAAATACATTCATACATTGCAATACAAACATTCCAGGAAGAGACCAAGAAACTAAAAGATGCTCTAGGTTGTAAGCTGTTCCTGCCAATAGGAATTTGAAGTAACTGACCAAAACTTCAGACTTTGAAACAAGTTAAAATACAGGTAATCCAGCAAAGAAGTTTAACCTTTTAAAAGGGAATGTAATACTTACATAGTAATTATCATTTATTTGTACCATTGGTGCATTTACACAAGCACCTAAACATTCCACTTCTATCAGCGTGAAGAGTTTATCAGGTGTCGTCTCCCCAACTTTTATACCTAAACCAATACAGCATATTGAGTTCAGCAATGGTTATTGAACAGAAATAATAAAAGCATAAGTTTAAGTACTCCATAATCTTCTCATTATTTGTATGTTGGCCTTAGAAACTTTTTCATAGGTAAATCCTTTTAAATGTTTCCAAAATGTTTTCATTAAACATAAGTTTCTAGTAAACTGTGAAGTCAGTCTTCAGAAACATTTTTGAGACCTCATTTACAGGCTTTCAGTTACGATTTTGTGAAAAATAACCATGAAGTGACAATTCTAAGAAACAGAACAGCTCTACTCAAGCACATTTTTAGTAATCAATGCAACAGAATGAAAAAAGAGGGAAAATGTAGCTTTCATGTGATACAAAATATATTAATATACAGTGCTGAGTACTGGATTCCCAAACTAACCAAGATCCACGCATTAACACTGTTAGCTTCCAAATTTATACATAAAGGATTATTTCCTGAGAAATCCTATGCACACTTAGCTCCCATGACACATTCTTGTTCTAGTCACACAGATACAGATCTTCCTCAGACGGCAGGTTAGCCAAAATAACATGCAAGAGTCTGATCTCTATAAAATACTCAACAGAAAGAAGAATGCTGAAAAGCAGTTTTCCTCTACAGGTATTAGAAGGACGATAAAACTAATAGAATTTTCAGTAAGGCCTGTGTCTCAGAGCTACACAATCTTTCTTAATGCTTTGATTTCTCAAGCTAAGAGTTTCAGTTAAAATGAGAGTTGGGGTTGTTCAGCCGGAAGAGAAGGCTCCAGGCAGACTTTATTATTGTGGTCTTTCAACACTTAAAGGGGACTTAGAAAGGTGGGGACAGACTTTCTAGTAGGGCTTCTTGCAAGAGGACAAGGAGTAATGGTTTTCAACTAAGAGACGATAGATTTAGACAAGATGTAAGAAAGAAGTTTTTTACAATAAGGGTGGTGAAACACTGGAACAGGTTGCCCAGACAGGTGGTATAAGTCCCATCCCTGGAAACATTTAAGGGCAGGTTGGATGGGGCTCTGAGCAACCTGATCTAGCTGAAAATGTCACTGCCCATTGCAGGGGGCGTGGAATGGATTAAATGTCCCTTCCAAACCCAACATTCTGTGATTCTATCACGTTACTTAAGTAAAAAAAAAAACCCTCAGAATATATATAGCATATAACTTAAGAATCTTACTTTGCATATAAAATAATGCCACAGCATTCAGAGCCCTCTCCTATATATGGGATAGTGCTTAGTTTGTCAGTCCTAGAGTCATGTTAGAATAACGCATTTCCTGGCAAATAGCCTTTAAAAGCCTTTAAAATCACTTTAAGGCCACTAAATGGTACTCTAACCCACGGTCTTCGCTGCTCTAGTGTACTGAAAACTTTAAAAACAAAGAATAAATGCCAAATCTGAAATTTGAAGTGTTCAGTGCCTATTACCCAATTATTTCACTCTATATTTTCAATACTCTAGCTCTGTCCCCACCATATGAAAAATTTTATGCCAGTATTATTAAACAAAGGTAAAAATATTATAAACAGTGTATTACAAATTTGTATCATACCAAGTTTCTTCTTAATGGCTTCTAAAATACCATCAGAGTCTCGCAGCATGCAAGGTGTGGTAGTGCAGACCTGAATATGGTATTTCCCAACAGGTTTGCGATTGTACATTGTATAGAAGGTTGCTACTTCATACACTCTCATGGGAGGCATTTCTAAAACTTCAGCAACCTGTAATAAGGGCAAAACAGACGCTACATTTAATTCTCACAGGGCATTAGTAAAGGCATTTAACAAACCATTTCAATAGTCACTTGTCCTCTGTCTGCAATAAGGGCTAAGTAAGAGGGAAGAGTTGGGTATCAAAGCACAGCTGTACTCAAGTGCCAAGAAAAGACACCCAAGTTACTTTGACTGGAGTCACCCTGCTCGAGCATAACCTCCAGTAAGCTGTGATTAGCACAGCAAGGAGCTCAAGTCAATTCCCCTCCAGCATCGTAACAAACCAGATGCGAGGAGTCAGCTGGGTTTCAGCTTTCATTGTCACCTTCAGCTCATACTGCACTTCTGTAGAACTTGCACGCACCTGCCCATGTCAGCCTTTTGGTAAGGGAATACTTACAGACCCATACCATGCTCACCTGCTTCAGAGCAGGTCTGTCTCAGGTTCTGTGACACACCAGAAATTTCTGGCCTTGGAAATGGCCACATCTGCAGACTGGTGTCACAGCTAATAAATAGGGAGTGAAGCACCATCTCCATGGAGCCAGTTCTGGTCTAAGTAACCCTGACCTCATTAACCTGGAACCCTGGAAAACTGCTCAGGTTGAGAACCGATTGTTTTCAAAAGTGCAACTGTTCCAATCTCTATAGCAAGCAAGTAACAAATCACGGAAAATATTTGTTCACTTTAAAAACTTAAGATCATTTTAAATAATATCAATCTGAAATGTAAAGATAATTAAAAAGTACATTTCCCATTCAGTACTAATGAAGATTTGGGAATTTATGCTATGCTGTAGAAATGGTAGCAGACATAAGTTGCTGTTCTCTAAATTAGTGCTTGACTTCTTCAGTAATTTCTATAATGTCAACTATTGTCAATATATCTTGATTGAATTTAAAACTTGACAAATTGATGATATGCCAGATTGTAACAAAATATGACATATTTATTCATATGACTATAAACCAGAATTTTTTATTTCTTGATATTTGATTACTGTCATACAACCTACCACTTTGGAGCACTGTAGTTGCTCGCCTGCTAATTTTGAAACAATTTTTAAAAATACTTGATAAGTCTTCGGGGTACTTGCTGTGAATTGTTACAAAAGACTCATGACACATATTACCCTAATATTGCTTTGCAGGCCTAGAAATCAAGTACAATCCTGCCACTAATATGTGAGGAGAAAAAACCCACCATCGCCATCTTTTTTTTGCCCAAATTCAGCAGCAAACAGAATCTTTAAAGTTTCTGTTCCTACCTCCAGGATGACTCTGGGAAAAGAGCCTATCTAAATAAGGCTCATGTAGTTTCTTTTGTCTGTTTGCTCCATCTGTAGTTTCTGACAATGGGCTAACGTTATGTAAATAACAAATAACGAAGCGATGAGTTTTCTGCATTAGTTTTTGCTTTTATTTTTTAAAATGTAGTCTTACAAGGAATTCTCGCAATTCCGTGCCACAAGTAAATTGCTATGTTACTACGTTTTGATAAATAAATGCTAATATTCTAGTAAAATATTTAAAGAAAACAGGAAAATTATGCTTGAAAGATAATTATGTACTACATACCTTGTTCATGGCTGATATGGGCAACCATCCATGCTGTCTTTGGGCCAAATCTAGCACTGCCATGACAGCTGCTGACTTGTGTCCCCCTGGGTAGTTGTTTATGATTGCTTCTATCCGCTTTTTAAAGAAAAAGAGAGGGGAAAAAAAATCAGTACGAATGTAAAGATAAAGTCTGTGTGTTTAACTTCCTTTGTCTGCATACCTTTTGGTTTTCAGGTGTGAACTCAAATGGAGTATCTGGATTATTTTCAGGACTATCTCTGTGCTTCAGGAAAAGAAAAAGAAAACATGTAAAAATAGGGTTGTCAGGAAACGATTCAAAATAGATTTACTGTTGTAAAATATCTTCTCATTAGATAGTTACAGTGAATTTGCTTGAATCAAACCAATATATTCCAGATAAAAACACTCAATCAAATATGATTAAACATCTCTGGGAAAGTTATTAAAAATGCTGATATTTATTTAACCAACTTTAAAACGAATTACTTATTCATGTTATTTCCTATTCAAAAATAATTTCTAGGGGAATATGGTGTTATCAAAATATAAATTTTTTAACACTGTTAGAACATTTTGACAATTATGTTCAAACTCATTACAGGTAGATAAGAGTCATCTGGTTAATACCTTAATACAACAAGGGAGTAAAACAGCCCGTTTTTTCTTTCCCAGAAGACTGACTATAAAAATTTCAAAATTCATCAAACAGCTTATTATATAATTAAAATGTCTGCACATCCCCACACACATTATTAACCCATTTTAACATACTGCTTTGATTTGTAACGTATTTCAACATTTTACATTCAGTTACAATTCTGGATCAAAATGGAAGAAGCAGAAATTTGAATTATTATTCCCCAAATAAGCTATTTGTCATATTATTCTTAAGGTGGTCTTCTAGGGAAATATGAAATTGAAATTAGTTATTCTATTTTCAGAAAACACAAATTGAAGATACTTCTTCAAGAAAGCAACATTTTCCTATAATTAAACCTTAGTTCTCACAAAAATCCTTATCCACCAGAAAAAATCCTTATCCACCTGCACAAATTTTCAGTCATCTCTAAGCATCTCATTATGGTATCCTTGAAATACTCAGAGCTAAGTTTCATTCCAAATGTTATGCAGTTTTCAAATTAAATTGAAAGTCTGGGTGAAAAACGTAGGCTATATTTGAGGCTTGATGTTAAAAGTAAACCACAACCAGCTAATAATAAAAGCTTTAAAAGTATATTTAGGAGAGAGAAACGCCTTCCAATGGCTTTCACTTTGATCATTTTCTCAAGTAACCTACAGGTACTTGAGAATCTGCAGTTTCCACCCTGTGTTCTTATTAAGCAGGGAAGGATTTAATGAAAAGTCTTAACATTGCAAGATACTTGCATACTGCAAGACTGTCATCAGTGCAGAACTTAATATGTATGGTCCATAGCTATTTCTGGATCTAGAAATTTTAATATGGAAATATCAAAAGGCCAGGTACTTAACTTGAATTACATCTGCTGGTCTAGCAAGAGATTCTCTTTGTGTATCCTGTCTATATCCTGGAGCAGACAGTATGATTGTCACCATCAATTTGAGAGCACAGTTCCAAGTCAGATCTAAGACTATGGTCCACATATACTTGTTGACCCAGGAGAACTTTTACCTAGTAACAGGACCTACAGAAAGATAACCAATTCCCTTGGAACACACTAATATGAAATACACTAGTATTCATACTAATATAAACACATATGAAATACTTATTGTGTGATCTACATGATAACATAAAAAAGCCTTTATGAATGCAACTGCCCCTATTTCAGACCCTTTAGACACTGACTCTTCCAGAGAAAGGGTTTGACTTCTCATATGTAATGCTGATGAGGGTTTTCTACCCATTTTAATGGAAGTTCTGAAAGAAGGTGTTAGAGGAAAAACTGATTGGAAATACTACACAGCTTTTAATTTTTTCCCCTTACAGATTTTTTTCTCTTCCCTAGCTGCATAGATCAAATCCATGATCCATGATAATTATTTCCATAGTTTAACTTTTCCTTCTCTGCATGTCTTTTTTACATCACGCCGCTGTGTTGCCTTCCACATCTATCTGAGAGAGTTACAATTGTACTTCATCTCAATTTCTTTTGCAAATCTCCCTCTTTGTCTAGAAAAGCTGCTGTTTTCAGTGTACTGTCTCTAAACTGATATCCTTAAATACCTAACATGTGAAGAGAAATAATACAAACTTTATATCTGAAGCTACAGATGGCCACACAGTCAGGTTCTGCGCAGCAAGGCACCAAGATACGTTGTAAAAGCTACAGCACAAGTGAACACTAAATAAGATCTATTCCTAACTGAGTTTAATTTAATTCTGTGCTGTGGAGAGTTTGATAATTTTCATAGACAGCTTACAGAGTTCTAGGCCTACTGAACTGTTTGGAATTTGTCAATCACATGTTCCCTAGTCTTCTGTTTGTCTGATGATGCAACATTTATCTGAGACTTACACAAGCTGATTTGCTCCTAAATTATACGAATACATTCCTGCCTTTTTGGCATACAGATTCTGAAGAGCAAGATCAGAATTAAGGACACAGTACTGGAGGGAATACTCTGCTAAATCACAGAGTAGCTGAGGGTGCAAGGAACATCTGGAGGTCATCTGGGCTGAAGCCCCCTGCTTAAGCATAGACACCTGGAGCTGGGTGCCCAGTACCATGGCCAAATGTCTTCTGAATATCTCCAGGGTGGGAGACACCACAAGCTCTCTGGGCAAGCCATGCTGGTGCTTGGTCACCCTCACTGTAGAAAAATGTTTCCTGATGTTCTCCAAGGCCATTACCTCTGGTCCTGTCACTGCGCATCACTGGGAAGAGCCTGGCTCTGTCCTTTTTGCACCCTCCCTTCAGATATTATAGACACAGATAAGATCCCCTCCTCCCCCAGCCTTCTCCAACAGTCCCAAATCTCTCAGCCTTTCCTTATACATGAGACGCTCATAAAAAGAAAACTGTATCTTAAGGCTTCCTCCATACAACCATCTATGTCTGTATCAACTACAGCAACTTCTTGAAATGCAAGGTCAGACCCTATCCACACTTTTTTCCTGGATTCCCTTCCTGTGCTCCCCAGTTTCCTGAAGTCTTACACAATACGTTTTCATGTGTAGCTTGACTGTATCACGTTTGTACTGCAGCATGCAGCCTAAGCTACTTAAAGTGTGAACCACAGTATTGTAAAGACCTACCCAAGCCACAATATCCCACAGATGATAGTCTCTCCCATGGAAGGTAACTAAGGCTGCTGAATGTTCATTTCACATTCTTTTTGCAAGACCAGCCTAGGCCATTTTATTTCTCTTTTTCAGTGATATAATAATCTTTCTTGACACAGAGAATTACTAAAGAGCACTGAAGAATTGCAATAGAATAACTAGAAAAAATTTGCTTTCATGCATACCGTAAACCAGCTGGTCTGAAACTTGACCCATGTCCTGTTGTAAACACCATTCCAAAACACTATAAACCAAAAGGAGAGAACTGTGTGGTTTGCAGGGGAAAAAGATGATGAGAGCAACAGACTGTTCCATCCATATCAAATCAGTCCCTATTTAAATCAAATGAAATTTACTACTACTTCTCCAAGGGGAAAGTACTCTACATTCACTATTCCAGCAGAACTCAAGATATAAAACTCTCTTAAATCAATAATAGTGGAAGTGCTCTCAGACCCAAGAATTTCACTGACCATCTTTACAAGTAATTAAAACTATAATGCAGCAATTATCTAACTTCCTGTACTGAACTCCTGTGCAGCCCTATGACAAGGCCCACATTGGGACAGTTGATGTATTAAGGAAACAGTCCATATATTGAAAACCACAGAGTTAAATTTTAGCTGTTAAGGAGGCTAAAGACAGGTAAAAGTCAAAGATAAAGAAGGCATGCTTTATGAAAGAAAGGTAACTGTTGCAAATCAAAGCATCTTTGAAATCAGGCCTTCCCTAGCTATCAGAAATATGATAGATGTGGAGCAGCTCTCTGACGCTACTACAGGGAAGCAATATGCCTAGTTTTACACTTGATATACTCTTTCTGGAAGTGAGATCTAGCTTTCTGTGACAATACCAGACTGAGTTTAACAGCTGGGAAATCTCTTCTTTTTATTTTGAAACAGCCAAGCAATTTCAGTAAAGTTTTCTTAATTCTGCATGTTTCTGATAATAGGCAAGACTAAAACTTGCATGAAAAAAAGTTTGCAAAGGAATACAAAGGTATGCAAATCAGCACTGCCTTTCCATCCTAGATTCACCAGGTCCCCTGACAGCGTGTCCCTGCTGCTACAAAACAAATATGCTGCACGCTTTTTCCCACCTCAGACAGAAGATTTCCTACATAGAAAATGCAACAAGAAGCACCAACATGCTTTGCAAAACAAAACCAAGACACTTCTGTATAAACTGACATACAAAGAGGACCACCACAACAAGTTAGAGTTACTCCCAGGTAAGCCTACTATTCCTCCACAAACAGTTTTTAACAATGTTTGACGCTTAGTCTTCTAGCAAATTACAAGCAGATGAAGACTTATAATGTTTCCCCACAGCCCCCAAAATCAGGGGGGGAGGAAAGCCTCATTTTCTGATTGTACATAAACACCCAATGTTGATTAAAATAATGCGTTCAGCTCAACTCATAAGTTTCCCTTGAACTTTGCTGTGTTAAATAAATCTGAAATCTGCTCTAAACATTTTTAGTTATAGTTATGGCAAACAATTACATGCATACATACTGGCATCCAATTATGTTCTTCCTATAGCCTCTAACTTCACAGAAAAGCAAGTATTACCCTATTAAAAAACCAAACAAAAATACTCAAAAACCCACCCCATAAAACACACCAACACACAAACAATTTTCTATGCCTTGCTAGCCAAAATTCTGCTGTGGAATAAAAATAAAAGGAGCCAATGATGCTACAAAATAAAGCAGCTGGATATCATAAGTAGCTAACTGAAACACAAACTTTCTTGGGGTTTTTTTTTCTGTTTCTCTATTTTCAGGCTCCTCCCTCCAGAAAATAATTTAAGTAGTTACATAAATCTTGAAAAATGCCTGGAGAACTTACAAAGCTATCTAGCTTCACATGCCAACATCCTTTTGTCTGTCTTCACCAACCTCAAACTATACTTGGAGTTTCCTAAGTTGTCAGCCTACACTGACTGTTTCCTCTGTTCCTTAAATACTAGGTCTCACTCCATAAATCATCAATAACTGCTCAGGTTTCTGGAAATGTGCATGAAGTGTGTACTCTAATCTCATTAACTTATGAGAAAAGCTGTAGAGACAGCTGCAGAAAGACAACAACAACAAGAAAAATCTGTCCAAAAATGCTGAGCACCTGCTTTCAACAAAGCAGTCAATTCTCTAGTAACTAAAATACTGATTTCTACTAGATGCTGTAAGTATGCCAAATTATTCAGCTGTTGTGTTGCAGACTAAAGCTCGGAATGGAGCAAAATGGGACAAACCACACCTGTCTGAGATGCTTCAGGTTCACCTCAGAGGCAGAGGGACACATGTCTGCTTTACACATTTAAATCTGAGGGCTTTTTTTGTTTGCAGTAATTATTATCATTTATATGTATTATGATAATTATGGCCTGAATCACGAGCCATCACGCAACATGCTATATGTCAGATAATATGAAAGAGAACTGCCCTTTTCAATTGGTAGTGAACAGAGCCAGACCTGGACCTAGAAGTAATTCAGTGGCAAATTTTATAAATCAAGAAACTGGGTCTGCAACAAGTTCAATGAGCTTCAATTACAAACTCAAATAACTTCAATAAAAAAAGAACTGTTTTATAATGAAATAAACACTCATCTGCAATCACACACAAATACCACTAATATCACCACTATTATTAAGAAACAAGTCTTCACTATAGAGGAAATATGAGACTAAAAACTATAATAAAATCTTATAATACTCCATTGCCACTCTAATAAAAAGCCCTACTGAAAAAAAATCACTTCTTTGTAAACTCCAGCAGGCTTCTATAGTGAGTTCTGCCCATCAGAAGCTTTTAGACAGATTAGAAAATTATGTATCAAACTCTTCTTACATATTACCCCTCCAGTAAGGCAGAAAATTACTTACCACAAATAAGGCTCCTCCACTCGCATTGCACACTGCTGTTCTATGTAAGTATCGGACTTGTCTTATCTACAAAGTAGACAGTATTAGTTAATAATTTATATAACTGCTAAAGACTGCTTTCAGAATTAACTTGGTTTCTACTCCAATTGTATGCCATTGATTCTAGAGTCAATACTAATAATTTGAATTAAGTCAAGAGAAGAATATTAAGGGCTCTCCTGTACTACTAGGAGGACACATCTTGACTATATAGTCAAACAGTCAGATGACTGAAATAGTCATCTTGACTATTTCAGACAAAGTAGAAGTTAAAGGATTTAACCTCAAACATACAATCTGCCACAGCTTAATCTAACTGCCTTGAATACAAATACTCATCCAAGTATTCAATGAAGAATTTTCCCATTTGCTACTTTATAACATGCCATTTAAAAAGTTTGCAGAAACTACCATTATTGAGGTTCTTCTCTAGTAAGCACTGGAGAACAAAGTTAAGAACCTGAAATATCAACAGGACACAAAAGCCATATGCAAGTTGTGTTCAGTTATTCTCTGTAGTCTCTGTCTAGATCTGTCATGCCAAAACAGATCAATATTGCTAGAGCCTGGCCAGTATTACTAAAAATAATTTGATGACCTTATCTTGTCATAAGAAAACATTATATTAACAATTAACTCAATATCAATTTTATATTAAAATTGCATATTGAACTCTAGACCAATTTTGAGCATTCTTAAAGTAAGATAAACCAAAATCCCCCTACTTAATCTCTGTTACTGTATAAAATTTGCAGGATTTCAAGTGGGTCAGCATCAAATCAGTGAAAATGTAGGCAAGAGGTCAGACCTGAAATCCACGTAGTACCAGTGAACTACAGTCCCTGCTTTTCCGTGAGAACAACCTGATCAGCTTAGACTTCTCAGCAGCAGATCACGTAGTTTCACCTACAATGTAGTTTGACATAATGGCTACAGCATCTCCCTGCCCTACAATAAGTCCCTTGAAGTAACTGCTGGATTTACTATACAGTTATGTGTGTTCTGTACCACACAACCATTGTGCATGCCTCTGGGCTTTCCACTTCTGGCTCATTGGCAAGCAGCAACCAGGAAAGCAATTAATCTTCTGTGATTTTGTGTCAGAGGCCAAAACAAACTCTGGGATGCACAGATAACTCTGTGGACAGATCATTTTGTTTATCACCTTTTCCAGGAGACTCTCAGCCCATTGTCTTTATCAATTGACATGAAGTAGATCAAACAAACTGCATTGGTAATGCCATTTTGAGTGCCCTCAGGGAATCAGGCAACATGTAGAATTCAGACAAAAGATTAAGAAGTGTAAGTAGAGCATGCAAATACAACTAAAACTCTGCAGAGAATGCCAAAAGGAGCATATAAATGAGGACTTGATGCTCTGGTATAAATCCTACTAAATTCTACGTAAATATAGCACATATGCAGTTTTGGCTCTGAAGGGACCACCAACACACTGTAAGCTTCAGGCTTCTCACTATAAGAGGCAGTCTCCTACCAAAAGAAGCCCTTCAGATGAAAACCCTTAATTATCTCCAAAGATCCTGTCCTGTTTTCAAGAACCAAAAGCTGTAAATCATAGAATCATAGAATGGTTTGGGTTGGAAGGACCTTAAGGATTGTTGTGACTTCCCTTGTGATGGCCCCTCACCCCAAATGAGCAGGTTGCCCCTTGCTTTACCCCACTAACAGGTATGAGGACTGCCTGCTCTGGAAGGAGAAGTTACCCAGACCATTCCTCATGCAGGGGTTTAAGTCCTGTCACATCAGACATGGAAGGTTTGTGGACGCAAGCCACAAGATCTATATGAGGAGTGCACTGATAGGACAACAGGTAACAGTTTTAAGCTGAAAGAGGGTTAAGATCTTTAAGGTCCATCTTAAGATGAAATGGGTTGGAACCAGATGATCTTTTGACCAATGCTGTTTACTGTCTTCATCAATGACATACACAGTGAGATCAAGTACAACCTCAGCAAGTTTCCAGATGACACCAAGCTGAGTGGTGCAGCTGCCACACTGGAAGAACAGGATGTCATCCCAAGGGACCCAGACGAAACACAGAAGTGGACTTGTGTGAATCTCATGAGGTTCACCAATGCTGAAGGCAAAGCCCTACACCTGGGTCGGGGCTACCCATTATTCCAATACAGGATAGGAAACAACAACACTGAGAGCAGCCCTGCAGAGAAGGGCATGGAGGTGTTGATTGATGAGAAGCTCTACACAAGCCATCAATGTGTACTTGCAGCCCAGGCGGCTAACTGTATCCTGGGCTGCATCAAAACAAGCACGGCCAGCAGGTTGAGGGAGGCGATTCTGCCCCCCTGTTCCTCTCTTGTGAGACCCCACCTAGAGTATTGTGTCCAGTTCTGGAATCCTCAACATAAGGATACAGAACTGTTGGAACGGGTCCAGAGGGCTACAAAGATGATCCAAGGGCTGAAGCACCTTCTGTATGAAGACAGGCTGAGAGAGTTGGGGTTGTTCAGCTAGGAAAAGAGAAGGCTCCAATGAGATCTTGGAGCAACCTTCCAGTACCTGAAAGGGGCCTACAGGAAAGCTGAGGAGGGACTCTTCACAACGGCTTGGAGTGACAGGACAAGGGAGAAGAGGTATAAACTGAGAGGGGCAGATTTAGACTAGACATAAGGAGCAATTTCTTCACGATGAGAGTGGTGAGGCACTGGCACAAGTTGCCCAGGGAAGCTGTGGCTGCCCCATCCCTGGAGGTGTCCAAGGCTAGGCTGGACGGGGCCTTGAGCAGCCTGGTCTGGTGGGAGGCGTCCCTGATGGCAGGGGGATTGGGACTAGGTGATCTTTAAGGTCCCTTCCAACCCAAACCATTCTATGATGACCAAGTAGCCCCACCCCGCGGGGCTTTAAGAAGAAACGGGGCCTACGGGGCTCCCATTACGCGCTGTCTCAGCAGGGAGGGAAGAACCGAGCCGCGCCCCCCTCAAGGGGCTCCGGGGCCTCCCTGCCCCCCGCCGCCCCCGGCCCGGCCCGGCCCTTACCGCCCCCGCGGCCGCAGCGCGCAGGAACATGGCGGCCGCCCCGCTCCTCCAGGCCCGCGATCGCCCTCCGCGCCGCCAAGGAGACCCAGGCCCCGCGCACGCGCCACCGCGGCCCCGCCCCGGCTCGTCGGCGCCGGGCAGCGCGAGGGAGGGGCGGGGCGGGAGCGGGGCGCGATTCCCCATAACGCGCAGGTGCAGCAGCGTTCCCGGCAATCTGTCCCTGTTCCGAGGACGGGTTTTCCTGTTATTGTGAACTTCGCAACAGTCAAATGTGTCGCCGCTCGGGAGCTTCGGCTCCTGCTCAGCCTGACCTTGCCCTGCAGACGGGGAAAGGCCGCAGCCAGAGGGGATCCCCGCAGAGACGCCTCAGCGCGGGGCGCACCGAGCACAGGGCGCTGTCACCTCCAAACAACGAACAGCGCCTCGGGATACACCGTTTGAAAGAAAACATGGTCCCAGAGGGACATTCTGTCTTTCAAAAACCACAATGGCTTAGATGAAACTTGACTGCACTTGAGCTTAAATCAAAATATTCCGTTTCAGGGGCTGGAGCACCTCCCATACGAGAACAGGCTGAGAGAGTTGGGGTTGTTCAGCCTGGAAAAGAGAAGGCTCCCAGGAGATCTTGGAGCGACCTTCCAGTACCTGAAGGGGCTGCAGGAAAGCTGGGGAGAGACTATTTACAAAGGCTTGTAGGGATCATACTAGGGCAATGGGTATAAGCTGGAGAGGGGCAGATTTAGACTAGACATAGGGAAGAAATTCTTCCCATTGAGGGCAGTGAAGCACTGGCACAGGTTGCCCAGGGAAGCTGTGGCTGCCCCATCCCTGGAGGTGTTCAAGGCCAGGTTGGAAGGGGCCTTGGGCAGCCTGGTCTGTTGGGAGGTGTCCCTGCCCATGGCAGGGGGGTGGGAACTGGATGGTCTTTAAGGTCCCTTCCAACCTAAACCATTCTATGATTCTATGATTCCATGATTCTATGATTCTGTGATTCTATGGTTCTTGTATTGTGACCTTTCACTGGAGATGGGGAAAGGCTGCAAACAGAGGTGATTACAGAAGGCAGAGATCAAACTGAATACAAGGCATTTCCATCTCCGAAGAATGAAAAGTGTCTCCAAAAACAGTGCTTGAAACACTGCTCTCTGATACAATGCTCTCAAACGGACATTGTGTCTAACTTTCAAAGAACACAACACAACAATAACTTAGATGAAACTTTAATTTAGCTTAAATGAAAAATATTCCATGTTTTTCAATAGTAACTACTTGTATCAGCAGGCATGTGTTGTTGGGTGCACATTGGTGGGTGCACAAATGCCTCCCCTTGTGATGACCACTCATCCCAAATGAGTAGGTTGCCCCTCGCTTTAGACCGCTAAAGCAGGGTATGGTGACCGCCTGCTCTGGAAGAAGAAGTTATCCAGAACATCGCTCCTGCAGGTGTTGAATCTCTGTCCTATTGGACATGGAAGTTTTGTGGAAGCAAGCCACAAGATCTTTGTCAGGGAGTGCAGTGACAGGACAAGGGAAGATTTAGATTAAATATTACGAAAAAATTTTTTGCTGTAAAGGTAGTGATGCATTGGAACAGGTTGCCTAGAGATGCCCTATCCCTGGAAATGCTCAGGCCAAGCTGGATGAGGCTTTGAGCAATCTGATGTAGTGGAAGGCGTCCCTGCCCATGGCAGGAGTGTTGGAACTGGATGATCTTTAAAGTCCCTTCTAACTCAAACCATTCTATGATTTGTGTGAGAGTATTCAGTGGATTTAAAACTTTTGTGGCATGCATCAGTGTGAAAAAAATAATATCTTTGGAAGCAAGAATCTGTAAGAATCACAGAATCATAGAATGCTTCGGGTTGGAAAGGACGTTTACAGCTCGTCCAGTCCAAACCCCCTGCAGTGAATGGGGACATCTCCAATTAGATCAGGTTGCTCAGAGCCCCATCCAGCCTGACCTTGAATGATTCCAGGGATGGGGCCTCCAATACCTTCCTGGGAAACCTGTTCCGATGTTTCACCACTGCCATTGCAAAAAATTCCTTCCTTATATCTTGTCTAAATGTACCCTCCCTTCATTTAAAACAATTACTCCGTGTCTTATTGCAACAGGCCTTGCTAAAAGACTGTCACCATCTTTTCTGCAGGCTCCATTTAAGTACTGGAAGGCAGCTATAAGGTTTCCCTCCAGCCTTCTTTTTTCCAGGCTGAACAACCACAACTCTCTCAGCCTGTCCTCATAGAAGAGGAGGAAAAAAGTAGGGGGTAATTGCAGAAACTGGTGAAGATTTTTGTCCTCCATTTTCCTCCTTTTCACTAATTTTTTTTTAGTTGGGGTATTTAATGTTTGAACTGCTTGCATCTATGTTTTGACCTCCCTTGACCAGACAAAATGAGATTTTGGATATTTGGTTGTCTTATTGGCCTTTGATAAGCATTTTTATTGTGCAGTGTAACTTAGTTAATACAATACAAATATTGGAACTGAAGAAAATCTAAGTCACAGGTTCTTCCTTGGATGCAACAAGTTATTAGAAAGATGAGTTACAGGTCCATCCTTGCACAGACCTCTCATCATTCATGTCTGGTGATGAGGAATGCAAATACGCCTTTTTAATCACAAAATAAATTTACATTTTTCAAATAACAGCTAAGGATGTTATAGGATGTATAAGGATTTTATACCAAGGAGTACGCACCATTGCAGATTTGCAAAGCATCAGCTGATGTTGCAACATCTCTTACTGTAGAGTCCTTCCCCCTGAGGAGGATCTCCCCTGCACACCCCAACCTCTCATCTGCCCTGGCTCTCAGTAGAGCAGCCGGCTTAAATTCAAGCAGTGTGCAATGAAAATCTATCCACATATAGAATCATAGAATAGTTAGAGTTGGAAGGGACATTAAAGATCATCCAGTTCCAACCCCTCTGCCATGGGAAGGGACGTCCCACTAAATCAAGGCCCCATTCAACCTGGCCTTGAAGACCTCCAGGGATGGGGCAGCCACAGCTTCCCTGGGCAACCTGTTCCAGTGTCTCACCACTCTCATGATGAAGAAATTCCTCCTTATGTCTAGTCTAAATCTGCCCCTCTCCAGTTTATATCCATTCCCCTTTGTCCTGTCACCACAAGCCTTTATGAACAGTCCCTCTCCAGCTTTCCTGTAGGCCCCTTTCAGGTACTGAAAGGTTGCTCCAAGATCTCCTTGGAGCCTTCTCTTTTCCTAGCTGAGCAACCCCAACTCTCTCAGCCTGTTCTTACACAGAAGGTGCTCCAGCCCTCGGATCATCTTTGTAGCCCTCCTCCGGACCCGTTCCAACAGCTCCATATCCTTATGTTGAGGATTCCAGAACTGGACACAATACTCCAGATGTGGTCTCACAAGAGAGGAATAGAGGGGCAGAATCACCTCCCTTGACCTGCTCTGCTGGCCACACTTCTTTTGAATTTGATATATTTTTGAATTTGATACATTTTACTTTTGCGAAAATTGTGGTCATTGTGATTGATGCTCTGAGTATGTTTAGTAACAATTCAGTTTTCCTTGCAGAGTTTTCCTTTATCCAAAATGTTAACTTATTTTTCATCTAGTTTTTTTTCATGTCAAAAGGCCCTTTTTAACTTCATATAAACATTCAGAAAGGCAGGATTAACTACACTAGAGTGAACCAAATCATATTAAAAGATTTAATGAGTGCATTATGGATTTCTACCTACAAAATGATCCATCAGGACACTTGTACAAAAGTGTACAGAGAACCACAGTGGCCGTGCTTCTATAGCGGGACCTGGGGGACTCGTGTAAAGAAACCTGTTTGTATGACAAGATGAGAGCCCTCATACTTCTCAACAGATAGCTCTGGACAAAGCCCAAAGCACTAAGCAATGCACATATTAGAACAGTTTAAGATACTACTCTTTCAGATATTTGTACCTATACATACAGACATACGCATATATGTATATATTCGGCAACTGTTTTTGTAATTAAATATCCTTCTAATAGAATACTTTTCGTTTGCACAGATCAGCTAGGAAGTAGTACTAGTGGTACTATCTCCCCAGTTAAGTTACATTTGGGTTTGCTGTAGTTGGTGGTTGTCTTCTTACTCCTTGTTCTGCATTTCTTCAATGCTCAGAGTCGCTATCAGCATTTGCAATTTAAGTGCTGCTACCAGTATTTGATATTTTCATTTCTTTGTTTTCAATAATTATTTCGTCACTTGTAAATCTCACTTATGTACTCTTATACTACCCTGAAATGAATTCTTCAAACACTTGAAAGTCTACCTGTGGCAGAGCAAGTATAACGGTGGAGTGATGTTCAAGTGCAGATTACAGATTCTGTTGCTAAGCCACATTTTTATATCCTTTTGAGAATCTGCCTCAGGCACATGATCTAAGAATAGCAAAGGCCATGTATGATTGGACTCAGGGACTGTTCCTGTCCAGATAAATTAAAAACCGTCAGTGTGTATACTATGAAACTTATGATCACAATAACTTATTAATTCTGTAAGTTAGCCCAATACACATTTTTCAGTTGGACTCTGTAAGTGCGTTACTAAACAAGGAAAAAAATTGTAAGCATTTGTAATTTGAACTCAGTCAATTTATCAGATGACAATACCAAAGAAAACTGTGTCCTTGTGTGGGAGTCTGTGATCTGCAGTGATCTGTAGACTTATGTGTTGCTTTGTGTGTTCTGCCATGCACTGCACTGAAGTGCCAAAGTCCTGCCCATGCAGGGCCTGATCCAGCACTGCAAAGTGTGTGCAGACAACTGCTCAAACCACCAGTGATTCCTAAGAAGGTCTTTTATGGACCCCGGTTATTTCAGACAACTCCTTTTCCAGTATGACCCATCAATAAAGGGAGCTGCATTAAGGAGATTGATACTCCCTGTGTTCGAGGGTCTGGAAATGCAGCAGGTGACGTACTTGTGCCTACATATCCAATAGTGTAGATGTACAAGGATGGGTGAGAAATGGTCAGACAACCTCTTTCTGTAACCTCCCAGCCTGTCCCCAGCAGCCTCACACACTCTAATTGCATGGGCTATTAAGGCAGAGATGGATAATACTATTGTTTTCTGCAAATGTAGGCTAGAGAATTATTCTTGCAATCAAATAATTAATAACTGTGTCATTTGATTTCTTTATTAGCATGCATCGTGCCAAATAATTGCTTTCAGTATTTTGTTGTAAATGGAAATATGCTAGGGATATTTAATGACTGTTATGTTACTCTTCATCTTGAAATACAAAAGTAAACAAATCAGCTTTCATTAATCTTCAATCCATTATGCATGTACGGGCATTTGCTGTATATTTTGACATCAAAAGTAGTACTTCTGGCCATAGCACTACAAGTAATATTAACCAATCATGCTTGAAAACATTCAATTTCAATTATTTTATAATCTGCGCTCTAACATTAAGCAACATTGGCAAGTAAATGGCAATGTCAGGACTGTGAACATTGGCAAGCCATTTGAAGAGGTTCTTCTGAAAACAGACCATCTGGAGAGAACATAAATACTATCAAATGGTATCACAGGCTTCTAATCACATTAAAACACCTACAACCTGCTGTCAAGCATGTAAAAAAGAAAAAGAAAAGCTGTTAAGTTATTTCTGAAACCTCGGCGTTATACATCAGTATGCTCATTTTTAACCAGTACAGCGATCTATTTCAGGAAGTGTGAAAACACAGGGGATGAACTGAAGAAATCGTATTAAATAATTAAGACCTAAAACCACTGGAAAACAAAAAAAATTCTCTGTTGCAATCTTTACATTGCATCATCATACAAAAAATGGCTTATATACCCAGGATTGTTTCAGATAAAGAAATGTTGCTATCCTTGTGATAGATTAGATTTAATTAATCAAAAATTTATATGTACTACAGAATAGAATTGGTGTAAGGTATGATCTGAGGCTCATTTCTGAAGTGGAGACAAAGCAGACAATGAACTGCCAGCACATTAAACACACTCATTGCAATATTAGAATGGATATTTATTAACATCCTAGAAAGAGCTCTCCCAACAAAGGATGACTGTATGGGTAGTGTTGAGGTTGTATATAGAACGACTTCAGCAGAATGTTTTTCTTCAGAGAAATAACTACAGAATGGTAGAGACTGGAAAGAAAATGAGAAGGCACATGGAACATGGTAAAAAACCCTGCCACAAATGCTTAGCTGCAGTGCTGAGTAACAATTAAGAACCAAGTTGGATATGAACTGGGAGTACTGCTGTTAGGGGGTGGCTGTCTGGTGTGATAATAGTCCTTGCTATACCTGAGAAATCTGGAAGGTGTAGTTGGAGCTAGAACCTCTGAAAAGACTTTTATAAAGAAGGCACATGATGCTGCCACAGGTAGCTGGCTATATCTTCAGTGCTGGTGCAAAGCCGTATAGATCCACTGAAGGAGAGAGAACTGAACTGCTTTTCCTCATCTGAGGACCAGGCCCACTGACTTGTGAGATAAGAGCTTTCACAGCACATGGAATACAACAAATGTATTTCAGGTCTTTTGTTGATGATCACTTTGCTTCCATGGCTTGAGTACCAGAGATAATAAATTTGCATTTCGTTTCCGCAGTTTGCTTGAAGCAAATGGTAGCAGTACTAGTAAATCATAGAATCATACAATCCCTAGGCTGGAAAAGACTTGAGATCATCCAACCCAACCATACCTGTCCACTACTAAATCGTATCCCTAAGCACCTCATCTACCTGTCTTTTAAATACTTCCAGAGATGGTGACTCAACCACCTCCCTAAGCAGCCTGTGCCAGTGCTTGAGAACCCTTTCAGTGAAGAAGTTTTTTTCCTAGTGTTCAATCTGAACCTCCCCTGGCACAGCATGAGGCCATTCCCTCTCGTCCTAATCCCTGGTTTGAAGCATGGCAAGGGCACTAGGAACAAATTCCTCTCGCTTAAACTATTAATAGAGAGGGATGAGGAGGTAAATGCATTCACATACTTAGCATTAGACACTTAAATGCCCAGGCTAGGAACTTACACTCCTCCTGTATCTAGCTGACTCTCTCCTGACTGGATACAGAACCTGAAGGGCTACTTTCCTAAGGTAGTCTCCTAAGTCAGGTACCAAAAGGTATATGGAAGAACAGCTTTTGAATAGTCTACACAATTTAATTTTAATCCTTATATTGCTTCTGTATCCAGGCTAAATATTAATTTAAGCTTAAGAATGTTTTGATGTGTAAATAAACTGCTGTAAGAGACACTGCTTCTCTCTTCAACAAGGCTATGAAAGGCTGTTGTGACTTCCATTCACATCTTCTGACTTTCTCGTTTTAATCATCCATAAAGTTCAAATCCCATTTAAAAAAGGTATCAGTATCTTTTTGCAGCAGCTTTGAACTTTCTTTATTCAAAAGAGCTGCTAGAACTATAAATAGATACAGCTAGTCTTCATTATTTAGCTCATTTATTATTTAAGTCTTCCTCCCACAGTGCCTGTGAACCTCACATCTTGTGCTGGCAGAGATGGGAGTCTGAATATTTCTTTACTTGCTTTCATAAGCTCCAAGTAACACAGCATGGCCCTTAATTCGTAATCTGGGCTTCAGAGTGCTGGCCAACTGCAACCAGAGATGTTGTAGTCTTTAGCATCACAAGAAAAAAACCCTACCAGTGCATTCTCTTCACCCTTCAGGCAAGCAACTAGAGAGGAACCCCCTCCACCCCCGTACACAGTTACTACCCTCATGTGTCATAATTCCTGTCACTCCCTCGCTGCAATCTATCCCCACCTCATGCTGGGTAAATAATCTTTTTGACGCTTTGAGGGCTATTGTATTACCAAGTTCTGCACGTCTTCCAGGACGTGGGAGGAGAGGTAACTGTAATTTTCAATGGAGATAAATGCAGGAAGGACATCATGGGATGGAGTTTTAGGCTGTTTTCTTTTAAGCTCCTGATGGTCAGTGTGTTACCGTCTTTTTACAAAGAACATGCCCTACCAGCATGGTGACAGTTTTAGTAACAAGTTACATTGCCTTGTCATACTTTTTAAGAACAAGTTTCCTCTTTTCTGCCTTATGCAGCTTTCATCTTTCTGGGACGTCATCCTCCCTGAATTCTTATTTGTGAAGGACTAGCAGATGGAAAGGCAAGAACTTGAGAACAGCCTGGTGGGTATTGAGTGGGTGAGGTTAAAGAGGAACACGGTAGAATTGCTAAAGTAATTTGAAATTTCTGCAGAGCTTTTTTTTTTTTTCCATTCTGGAGAATAAATAAAAGTTTAGACTACAAGTTGTTTTAGAAAGAGGGCAGTGCAGAAAAGGAAAACCAATGACCTACTTAAAAAGAAATTAAAATGCATTAAACCTCTTGGGGTTGAGGTTACAAAAAATAGTAACAAAAAACCACAAAGCACAACACGATGACTGTGTGCATGAAAGGAGACAACATCTTCATTTCTTCTCTAGAGGTAACAAAACTCTACCAGGAATGAATCTGAATTCTGGTCAAATTATTATTATTATTATTATTATTATTATTATTATTATTATTATTATTATTATTATTATTATTCTTCAGTTATTATTATTATGCAGTTTAAAGGCATATTTTTACTTTGCCTAGTAAGACTTCCAGGGCACTGACTTTCTAATGTGTTAGTATCTTGTCTGAAATCAAATGCTTCTCACCCTGTCAGGTATTGTAGGGCATTAATAAGTTTCTGCAGTCCTTGTTTATTATCTTGTTTATTAAAACAACTATTCTGTATTTCAGTAACTTTAAAAAAAAATGTTCCTTCTGCCCTTACTATTACATAGACACCATCCTAGATGACCAGAAGCTGGTTTTGGTTTGTCCTTTAATCTTTGATCTGTTCACCTTGGATGGTGATTTAATGCTTATGTTGGCATAGCTGTTGTGATCACCAGGACATATCAGCCTTTCACTTGCATCAAAGTGGGTCCCCAGGGAAGAAGTCTGTTTTACCTAATGTAAAGCAGAACATGCAGACCTAGTCGGAGCTGCCTCCACATCTTGGTGGGTAATAATTACAAACACAGGAATTACATTTGTGTTATATCCAAAGCTTTGAGAGTAATTACATCTGCCAGGAACAGACAGCCTGATTCAATACCTTTGTGGATTATTAGGATTCAGCTATTCCACACTTCGATACCCATGGTGAAACAAATTGCTGCTGAGTTGCGAGGAGCATCCTGGTGCATGGGTCCTGAAGAGACTCCCACAGGTGTCCTCTGCACACTCACACTTTCCCAGGACCCAGCACCAAGTCTGGGTGCCGACAGCGTGACTGCTCCAAAGTCTGGGTCAGTCTTTCACCACCATGATTCATAATTGCCACACTGGAACATGAGACAGAGGAGCTGTGTACCAGACCCAAAAGCATATATTCTCTTACCTGTCTGTAACTCACTATTCCTGCCACCATAAACTCTGAGGTTTCAAGTTTCTCATTTGTTTTCCTTTTCTGGCCACGTTCTTAAGAACTTAATCTCATCCTCTCTTAGTCTCTGGTGCCCACTCATCACAGTCTTTAATCGTCCATTTTTTGGTTTATCCTCTTCACAGATCTAGGCATGATTTAAACTCTTCCGTGTTAGTCAAAATAGTGCCCTTGAACTCATCTGCCTTTCCTGTTTATTGCCTCATCATCCTTTCTCTTTTCATCTCTCAGCATGCTTAACACACAGTTTAGAATTGCTATCTGGGGTTTCATCAAAAAACCCACTTTAATGCAGCTTCTGCCCTTGTATTTTGCTGACACTCAGGTCTATTATTTATTTCAGTGACTGTCACACTCTTTTCTTTCTCCTGAGCACATGTCCTAGTGATTTCAATCTTTTCTCCATTTGCAGCCATTCAGAATATTGCTGCAAATACTGTTTCCCCAAACTTGGCCACTAAAAGAAAGTTCTGACTTTCCTTTATTATCCAAAGGCTTGCTTTCACTTTCAAGGCCTCTTCCCACTTATAAAGCTGCATTAGTAATATTTTTTATTTCTTCGATTCAATCCCCATTATTATTTTGTTGTACAACAGCTATTTCTATGTCAGAAATTAGGTGACAGTATGAACTGTGGGACCGAAAAACACACCAGCGTGGACCCTGCCTGATAAAATCCATGGTCCAATCTGCACTAAACTGCTATCACTCCTCAAAGATAACCAAAGACCTACCTTGGCACTAACTCATCAACAGAAATGCCTGTCTCCACTGCAGGTGCTGCTCTCCTTCCTGGGCATTGTCTTCATGAAGAGTTACAAGAGATTGGCTGGCTTGCAATTGCCAGCTCACGTTTGGCATGAACTCAGCCATCTGGGCTGCAGGATGATGAGCTATGCACCAAAATGAAACTCATGGTAGCTCCTGGGCAGGCTTATGTATAGGTCTGGTGCCATGAAAGCAGTGGTGCTATGGAAAAACTTACTCTTTTATTACACTATGATGCCAGTCTACGTTGTCCACTTGTTTCATGCTTTCCCTGTGCTGCCCACTGTACTGGGGAGAAATATCCTGTATCTATGAGTATCTAAAATAATCTTTCAATTCCTTGTTAAAGTTCTTCTTTGCCTAAAACCACCTTGAAAACAGTTAAGACTGCTGGAGCTGATACCAATCAGCGGATAGTATCATTTGTTGTGTCATTTGTTTGACATCTGTTTGTTTGATGCTGTTGTATTTTTCCCTTGTGCTTCTTCATATGTCCTGTAAGAACTTCTGTTCTTTCCTGTTTAATGCTTTGATTTAACCTCCTGGAGACAGGGCCAGGACTAGGAGGAACAGTTCCAGTGACAAAAGTACTTCTGACATGTGTCCTTGCAGAAAAAGAGCTATATTGGAAATGACTGTAAAGGCTTGAGTGGAAGAATGGTATAAAGGAAAGGGGAACCAAATCCTAGTCCTGTTGCATATTCATTCTTCATTTTCAGAGTTTCTGGTACATTTGTGGTGTGGATGATTTCAAACTGTCAAATATAATATTTATAATTTCAAAATCTGTTCAAATTAGTAGATGTTCAGTACTTAAGATGCTGTCTTTCCTATTTTGCATGATCTAACTGTAATTGGTGTTAAGTTATTCCTATTTATTCTGAAATACAAAGTGTGTTACTTTGCTCTTAATCTGCACAGACTGAAACCATCTGCTGTGGTTCACAGCTGAAGAACAAGAGATTATAAATCCTGTCTAGTATTTATATCCAGCTCTCATTAAGCAAGTAATCGCTACTGCTACCAAGTTGTAAGTCAGAGAAGTGTACAATTATGATCTTACATTTAAGCACATGAATGACCCATTGCCTTTTTAAAAAAGAAACAATATTTTAATACACATTTATCTTTTGCTTCTGCCTGATGGTGAGAAGACAGCTTTTAGTGGCTTAGGTAGAGGGGGAGTGGAGGCTGTTCTCAGGTGAGGCAGGTAGACCAAAGAAGTAAAATTGTGCTGTACTTAGTTGCAGGATCAGCTAGTTTGCCTCCTGGCAGCAAGCAAGAGTCAGCAGGGATAGTTGTGCAGCGAGAAGACCTGTTTGTGAAATATATCTTGTTTGCATTGTACCAGATATACTACAAGCCTGCTTGACTTAAAGCAGAAACATGAGGCATCCGGTTTGCCTTGCACCCAGACATACCACAGGACTTTGATTTAGGGCAGGAAGTGAAATATTGTGTAATATCTGTTTGCTTGGCATAGTTGCACAAAAATAGTAGAACTAAGATAACTGTACCCAGTCTGCAAAAACTTGAAGGAATCAGATGGCCAGCATGGAGTCTACAAACAGGTAGTACCCACCTAAAGAGGCTGCACTGGACCTGGATAAATAAGAGTATACAATACCTCTGACAAGCCATAGCAGAATAGTTCTGGCCTGTGGAAAAAGGAAGTAAATCTTTGGACCAGACTGGTCTTGTTCCACAGGAAAGCTACATGTAAATGCAAGCAATATATAGTGGAGCTTGGAGAAGTGAAAACATGCCTCCTTTAATTCTGGCTTCCCTGGCTGGAGAGCTCTCAAACTCAACCACCACTGCCTTGGAGGCTAAGAATCATCAGATGGTGTAAGTATCAGAAACAACAATGCAGCATCAGTTTCACAGTAATGTAGACCTAAGTCTTCATGTTTAGGTCTGCATGTTTAATTAATGCTTGATTTGTGGTTGTTAATAGATGGATTGCCTAAAAGCTGAGCATAAACAGATACCTGCTTGAATTATTGACTGGCTTTTCCTTTCAGAACTCTACTGCAACAGCCGGCAAAAAGCAGTTTCTTTTACCCACATCAGTGGCCTGAAAAGAAACTCCTGCTGAGAGGAATAATACCACACAGAAGCTGAGGACAGGCACAGGATGTCTATGAATCCAATGGACAATGTTTCCTCTGAATGTTGATATTGGAATGCTTTTAATTCATGTGTTGGATACTAAGTATTTTCATTGGGATTAGATATTCAATGTATATATATAGAATTGTACCATGTTTTATCCATACCCAGTATCTGTTATTCTCTGGGGATCAAATTATTGATTCAGTCTTAGTCTTAGATCCAGCTAAATTACGTCAGAGGTGAATTTGGTCCTGCCTGACTGGTACATGGATTTTGCTTCTGTCCTAAATAAACCAGAGAAAAAAATAAGAGCAGCAAGGCTTAATGTGTTAGAGCAGATTTGAATCCTTATTTAGCCTTTTTCCATGATGCAAGTCTTCAACTCACTATCTACCCTTATGTCTCCTAGAACATATTTTAAATGATGATGATGCATTCTTTCTGGAACTGTTTACTCAATTTATTTGTTATATTTGGGCAACATTTTACAAACAAGATAGGTCAAATTTTTTCCTGTTGAAGTAATTCAACAGGCTTCACTTAGGTTTGGCCAGAAGGAATTTAGTCCAGTTAGTTTCGTTTAGTGATTTATTAAAAGTTAGGGAATACTTTTAAGCTCTGAGTCTGCGCCTAGCTTTCTGGCTGACCTTAGGACAGGAAAATGCCAAGCATCACTTTTTGCTTGTGAAAAATGCCACTTGTTAGTAAATGTAGGAAACTTCCAGCTCCTTATCTTGAGATTTTTATTGTATTTTCTGTATGTAATATTTCAACTATGAATTCTTAGACTGTTTTCTAGAGAGAAATTCTTTCTGCTACCCTTTTAAGAAAGCAGGTTTTCCCATAATTACCCTGAATGGATTTCTAGAGGAAGTGATACACTAAGATCTAAACTGTAAGAAGGTGGAATCTCAGAGCTTCCTGGTGGTTTTAATCTACAGTTGATTTAAAGAGACTGAACCTTTTGATATCTTTAAATATACAACATGTAGTTCATGTTATAAAAAAGATGTTAGCAGGAGATAGTACAAGGCAGTTTTGTGACCCTCTGAGTGCCCCAGAGAGATTTAAACAGCATAAGTTACAGGCAGAGCTTCTCGCTTACAGACACCCTTAGAACTGGGTAGGTTTAAAATGATCTTAATGTCTAAAGATCTTGTAAGATGATTTAAACACAGCACAGAATCTCACCTTGGTGCTCTGTATCACTGTACTTCCTGTATGTCATTATGAATATAACACTTCTCCCTTATTCTTGAAAGGCCTGAGATAACAAGCTTTATCCTTACAGCATCTTTATGCGTGGATAAACATTGCACTAGTTTGGTTCTAAAAGTCTTAGCCTTTATAGCTGAGCCTTATAGCAACTGTGACATTCTGACTTCAGAGAAGATGTAAAAAAATAATTTCAAGTCCTTTTATCATATGTGCTGCAAATTGCATACATAAATCTATTGGATTAGGAAACCCTCCTCTCTGATTTAAAATTGTAAAACTTCTCCAGTTGTGTGTAATATTGCAGCATCATACCTGCATCAAGCAATGCTCTTTTGGTTCAAAACAAAAAGAAATGCCTTTTCCAGCAATGCATACTTAAATGTAGAACTTACTGTCATGCAGAGCAGTCAATGCCAAACCATATGCATGTTGAGAAAATGAAAATAAGGTAAGGCTGTTAAAAAAAACCAAACCACCACAGGCTAGTAAGCACAAATATCATGTCTGGGCTGGCTAGTGTCTGAGCAGGCTGTTAGGAACTGGAAGAATTTGCCATTGGTATTTCTTTGCCCTATTACAATGTTCCCCGTGTCCTACTATTGACTGCTGCTGGACTGGATGGATATTCAGAGAAATTTCCTGCAGCCGTTTCCATGTTTGTGTATTATGTTTTTTAACATGCAAGTGCAAAAACAGAGGCCTATTCTGGTACCATGTTTTAGCAGGCAAAATAATAACCAGCAAATTCCAGTGAGGATTTTTTCAGCTGTTCTGTTCAGTTCAAACAATGCTAGAGCAAATCTTTTTGAACCTTAAGGTTAGCATTTGTGAAAAGGCTTGATTTAAGTCCTGAAGAATGAACACATGCTTGAAAGGTTGGCACTTGTGTGACTGCACCCTGCTAAAGGGTATTACTTCTTTTAAAAAGCCTTGCCTTTGTTTCTTTATGGCACACTGTATTTAAAACAAAGTTTTGTTCACAACTACATTAGAGCTGCTTTGCAAAGGTTTGGCTGATCGACTTAGTCTGAGTTGTTGTCATGAAACAAAACCATGCAGTAAAGGGCAGGCTTTAATCTAGGAGGTGGATAGTCGCTGAGCAAACTGCTCATCTCTGTTAGAGCCAACATCTTGTTTTGTCACAGCTTCTGTCTCCATCCTGTGATTCTTTTGCATTGCAGCAGCTGGTTCCATTGCCGGTACTGGGCGAGTGGAAATCCCATGGCACAGCCTTGTTATTTAGTGCCACCTAGTGGACGATCCCTCCCACTGCTCTGGTCGGTGGCTCTGGACAAGAAGTCACACCCGAACAAGGCAAGATCTGTTTGATGCCTTAGCTGAAACCCATCTCCTGCATTATTTTAACCGGAGCTATTGCACTGTGTGCTGAAGGTGAGGAACAAACACGAGTTTTACTTAGCCGTGGGGTAATAACTTCTGCAGCTATTGTTGTTTTCTAAGTAAATGTGAGCCTACACTTCAGAGCTGCAGAGAAAGAACCAGCCCTGTATAATTACCTATAGAATCAAAACATATTGGGTTGGTAGAGCTGAATTCAGTGGTATCTAGATATTTGCCTGTTTTCATGAGATTGGCAATCAAGTGGCAGACATCATCAGGTTTGTTATATAAACACATAACAATTTAAGACATAAAAGGCAGCATGAAGTACTACTCGTAAGGTTTGTCAAGAGAATTTGAGAAGACTACTTTATTCACAGCAAATATGTGAGTTATGCCCATCATGCTAAATAAATGTCATGGTATATGTTGTGGTTTGCTCTTATATACATACTATATATATATATATGAAGAAAATCCAGTTTCTATAAATCTGTAAATGTTTTAGCTAAACTACTGAGGACTACTTATTTTAATCTATAATGTATTAAATAGAGTGTCTGGTAGCTGGTACTATACAAAAATTCTGTTTGCATTCATATATGATTTTCTTCTGTGATTTCTACCTTGGGAACGGTTTATCCTGGTGTTGAATGCACCCATTTAAACTAATGGTTTTCAGGTATTTCCACTTTAACCATGGAGCATAACATCTTCAGACACACATGAGAGATATTGTTTGCATATTCTTAATAAATGACACGTGGAGGAGTAGATAATTCTGTTGTGTAGTATGCCGTTTATTATATACATCTGAATTTTCCTTAGATAACTACGAAATTAAACACTAGAAAGAAACTAAGACAAACACTGGGAAGAAAGCACTGTACAGTCTTTCTTTTCTTAACTGTGCCATGTTCTAGATTGTGATGCTTAATAGCCCAAAGAGTCACACTTTTGAGCTCTGGAGGTTTGGTCTTTCCCCTCTCAAGAATGTATCACTGAAGCATGACACTTAGCTAAACAAAACCATGCAAATGATGCTTGTGTTCTGAAGAAGGCACTTGAATGCCAAGTGCCCAAAGAATTTTGAATGTCACAAGGGAGACATTGTTTTACCATCCAAACAACTGGTGGCAGTTCTCTCTCCTACTTTGGGTGCTCTAAGAAGGCCTTCCTTTCAGCTGGTTAAGACTGTCCATTTCTCTACATTTAGGAAAGACTGGTGAAAGGTGGGAACACATGCCTACAGTAAACCATGTAGAGTATTTCGAAGATACAGGACAGAAAACAGAAGGAGAATGGAGACTAGGAAGATAATGTCATCCTTCGCAAATCTGAAATATATCCTGGGGAATCTTTTTCTAATAAAATTATTCTCTGATGACAATATGCAAGATAAAATGGAGCAGGCACCAGATACTCTTCACGTGATCCTTTTTACTCTGTGCCATCTTTGTCAGAATAATTTGCATTATTTTGAATGGTTCCTGTCATGAAAAATGTTTGAAAAATTGAGGGCCATTCACAGAGATTAAATCTAGCCAGGGAAATCAACCTCGTTTTGCATATCCTATAGCCAATGGGAAGAGATAACTATTTCTGCAATCTAGAACAGCTGAAATACTGTGTAAAGTAGCTGACTATAAAAGAAGCTCTGGGAAATTAGTGTCCAAAGAAAGAGCTAAGAATATCACTGACTATTATGACCAAGCTTCATTGCTTCTAATAAAAGTGTGTGCACATTGCTCTGACCCTGCAGAGCTCTGGCAAGAGATTTTATACTCAGGAAGAATTTTGAGCAAAGTGTAAGCTGGTATACAAACTTGTCCACTTAGGGAAGTGCTCTGCTTGATATATAGGCCTATTTGCTAAGGATGTTCTTCTCCTGTTGCTACCTTGTGACCAGGAAGATAATTTGCAGCAGAGAAGAGTGTGTGCTTCTTTACACTGCTGTGCCAATAAAATGGCTGTCTGAGATTTTATGGGACAATTCCACTTTAGCTACAAATGCTGCCTGAAGCAATCCAATGCCTTTGGTGATTCAAGGAATGCAATGACACTGCAATATTTTGGGCTGGCATAGGACGTTTGGGTATCCTACCATCCAAATGATAAGTAGTTTCTTAAATATAAAGACATTTTCTCTCACTTAAATGAACCCCCAAAGAGATAACAGATCAGTACATTTATTATTCATATTTATATTAGTTCATATGCTCAAATACTTCCAGGAAACTGAGGCCTATAATTTGATTCAAAACATACTTACAGTTTTGCCCTTAATGGCATAATTTTTCATGCGAAGAACAGATATCAAAACATTCAGCTGCAAGCACAGCTTTGGGATTTGCACTTTTAAGCACAGATGTATGCATATGGAGCTTCACTTACTGAAAATGTAGCCCAGTTAATGCTTTGGTTCATATGGAAGGAAGAATTAAGAGGCATCAATTTGCCTGTAAAATTCTACGGATGTGCAGGTCCACATAATAAAAATTTGAAGCAAAGAAAACAATAGGAACATGCTGCCATAATTTTTAAGTCCCATATCACCAGAAGAACTCCTAGATATTTTCTTTATCATTCTAACATGTTAATGGCTCCCATAGCACCTGGATTTATCCATAAGACTTCAGACCACTTAATCATTTATAGATGTTCTTTTCTACAAGCTTCTTATGTTTTGGAAATGAAAGTATTGTCAGAAAAGTGTAAAACCTGGCCAAGTGATGACCTCCATTAAGTCTTCACAGCTCTCTTTTCCTCCTTCTATTCTGTAGGTAAGCAAATGAATGCATAACGTCAGAGGTTGAGTACTGAGCTCCAGCAATGCTTTTAGTCGCCAGGCTCATGGAATTCTGTGTCCCTGCTACCATGATCCTTTGTAACATTTAGTCTGAGGAAGAATAGTCATTGACAGGCCAAGCTCTCTACATGGAGGTCAGACACCTGATTTTTCCCCAAATACCTTGAGTTTGTCAACCAGGAATTGACACTCGACTCATTTCTTCAGCGATGTGTCCTGACGTAGCTTGGAATATGCCTGTGATGAAGGTATTGGCTGTGTATCCCACTGAAAAAATGTTTTTTCTTAAGACAAATATAAGTATTTTAATTCCTTTTTCTATCTTCACAGCCCTTAGAATTTCCTAAAAGCCTACGAGAAAAGCTAAGTGATTTATTTTCAGAGCTCAGCAGTTCCTCTTATTTATGTATGTGTAAGAATGCTCCTGGGTGTGTTATAAATCTTAACATGACCAAACCTTCATCCCCAAAATGGCACTGAAAAATACTGCCTAAGTCAGCACACATTTTTATAAGGTAACCTTTGGAAGGCAGTAGCTTGTGAATAGCAATTTCTCATCTCCCTTGCTATGCTCCAATTTATTCCTCTGGAAAGACATTTTAGGTAAATTTACCAAAGGCAAATGTAGCAATGACAGTATATTAAAAGCTCCCAAGCTGGTTAATCTTTAGAGGCAATGAAAATTTATTGAGAGTAATAGAACGGCCTGTGCTAGCCTCCGGTCACAATATATGAAGGTGTTTATAGTAAAAAACTGAGTGAAGATTTAGCTTCGCAGTCCATTTTCCACATTATTGCACCAACGTCCACACCATTGCACCAATGTCAAGAAACTTTTGATGCTAGACAGGCAAAATGCATCAGCCTGGATGCCCAGTGCTCCCTGAATACCAACAGCATCTCAGAACTGAAATACAAATCCCCAGCAAGGTGAATTACGGTGTAACTGTTCCTCTGAGTGCTTTAATTCAGGATTGTTGTGATAACACGTGTAGATGCAACAACCACTATCTAGTGATCTCATTCTGTGGGGTACAACTTACGTGATAGGAAGTTTATGGTTTACACACTTTTTTTTTTTTACTAGTGAGGGAGAAAGAACCCCTAATGTAGAACTGAAGGGCCTATTTAGAATCGTAGAATCATTAGGTTTGAAAAGACCTTAGAGATCATCAACTCTAACCATATCTGTCTACTACTAAACCATGTCGGCAAGCACCTCATCCACCCATCTTTTAAATACCTGCAGTGATGGTGGCTCAACCACCTTCCTGGGCAGCCTGTTCCAGTGCTTTAAAGATGTTTTTCTCTCAGGAAGTTTATAATCTCTGTTGGTTTCATTATATCACTGAAAGTCTGTTATCTTTAGTCCCCTTGTGAAATTATATGTGATTTAAAGTGTGTTTTCATTTTGGCTTAAAATGCTTTTGAAGAGACAAGCATTGAACTGGAAGGAGACACTCCAAATGAGGCCTACCCAGCTCCAGGGCTGACCGTGAGACCTGTTGGCCGCATCGGTTCCTCGGGGCTGCCGAAGAGGTCGCTAGTTTGTGCTGCCTCCAGTGCATGCCCTTGTAAATGCTAGTGTCCTTGGTGTGTCCCCTCGGCCGGTTGTTGCAGAGCTGTTGAGGCTTCCTGGTAATAGGGTTTCATCTGTACCTGCTTCAGGAGCGAGTGGTGACTCGCCTCCGAGGCCAGCGACGTGAAGCGCTCGGCGGTCATTGTGATGGTTCCCCAAGTGATGTTGCTCGCTTTTTTCAGGGCAGCCTGATCTAGTGGGATGTGTTCCTGCCCATCTCAGGGGGGTTGGAACTAGATGATCCTTAAGGTCCCTTCCAACCCAAACTAATCTTTGGTTCTATGATTCTGGTTGTGCGGCACAGCTGTTTCCCCAGTGGTTTCCCAGGAAGCCAGCCTGAGTAGCAGCAGTATAACTATTGCTACAGCTGCCTGGATGATTTCCTTTCCCAGGCAAGTTTCTGCTTTGTAGCAGAGACTCTGTATCCAGAAATACTCCCATTTTATTTCCTTGAGCTAGCAGTGGTAAGAAGCTCTGCTATGACTTGTGAGTCAGTTATGAAACCGAGAGCGAAAGGAATGTTGATCCAACTCTTAGTAGATAGTTATGTTGGCTACATAACGAATTTCACTAGTGTAACATAAATTGACACTAATGGATTCCCACCAGAAAAATTTTAATAGGTAGCAGCTGTTTCATAATACACTGTTTCTGACTGTGAACAACTGCAGTTACAGATGGATCAGAAAATACTCCAGATCACCTGGTTCTCTTTCACCTGGAAGATACCCAATGTAATTACTGTACATATAAAATCTGAACATAGATGAAAAAAATAGATGAAAATATGACCAACATTTATAGAGTCTTTACTCCACCAGAGTGAAATAAGCAGCCTGAGAGCAGGTAAAGCTGAGTTTAGAGTAGAAAAAGCTGTAGATAAATACAGAAAATGTAGTATTACTCGGGAAAGTGCTAACAGTTGAGAAATGAAATGATGTACCCAGTACATTAAAAGGATTCAAAACTGATATTTGCACTAGACATTAGGAGGAATTTCTTCACGCTGAGGATGGTGAAGCACTGGCACAGGTTGCCCAGGGAAGCTGTGGCTGCCCCATCCCTGGAGGTGTCCAAGGCCAGGTTGGATGGGGCCTTGCAGCCTGGTCTGTTGGGAGGTGTCCCTCCCTGCCCATGGCAGTGGGATTGGAACTGGATGAGCTTTAAGGTGCCTTCTAAACCAAACTATTCTATGATTCTATGATACTATGATTCTATGATATCTCATCTTCATTTGTGGTAAAAGTATATTTTCATGAAATTGTTAACTGTAATTACTGTAAAGGCTGAGCATATGAAAAAGATCACTGCTTGAAAAAGATAATTAGTGCTTGAAGAAGTGTGAAAAAAATTGAGCATCTAAAGCATGGTATTGCAAAAACTAGTTTATTGCTGGAAAAGACAGAAATTTAAAATAGCTCATCTATTAGCTTTCAAGCATTACAATTTCTAAGCAGACAGGCAATCCCCTAAACCAGACCTCTGCTAAGCCCAAAAAGAAAACAGAACTTTCAGAAGTCCATGTCTGGCAAAAGGCTTATTTTACTGCCCCTGCATTGTGATTAAGTGTGCAATATATGCATATGAATATAGAAAGTAAGATGCAAAATTGTGTATATGTTTATTTGCAATCCCAGTGATTGTACTTTACAATCAAACACTAGCAACATCAAGACAGCATTGAAATATCCAGCTTCAGTCACAGCTTTGAGACCCAGGTACATAAATACAGACATGACATGGAGTGCTGTCTTCTGAAAATCTGGTGTTGACAAAGTTCTTGGTCAGGTAGGAGGAAGGACAACAGAAACAACAGTCTCCACGTAAAATCCAAGGGAAATGCAGCCCCTACTAACATAAATATGGACCGTACTGCAGACAAGTTAGTAGCAAAAATTGCAGTGACTGCAGGCTAGCAAGACAGCTGTTTTCTTTCTCAACAGGGAGTTTAACTGCGGTGGTTTAGAACTCAAGCAATCCAGAGATTTTGTTGCTATGGCAGCATCAGCCCGCCACTGCAGAAGTCTAAGCACACATGATACCATTCAAGTTCTTTCTCATGTGCCCATTTTATTTCATAATAAAACCTTGGAGAGCTGGCATCTAAGCATGCTAACAGAACAACTGCATTGAGTGAAGTTAAGGGTATTGCTTTTAGGAAATACATTTAATGGCATTTAGCTTGATGACAAGAGCCGTGACTCATAACACTGAAAAATGTTTTCATGGCTAATAATAGGCTGGAATTAATATTTTTCCTGAAAAACAGTTTCTAGTGTTGCATAAGTCTGCAGCTGATGATCTCAGAAAATTTATGTCACACACTGAGGGAGACAGAGTAGGACCCAGAACTTCATTAAAACATTTAGTTTAATACCTATAATGTTACAATTCTAAGTCAAGAGTATAAGCTTGTCTAGACCAATACTGGCATCCTGTAAGGGTTTGTGAAGGACTATACGACCTGTCTAAAGTTCAGTGATAAAGTCTTTTTAGATGTTTCCATGAAGTTGCTGCAGGTGAAGCTTTTGATGCTCCAGTGCTTGGAGGGACTGGATCCGTGATGCTATGTTGACATCAGTGAGGCTCTCAGATCAGCTGAGAGGGAGCTCTGATTATGACCTGCTCCTCTCATTCTTTTATAGTCCCTTCTGGAGTGATAAGATCTTGGGTATCAGTCGGTCCAGCTCTTTATCTTCTTTACCTTTGGCCAGGGGACACAATGCATTGGTTTTGCCCCCCTGTCGGTGAAACCTCCACCAATGTGTAGGGATCTGAAAAACTCCAGGGTCATACATCAAGCCATTTCCAACACACAAAACTCACGGTTTCCATGTCCCTAAGTCATCCAAGTACAACATATATTGGTTTCTATTCATAAATCTTATTAATACTTCTGTTTTCAGGATCACCTCTGCTTCTTTGTTCCATGGCTGTGGTGTTACTCTGCATACTTGTATTGATATGTGGGAGGGGGTGGCCAGGGGCCGGTTTGGTCATCCTGACAGGCAAATGAGTGGTGGAGACATAATGGCTTATTCTCCTCAACTCAGCCTCACTGCACATGTGGGCTTTGATGTGGCCACTGATGTGGAGTGGCCACCAGGCTTCTGTCTGGCTCCTCTGCTCCTGTGGCTCTGCAAAGCAGCAGCCCTCTTCAGCAGCTTCAAGGGGGAGAGGGATACGTCAATATATGATATTTTTATGTCAGTCAGTCAGATGGTAGAAAATTCTATAACAACTGAACTGGGTTTTATTTACACTTCTACTACTAGACGAGCATCTTGTGTCTTCAGTGTATACATCCTCTCACTGTCCATGTGAGGCAGGATGATACTAAAGAAAAGCTTTTTTTAAACCTGTGGATCTTGCTTACCAGCATCTGAAATATATATGCAAAGTGTGGTATTGATACTTGTATGTATTGGGTCTGGCTGAGATGAAGTTAATTTTCCCCATAGCATCCTTCATAACGCTGCACTTTGTATTAATAGCTAGAAAGGTGTTGATAACACACCAGCGTTTTGGCTACTACTGAGCAGTGCTCACACAGCATCAAGGCTGCCTCTTCAACATTCCCCATTTACTGATAGACTGAGGGTGACCAAGATCTTGGGAGGAGATGCAGCCAGGACAGCTGACCCAAACTGACCAAAGGGATATTCTTAGAATCATAGAATGGTTTGGATTGGAAGAGACCACGAAGGTCACTTACTCCGATCCCCATGCAGTGAGCAGGGACACCTTTAACTAGATCAGGTTCCTCAGAGCTCCATCCAACCTGACCTTGAATGTTTCCAGGGATGGGGAATCAACCACCTCTCTGGTCAACCTGTGCCAATGGTTCACCACCCTCAGTGAAAAATATTTCTTCCTGTTATCTAGTCTAAATTTCTCTTTTAGTTTAAAACCACTACCCCTTGTCCTATTGCTACAGGCCCTGCTAAAATGTTGGTTTTTTTTTATAAGCCCCCTTTAAGTACTGAAAGGCCACAGTAAGGTCTCCTCAGAGTCTTCTCTTCTCCAAGATGAACAAGCCCGACTCTCTCAGCCTGTCTTCATAGTGCAGGTGTTCCAGTGTTCCAGGTTTTTGATCATTTTATTGGCCTTTCTCTGGACCTGCTCCAACAGGTCCATGTCTTTTCTGTCCTGAGAGCTCCAGAGCTGGATGCAGTATTCCATGTGGGATCTCGCCAGAGCACAGAAGAGGGACAGAATCACCTCCTTTGATCTGCTGGCCACTCTTCTTTTGGTGCAGCCCAGGATACGGTTGGCCTTCTGGGCTGTAAACACATGTTGCCAGCTCATGCCCAGCTTTTCATTCACCAGCACCCTCAGGTCCTTCTCCTCAGGGCTGCTTTCAAACCTTTCATCCCCCAGCCTGTATCGATACTGAGGTTGTTCCATGCCTTATGATGTCTGCTCAGCAACAAAAGCTAAGAGGAAGAGGGGGGAAGGCATTTCTTATTATGATGTTTGTTTTCCAGAGCATCCTCTATGTGTACTGAAGGCCTACTTCTCAGGTAGTGTCTGGACACCTGATGATGGGAAGTAGAGAATAAATCTATTGTTTTACTTTGCTTCCATGCGTGGCCTCTGTTTTTGCCTTATTTAACTGTCTTTATTCTGAACAATGAGGGGTTTTTTTCATATTATTTTCCCACTTTGCCATTCTGCTGAGAAAGGGAGTGATAGAGTGGCTTAGTGGTCACCTGGCATCCACCAAAGCTCAGCCCACCACAATGTGACATACATACATATATGGTGACTTAGCCAAGAAAAATAGCCCCCTTTTATTTTTTTTTTCAGATTGCCACACTATTAACCTATTTCCTGCAACAGGGAACTTGCAAAAGGAGGTTAGAAGAGATTTTTTGCATGGACATGGGGGCACATGAGCAGGAAAATTGGTCGCTGGTTTCTTGTTTTCCTATTTATTGCCATAACACAAGGCTGCTCTGTTCAAAGAGTTCAGCTGGATGCTGCTGTGCTGTCCTTTCACTTCACAAGGAAACCAGCAGAGCTACATCACTTTCTTGTCATGCTAATTTCTCTACAACTTCAAAAAGCCATTTGCAGCCAGTTGATTTGTTTTGCTTGGTAGACTGAATGTTACCATTATGACCTCTAGGCTTTCCTCTACCTACCCTAAGTACAAAATTAGAGGACTGTTACATGCAAATGTCTCACTTTGGACAGATGTCTCAAGAAACTGCCTGAGATACAAGAGCTTCGGCTGCAGGCAAAGCATTGCATAATGTGAATGAAGAGACTTTCAAAATAATGCGTAGGAAATTCTGTGAGATCTCTCAAGCTCAGAGGCTCCAGTGTATTTTTCCCTCTGAATAAGGGCTACACAGTAGCAATAAATAATTTATACGTGGTTAGGAGTAGTCTGGAAGCATCTCTTAGTTCCTCGGTCAAGAAGTCACCAGAAACTCTACTTTTAGAATCAGATTTTAATATATGTTTGGGAGGTTTTTCCTATAAATTTGTTGCCAGGACTTTGGCAGGTCTTTGTAAAAAGAACAAAGAAGACATGGGCACCTCAGTATTTTCAAATTAAGATGTCACCACACTTAATTCCTGTCAATTTATGCAACAGAAAAATGGCATTTACCTTCAGGTTCTGGTAGAAAGGATGTCTTGCAACCCTTCCTCCAAGACTAGAATTACTCAAGCTAAAAGGAAAAGAAATCTCCATACCCAGGCTTTATTGAATTACCACTCTGGAGACAGTTTTTTTTGTATAAAGTATATGTATTTCACATTTCATGAAATTCTTGCCATTCATCTCAAAAAGGCTGTACTTGAGCTTGGAAAGATGCTGAGAAAGAAGAATGGCAACATTGATCTGCAAAATAGAACAACTTCCACAGAAAAATAACGAGAAAACTAGAGCAATTCAACTTGGAAAACAAACTGTGGAAGGGAAGTGGGGTAGTGATAAATTTTGTAATACTATGAGTGGTATAAGAAAGGTGATTAAGGAGTGGCTGTTCATTATTTCTCACAGCATGAAAGCTAGAGAATACTCTGTGAAATTATTTCATATTGCCTTCTCTTTCCATAGGGTGCCTAATTAAATCATTAAACTCAACGCCCAAAGTATAAGGTCTTCAAAAAGGATTTAGGAACACTCAATATATCCCCTCTAGCTCATGACAACCTAAGTCAGGTGGCTGCAAAATGAAGCAGGTAATTAATGACTTCGAAGACATTGAAAGACGGGGATTTTTACCTCTGATATTTATGTCCTAGTAATCAGTTATTTTGAACTAAATGTGACATACTAATCCTATAATTGTTTCCCAAGGAGATTTTTTAAGTGTTGTAATTGAAAAACAACTGCAGTAAGACACTGTCACCTTAGCTAACACCTGCAAAGTGAGAAGACTCCAGAGAACTGCATTGCTTTGAGAAATGTGGATGCCCCTATGGACTTTATGATGAGTCGTTATTTGTGTTTTATTGCAGTGAATGAATAAATACACGCCAATTGTTAGCTAAATTCTGCAAAGACATCTTTCCACACAACTACATATCAAACATGGGATGGACTACTGTTTTTGTTCTGTTGTGTGCATGAAACGCTACATACATCCTAATCCTCTTTGGAAGAGAAGACTTGCTCACTCGCCACTCCTTTGACTAAGAAATGATATCAAGAAATCTTTAAGTCCATCTATACAGTGTCTTTTCTAGGCAGATTAGCTACAGTTCCCCTTTAAAGACCCATAGCAGATGGGTTTATGCTGCTGTAGAGCAAAATGGAGCATATTGTCAAAGGGCTGAAGCTAGAAATGTGGGTGAAAAGTACAGCCTTCTTTCTTCCACGCAGGTTCGGCATTCTTTTCTTCCCTAATCCAGTACAGAAAGATACTTCTGCAATTTATTTGTTTGCAAGAACTGTTTGTCCTAAAGTGGAAGAAAGCTGCTGGTTTGAAGGCATTTAGATTCCTATGGCATTCAACTGCACTGCTAATGTGATGAATCACCTGCAGTACACAGTGCTGGGCTCAGCATTGCTTTGCATTCAGCCTTATCAGCCTGCTGAAGCTCAGTCTCTCATGCAAACCCATGGGGGACAGGTACTTATCTTACATGGGCAACACTCCCTCCTGTGACGTGGGTCGTGTCTAAATAAATCCAAATGCACCATATGGCATTTCAGTTAGCAGCAGGTGTTGGCTTCCTCTGAAGAGTAAGAATTCGGCTTGAAAACAGCAAAGCACTTTCCTTGTTTTGGGGTAAAACTGAGGGAAGTCCACAGGGGTTTTTTTAGGATTTAATAACCAAATTAGTTTCGGCAAATGAAAGCAAAAGAGAACAATGCTTAGAATAGAATAAATTTATCATGTGAAGTGAATACATGAGGACTCTAGGATGACATTGTCACAGACTATTTTTCTTACGTGTAGGTCAAAACCATACAGCTCACTGTTTTTGACCATTTTCCACCCGAACTCAGGCTTTCTTACTCACGTCCCTGCTTTCTCATTCAGTCTATCTTTCCTCTCTTGCACCAGAATCATGATTTACTCTTTCCCATCTATCCTTGACATTATTTGTTTCTCCAACCCCTTTCCCATCTTATTTCACCTCACTAAAGATGTTTCCTCAGTCTAGATCTCATTCATTATTTTCATCACATTTGCAACTCCTAGCTTGTGGTGATTTTGTACGGCCTGCTGCCTTCCCTTTTCCAATTCACATCTCAGAACTTGCACCTCTTCATTCTCCTCAGCCTGGTTTAGGGAGGTAGACTACATTTCATAATGTTTAGGGCATACACATGTGCAGGGGAGGGAGAAAGAGGGAACATCTACATTCAGCCTGTGGAGCTTGCTCCCAGAACCAAACACCGTGCAGTTGAGTGCAGCCACAACTTTCTGAAGTGCTAACTTCCTGCAGTGAGCCTGAATGAGGCATCTGAATATCCCACTGTCCTGTCCTGGTGTGATTTCTTGAAGGTCAGACAGGGAATTCATGGTAAGGAACTGCAAGCTGGTCAGGTAGGAATTTTAACTACCAGGAAAATTTCCATCTGACACTCCACAACTGCTCAGCTTAGAAGATGTAGGAAAATCACAGTGAGAGGCTGATGGCCAGGAGAGGAGTATCAGCAACCTCTTTAATTTTTGTTCTGATCTTATAAATGCAAGAGGTATCCATAAATGAGGAATCCTTTGTTACGGCTGCTATAGTGACCTCTAAAATATCAAAAAGCATAAAAGACAGGCAGTTGGGGAAAAAGAGGAATTGTGATCTTTGCTTTGTAAATCAGAAGAGATGAAGAACTTTTTGAGGATTAGCTAATGTAGAACATCAATCTGTTGCTTTTAGTCACTTCTTAGGCTGTCATTGAGAGTTTGAAGCTCTAACATAACACTGTTGATTATAGCAACTATTAATTAAACTTGAATTTATTTCAGAAAGTCATCAGAACATTTAAAATGCTTGCACGAGTTTCTTACTCTGCAGGTGTTTTATTCTTCCTGAGCATATGTGGACACAAGCAGAAATATCCTGAGTTCTCTGGCGAAGAGGTGGCTGTACTTGTTTATCACCTGCAATCCAGGAAGAGACAAGCCTGCCTTCTGCACAGTTAGAAGCAGGAACAGAGCTGGTCCCTGAGAGACCAGCAAACATAGCTGTAATGCGCTGATGCAGTGCAGACTTTATGGCCCTGCAGCCTGAATAACCAGCATCACAGCATGAGATAAAACTGAGAATGAGAGAGCTGGCAGAGGAGTAAGAGGGCAGGTGTTGTCCATGCTTGGGGTTAAAGATGGGACCTCAAACTTCCCCCCCCCCCAACTCCTTTACTGATTTTCTCTTCAAGGGGTTTTAAATGTGGAACATATATTTAACATAGTTGTTAGTTGAACAAGCATGCTCCCTTGTGAGGTATTAGCTTAGTTCACCTAGAAGATTCTAAAGCAAAATGCCTTAGGGTTTGTATAAAGATGACTCAGATGAGATATTTACCCTAGGGCTGCAGATTACAGTTCAGGCTACCAGCAGGGAACATAAGAACTAATTATTCTTTCTACCAGGACAATTAAGACTAATGTGCAAGACAAGAAATGAAGTGCCATCCCAAAGCAAGGCTAGGAACTGCAATATTTACTTCCCTATGAATTATTAACCCACAGCGTAGATATCCAGCTAAACCCTTTGTCTCAGACAGAGGTGTCTGATTAGCCACCTGTTTTCTCTGCTATGATTATAAAAGTCTCTGCCAAATGAAATGACGTAGGTGTAAAACGTGTATATACGTAAGAGGAAAAGTTAGGATGTAAGACTGTAAAACAAAAAGGAATGTGCTGCCTTACCTTGGAAATAGGTACATGGATAAAAGAGTGACCAAGGGGCTGAACAAATGAATTACTTCTGTGGCTCTTACAACTGATTTTCCTAATGACTTTCAATATAGATCTTCTTGACCTGTGGTGCACAAATCTCACAGGATCGCCACAGAACTCAGTGCTTGCCCCCAGATCCTCTTCATCTCCTTTTACTTCCTTTGCTGCTGTATTCAGAAATTAGTTCAGAAGTTATTTGAGCAGGAATCCTGGACTCAGAGCTATCTAGTGTGCTTTCTGAACCCCTTGAAGCTTAAGTAAAATATCTAACATCCTAGACTTGAACCTGTGATTATTAAGAAACGATCCTGCTTATGGTTCTACAAAGGTGAAAAGATGAACTGAGCATAATGGATGAAATCTTACTCTCAGTTTCATCTGCGTGACCTCATTTACTTCACTGAAAAAGCATAAATGTACCTTAGGGTCAAAGTTGCCTCACTGTGAGGAAAGAAGAGGAGCAGGAATGCTTAAGGATTCTGGGAGTTGATGGAGTCCTGGAGAGGTGGGTTGATGGATGGTATTCACAGCTTGCTGTGCTGATAGCAGGCTATGATCAGTTTTTTTAGGCTAGTCTACACCTCCTCCTTCAAAAGGCAAGATATGATGGGCATAATCCATGTTCTCATGACTTGCACATCAAAACCTTTAAGGAATTTAGACAAGGGAACATCTTTGTTTTCAGTTCTTGATTTGTCTTGAGCTTGATCTCTGCAAAAAGCTTTGGAGGAAGTTAACTACATTTAAAATTTGTTGCTTTATTCCCAACTCAGATATGCTTCTGAATGAATAACAAAAGATCTTTATAGACGTTAGTTTGTTTTACTGTTTTCTGAGTATGTTTAAATTGGAAGTTCTAACAAAATCTTAGATGCTGGAAATTATGAAGGTAGTTCCTTTACTTTTCATATCTATTAACTGCATTGTCCTATCTCAAAAAGTGAAATGAGACAAAATTGGATAAAAATGTTTTCAGCAGTGATGGTATAAGAGATTTTATTCAAGATTTTTTTGCTACCTTATTCCTGTATTTTTTAAAAAAGGTCTCCAGCTGAAAGCTGGGCAAAATCTGATGTGACAAATGAAGCAATGTCAAAGAAAATTCAACATGCATTAGATTGACCAGTGGGCAATAAAGCCAGGTACTTACTATAAAAATACAGCCATAAAAACACATCATGCCTTTAAAAAACAATCAATAGGCATGCTAGTCTCATAATTTAGCAGGAGGGAGAAATGTAAAGAGAGAATTAAAAATATATGAGATCACTCGAGAGAGGGTAATCTTGAGAAAATGTGACCCATTGTGTTATTTTTTGCTGCCCCTATTTCACTGAAAGGTTACGACTGTAACCTGAAGCAGCACAAGAAAAAACAAAACAAACGTACTACAGAGCATAATTTTTCCATGTTAAAACCCAGCTTCACTGGTTGGGAACACTAAAAAATCAAAATACAGTTTCCAGAGTCTATGCGCAGGAATGAGCAGGCTGGACAGGAAAGCTGACCTTTCGTCTGCTAGCATGGGTTGTTTTCCTGTGGTGCATCTCTAGGTGCACTAATTTCACCTCAAGCATCTCAAGCAATGTCCTTTTACCATACTCCAAACACTTTAAGAGAATGTATTCTTAGTTTACAATTCTTGCCTGATAAAAAATGATATTTTTTCCTTCCATACCATTAAATCTTTTTTTCCCCAGCGTGCTTTTAAGTACTTTTCAAACAGACCTTCTTGCCTTGGTATTTTTATCCTTTCTAGGTAAGACTATCAAAAACTCTCAAACCTGGCTTATTGCTGTTCTTACTGAAGTCAACAGCTAAAGCATTCAGTGTTACAGCTTTTTGTCTGTTGAATTTGTGGATGTGGCTACTTGCCTGACAGGTGCTATGAAAAATCCGTACTCTCCTTTTTTGGATTCAACTTTGTGTGGAAAGTTAAAATTGCTTGCATTTCTGGCAACTGCAGCAGCAAAAAAGAAGCTCACACTTGGATGCAGAAACATTGATCTTATTCATTATTTTGAAATTATATTTTGAAATTTTTGAAAATTTATTATTTTCAAATTTAAAACAGAATAACACAAACTTGGTCAAAAGAACTAAAACACCTTGCATCTGCATTCCTTCTATACAGTTTCACAAGCAGCAAATACAGTCTTTCCCACTGTGAGAGCAAGGAAAATGTATGAAATAAATCAAATAATAATTATTTTCCACCAGGAGTGCCAGTGTTGATTTTCAGTTAGCACAACCTATCCCAACACTATGCATAATTTAGCCCTTTTAAAGGTATTGAGCTCTAATTAAATCTGCTTCCATGTAAGTAGCTCTCTACATTTCAAATTTAAGCCTCTCTAATTAGTTAAGCTATTAAGAATTAGACTACTACCACAAAAATAAGGATTTAGACTTCCAAGGAAATCCCCCCCTTCCCTGTCCTGAGACAGGGACAGCTTGATTTACCACAGTGGTTTTAAAAGGCTTGTTCAAATAGAGTAATTGTCTCTATAATGGGGAGAATGTAGCAAATTAATACAAAATATGTAATCCAAGGGCCTGGTTCCATGCACCTAAAGCATGGATTTAACCTTATTCTTAATGAACATCACAGTTCAATCAATGGCTTACTCATAAGAATTACTACTCTGCACTTTTTCTGTGTGCAAGTATAGAGCCTTCTGTTTAGAAAATTTTAATAGTTGAACTGATCCTTGATAACAAAGGATGAGAATTCTTTGTTTCTGGTAGTTTCTAGATTATTTGAGTTATTGTTAAATGAAAATTTATAGAGTTTTATGGCTCGGACTGTTACAGTGAATTTCTACTTTATCTCCTCAGATGACCAGTTTATGATCATTCAGGGAGGAATACAGAGTTTTTCATTACTTCTGATAATGACCTAGGCAAGAGTCCAGGAATCTCTATTAGTATTAAGTTCTCAGGAGGGAGTCAGAAATCCTCTGTAGTTGTCTGGACCAATAAACTCTGTAAACTGACTAGGAATCTGCATCAGTTCCTCAGAGGAGACCCACAGGATTCAAGAAGACTATAGTCTCCCTGGAACTTGGTGGCACTCGTTCCAGTGCTGACATGATTAGCCTCCTAAGCACTTCATCTTCCATTACCAATTTGATATTCAACTACCACTTTTAGAGCACAGGTGATCTTAAGCCTCTTTTGGTACTGAAGGATGAGGAAGAAAGGATGAGTGTGAGGGTCCTGATTGCACTAAGAGGTTCTGCAGTTTCTTCTCTTCTCAATCCAAGGGTTTCGTTGCCTGTGTGTTGAAGGCCAGCCCTGATATGGTGCAGCTGTATATCCTGGGATGAGGCTGCTGTGGAAAGAGCGGAGTTCAGATTGGATTCAATTAAGGAATGCAAACTAATGCTTTGGAGAAAAAGAATCCTACCTATACTTGTGCAGTGATAAGGTTTTAATCACCTACCACCACGGGGGAAAGAGATCCTGCAATCTCTGCATTTAGTGTTTTGAGAACATCACTGGAAAGCAAAAGGCAAATCACATGACAGAAATTGTTAAGGAGAGCAGAACTAGCAAAACAGGAAGCAACATTACACTCCAGCATAAACCCAGGACTAACATGTGTGGTTTTGGTTCCTGGATCTCCAAAAAGATAACTAAAGAAACAAAGACGGGAGAAGAAATATCTTTTTCTTGCATTAGCCTTGGTATGGTAGCAAACATCTTATTTCCAATCACCTAGACTTGGTTTTTAGCAGCTTAATCCCTCTGAAGCTGGCTGTCATAGCTGTGAGTGGATCTTTGAGTTGAGTTTCCAGCACTTGGGCTCTTTCTCTCCAGCCCATTGCACAGCAATTCTTATAATGCTCTTGAGGCAGTTCTCACAAGGTTGAATTATGATTAGTGCTCATTTTTGGAAAAAGTTAAGTCAAGCATATAGCTGGGAAATGGTTTCATTCATCTGTGATATGTCAGCCACATTAACAAACTTTTTTTTTTTTCCTTCTACTAGCAAAACACCAACAGGACACAAACTCGTCCTATTTCATGGCAAAATTTTCAAGTCTTGCTTAGACAGTTGAAATTTCTCAGAAACTCTCCTGAACCAAGTAGGAAATCAGCCTGCAAAACCTACAAATATGGAGTTGCAGCATCTGCAAATTTTCTGCATCAGGACAGATGCATGAAGCAGCAGAGCTGATTGTGTACCTGACTGCAAGCTACTGGCTCACTTGCTCCAACTTACTTGAAAACTCAGAAGGAATACAGAACCTATCTTGCCAGAAGTGTTTCTGAAAAGAAGTGTGACACAAGACTGGAATGCAAGAGTAGCAGGTAAAGCCAAATGTGGGATAGGGATTTTGTCTCATATTGTTCCTCAAATACTGCTGATCTGACAGCATGTGGGCTCTCCAAATGCTCAGCATTACCTACACATGCTTTTACACCTGGGCACTCTCATGCAAAAGAGAAAAGAGGGCTGCTTGAGTTACTGGAAATGTGGAATACAACTGAAATGACAATCTTTTCTCTTGTACAGAATTTCTGATTTTATTGCTAGGCAAATGTATTCAAGCTAACATACTCATACGCTTTTTAAATATTTTAAGTAAATACAGACTAATAATACTTGTTCCTTTTTTGACTAGATCTTTTACACCTATCCTGATGAATGGTCATGGTCTGATCTCACAAATACATAAAAGTTCTTTCTCTTAACATTTAAGATAATCCTGTCTTATATATGAACAAGAGAGAAAAGCACCAAGCCCCGCATTTCCAGGTCCTTATATTAAAGTAGTCATTCGAGTTTTCTCATTCCCTGTCTGTAAATTTATGTGCAGCAGTTGAAATATTAGCCTTTATCAATGTTTGCACAGCACTGAGGAAGATTCTAACAGTGAGCTACCAAAAGGAAAAAAAAATGCTTGTTTCCTTTTCTGCAACCCCTAACCTGTCCATTAAGCAGGTCAGATTTTTTTATCAGTTGCCATGCTCCATTGCACGGCTATTCTCTACAGAAATCTAGCAGCAAAAATAGGGAGCTGATATTTGTGGCAGTAATAAATCAAGTAGATTCAAAAACCACAGAATCACAGAATCACTAGGTTGGAAAAGACCCACAGGATCATCGAGTCCAATCATTCCTACCAGTCACTAAACCATGCCCCTCAGCACCTCACCCACTTGTCCTTTAAACATCTCCAGGGAAGGTGGCTCAACCACCTCCCTGGGCAGCCTGTTCCAGTGCCCAATGACCCTTTCCACAAAAAATTTTTTCTGATGTCCAGCCTGAACCTCCCCTGGCACAGCTTGAGGCCATTCCCTCTCATCCTGTTCCCTGGGAGAAGAGGCCAGCTCCCTCGTCTCCACAACCTCCTTTCAGGTAGTTATAGAGAGCAATAAGGTCTCCCCTCAGCCTCTTCTTCTCCAGGCTAAACAACCCCAGCTCTCTCAGTCATTCCTCATAAGGCCTGTTCTCCAGCCCCCTCACCAGCTTCATTGGTCTTCTCTGGACTCACTCCAGAGCCTCAACATCCTTCTTGTGGTGAGGGGCCCAGACCTGAACACAGTATTCGAGGAGCGGTCTCACCAGTGCCGAGTACAGAGGGAGAATAACCTCCCTGGACCTGCTGGTCACACCGTTTCTGATACAAGCCAAGATGCCATTGGCCTTCTTGGCCACCTGGGCACACTGCTGGCTCATGTTCAGTCAGCTGTCAACCAACACCCCCAGGTCCCTCTCCTCCAGGCAGCTTTCTAGATGGACTTCTCCTAGTCTGTAGCACTGCACAGGGTTGTTGTGCTCCAAGTGCAGGACCCGGCACTTGACCTTGTTAAACCTCATGCCATTGGTCTCAGCCCAATGGTCCAGCCTGTTCAAACCCCTAAATGTTCTTGGGAAAATGTTTTATGAAGACATTGCTGTAGTATGTATGATAGCATGGCAGGTTGCAGATGGCTCATTTGTTCAGTATCAACCTGTGAAGTGTATGCCCACGTGGCCCCAGTGTCACAGTAAGCTTGTAGCAGTAATCAAAACCAGAATAATAACAATACTTGCACCAGTGATACTTGCAAAATGGGAAGTAAACCAGACCTTTGTTTTTGGCTTTGCCAAGTCAATTTTGCATGGCATATTAATATATTCCCTAATTTGTTGGTACATTTAATATATATACTACAGAGCATACCCCCTTCCTTTGGGAATGTCATCACTTAGCAAAATGCTAAAAATGGCTTGAGAGAGGATCTAGCATCACTACTGCACTATTTTTTCCTCTGCATCTATGTGCGTGTGACAATTTTGGCAGCCACCTTGGAAAATCTAGTGTATATTTTTCCTCCAAATTATCTTTTTCTCACTCCTCTCATTTTTTAGAGCCACGATTTCAAACAAAATCAGCTCCACTTAGAGCAATAGCCAGCATTGGTTCAGGTGGGATGATACCGAGAAAGCAGCTTTTTTTTTCTGTTTATTGGTACTGGTACTGAAGGTGCCAAATGCTACTCCCTCTGATACCCTTAGCTCCACAAGTGACCCCAGCCATTTCTAGACATTGGTGGTCACTGAATCTGGCTTTGTGAATTAGAGCAGTGCAAATCTGGAAGCACACAAATAAATAGCAAAGACTGAGAGGCAGAGCCCTCAAAAAGACTGTTCATATTCACATGTTAGAAATAGGTAGTACTGCATATGTGAAAAAAATTCCCCTGTAAACAAAGGATTTAGATGAGAATTCAGCCCTTATTCTGAGAGATACTGTCATACCAAGGAAAAGAGGTGCAGATTTGGATCCAAAATAATTATACCACAGTTTTAGAAACATCAAAGTGGAAGCAAGCTACTTGAAAACTCTCTTTTATAAGCAGTAAAAATATATCTCAAAATTAGAGCAAAACTATTGCTGGTCTAAAATCTCTATTTTTTCAAAACAGAGTTTAAATAGGACAGATCCAAACTGAGAGAAGAACAGAAAAAAAACCCTAAAAATAACCAGCCACCCTTAGCTACTGCCAAACGTGCCTTGGAACTATGATGTAAGTCAGCCTGGCCTGGAACAGAACCCTTCCTGCAAATCACAATCCCCGTGTGCCAAGGTAATAATGAGATATGTTTAGAAATCATACAAAAATAAAAAATCAGGTGATACTATGGGCACACTGAGCAGACACAGAATTAATGACACTTGAAGGACTCCATCTGAAGGTACTTCCTCTACACAGCAGAGGATAAACCTCTGAATCCTGTACCTGATGAACCAGGTATTCACCACCTTTTGTCCATTTTCAGGCAGATTCACTTGAATAAATAAGGAAGGAAAAACTTGGGAGTTCAGTAGCTGGAGAGGCTTAAATGGGTTCTTGAAGAGATCTGGAAACCATTAAGGAGGTGGGAGTGGGAGAAAAAGTTAAGGGCTCTTTTCTCTATGGCATTGTGATCCTTGGTGTTGTGGGGAACTTGAAATAGCAAATGAGAATTTGCTTGTAGGCGTTTGCTCTGGAGGTATTAAGAAGTCATTCATTAAGAAGCATGTTTGTTATTCTTTGAGTAGTGGTGTGTGTTTTAGTTACTACTTGTAACTGGAGTACTTGTAACTCACAATTCTGCACCTGGGAGGGTAATCTGCACCTGGGATTGTGTAATCCTGAATGTATGTGTAGATAGGGAGACAAGAGGCTGGAGTGCCCCCTGCAACAGAGGATCTGTGGGTTTTGGTTGATGGTAAGCTCAATGTGAGTCAACAATGAGCTCTGCGTAATAGCTGCCCTTGGGAGTTCCAAATAGCACCACATACCTATGATTTAGGAAGCAAAACTGAGCCTTTGACCTCCTTTATGACAATGGTGCTGTAGACAACTGCCTCATCATATGAAGGCACACAGGGAGTAAAAAGGTCTGGACAGGAGTCCAAGAGCTGGACTGGAAACGTAGCTGCAGTCAAAGAAATTCAGGAAATACATATCTAGGTTAGCAAAAAAGCAGTCTTTTCTTGGTATTGTCCCACACAGTTCCTATAAATTAATAGGAGAGCTGTACGTAACTAACTTGCAGTGCAATAATGCATTGAGATATGAACTGCTACATAAGTTTCTTCTAACTTTTAGAAAGTGTTTTGAAGTTACTTGTTATTATTCCTGTGTGACAGAAGGACTTACCCAACCTGGCATACTGTGCTACCTTCCCTAGAGCGCTGCTCAACAGTCACATGTTCAATCTCATTAATGTGGTGGTGATGCCATATTTCAGTTTCAAGCTGTAGGTTGTCCTTCCCAGGACTTTTGCTTCTGCTGCTGGAGGTACTCATCACTCTTGTGCATGGAAAGGGCACCAAGAACTCACCTGCAACAGCTTGAGGGGAAGTCCCATGAACACTCTCTGGGCTATAGAAAGCTTTAGGTTTCAAGGCAGATTCCAACTAGCAGAAACACAATCTGGTAGAGAAAGGAGTCATTAAATACTTCCATCACCTCAACACCACATGATGAGGTGTAGCTGCATGTGCGACTGCTGAGGTGAACAGGAACAACTCAGACCTACACCCTGTGCTGTGGAGGTGCCTAGGCCCTCCTAATACATCAGGATGGGTCCCACTAACCCAACTACTCCTCAGAGCAGGAAAAACAAGTTAGTCAATCTAATTAGCTCCAGCAGTGGCCAGGAGGACTTGGTCCAGCAAGGTGTCTCATTGGAGCTCCATAGGTGTCTCCTTGAGCTGTTCCCCTATCTTTTGGCCACTTGCCAGTGTTGGGTCACCAACATTGCACCAATAGGGATGCAGTCTCTGGCAGGTGGTCTGACATTCACAAAAGCTTTTCTGACTTCCAGGAGGAGCTTTAGTGGTGGGTATCTTGTACCATGCTCCCCACCTCCAGACAGTAATGGTAGTGGAGCAGGAACTCTATACCACCCAAAGATGTAAGACGAGCTTTGCAGTGCAGAGTTAAGGTAACCAGTTAAATCCTTATGGCAGCTTTGTGCTGATGAAGGGGCAATGGACATGATCTAGCCCTTTCTGTTGACTCCTTTAAATGTAATGAAAGGATAGCATATTTGTTCTGTCCCAAACCTGTATTACCTGTATTTCCAGCACTTTCAGTGATCTAAAGTACTTCTCATAGATAAGAGATCAGAAATGTACACTGAGGAGATGTGTGAACTTCTTCATGTAAACCTGGAATTTGTCCCAGTTGAAATTTCTGGAATGAGTTCTGGAAAAGACTTGCTGATTCTGTACCTCTTGCTGTTCAGTGTTGAACACTGACAGGTCTCTGTTGCAACAGTTAAAGTAATGGATTTTTGTTGGAATTCTGTTCTTAAAGTGATTAGAAAAGGATAGGAAAAATTATTGTAAATGAACACGTGCTGTAAAATCCCTGTTACCCTCCTATGGACATCCTAGGAGGTTTGAAGGCATGTAAAAGACTTCTGGCTCAGTGAGCCTCAGAACTTTTGCACATTTGTTGATTCATTACTTCTGCTGATTAAGACCTTACATTGCTTTAAGACTCCAACTCCTAGTTGGGCCCTTCTTATTATAAAAGAATATAGGGAGAAAACATCTTTTCTCTGAACAACTTAGGGTTTACAGAAATGAAGATGACAAGTGCCGTATCTTTATTTTCTATGTATTTTCTCTAAAGAGGCCATCTGCTGCAAATTTAGAATGATTCAGTAGATGGGGCTGGAATTATTTCCAGTTATACTAAAAGCCCGGTCAGACTCCATATACTCAGCCAGCAATATGTGTTTGCAGGCAACTCTATTTTTAAAATGATTTCGCAAGAGATATTTGGAACTACCTGCAGAGTTGCTCAGATAACTGTGTTAGAGAATAGTGTTGGACTTGTGACGAACACAGATTTTGGAAGATTTCTATCAGTGCTTGGGCTCTGAGTGATTTCTGAACCACAAATGAGCTTATGTGAAAAGTATGATGAATGTATTACTTGCAGCTGTCTTGTTAATACTTATATAACAACTCCTTCGACTGCTGTGCTGATTTAGCATACAAAGGCAAAGGATTTATGTGACAGTGCAATCCTGAACGTTTCATGGTCAGTTAATAAAAGACCCTTATGCAGTTATTAATGTTGTAAAAATATTTTCTGAGAAAACAGCTAACTGAGAGCTGATTTATCTAGGGCATACAACTTGCAAGGGTTTGGAATTGCAGTTTAGTATCAAAAATAGTGAATGTGCTGAAAGTAAAATAACAGTTTCCTCCTTTTGAACGGAATTAAGAAAAAAAGACCTGTGAATTCCGTAATATGTGTAACCTGCTGTATCTGTGCTGTGATCATCTAACTCTTTCTCAAAACTTTAAAAATCCTTATGATTTCCACCTACCTCCTGTGTTTCTCAGATATTTCTGTGATGCAGCCTTACAGGAGAAGAGCCATATTCACATCATAGCCTTCACACCTGCAGTTAACCTCCTCCTTTCTGAGCTTTCTACACAGATTTTTTATTGACTTGGTTTTCTAAGCAGAACTGCTTGTTCTCATGCAAATATCTAGGTTAACATGGTGGGTCAGACTCAGACCGGAAGAGGAAAGCCATATACATCTCCTGATGTGACATGCTGGTAAATGGGCACCTTCAGTAAATTCCGAGTTTTTGGACAGCTGACTGGAGTGCAGCAGCAGCCCATCATGGACATCAGTGGGGACAGGAATAAAGAGAGTAGTGACAAGGTCTGAGCACTTCTGCCTCCCTAGGAATCAATTTTGGGCTCAGTGTGCACAAACACTGCCACTTTTGCCTAATGGCACAGAGCTGGAAGACACAAGGGTTAGGCTGAGTCTCCTGGTCTAAGGAGACCAAAAAAGTCAGGTGAAAAGAAGACATTACTCCTGCCTCCATGAAGGTTTTGTTATGCAGCTTGTGGCATCCAGGAGCCTGAGGTGCAAAAAGACAGGGTCACATTTTCTCCATGCAATTTTTGTATAAAACTTTAGGAAGTTCAGCATAGATTTTCAACTGTACTTTTAGTACAAGAATCATGCAGCAAAGAAACAGGAAATAACTGGATTTTTCCCTCTTTCTGTGTTTTCATTTATGTTGGAGAAGAACAGGTCATGGAGATCAGCTTTGACAATTCAGCACCTGTGTTTCAGGCTCCAGGAATGTCAACACAAACAAATCATCTGCGTCAATATTTCAAGCCTTTCCCTCTCAAATGCAGGGACACAGACAGAAGGGGCTGGGATCTTATTATTATTGCAAATCAATTCTTTAAAAATTTGTATTATTTCTAAGATGATGTTTATTAAGTTATTGTCAATAGAACTTGTTTGCCCTGCTGTTACAACGAGGCTTGTTTGTTGTTTAATGAAGCTTTGAAACAAAATGTAATTGTCTTCATATTTCTATACTCTTTCCTCCATGGTAGGAATTCACTTCTATCTTTTTCTTCCAAGTTTCACGAAGGCTTAATCACATTAATATTTTGAGAGTTGCCAGATAGTATATTTGCAGGTACTATTTACAAGTCCCATTTAAATGACAGCCTCCGAAGAAATAATTCTTTTAATTGGGCAGTAACAGTTTTTAAAAGCCATGTTAAGTTTCAAAAGCCAATAAGGCCACTGAAATTCTTTCTTTAACTCGTTCAGCCCAAATTTTGGAAATGATCCTCTAATAAGGACCATTGTGTTGAGAGCCAGACTGAAGCAAGTGAACAAATGCTTTCCCAGAGCTGGGCCTGTTCTCTCCTAATCAAATCCCTCTTAGGGCTCGTTCTGGGACTGCATCCCACAACACCGCAAACAAACATGCTCTCAGAGCATGTTACAGTGTAAGTTATAATGTATTTAATTATGAGACACTTGAAGTTGAATTTTATGTTTGCCTGTAAGCAGCTGTTTGCCAAAATCGGCAACAGTTGCAAAACATGTGTATAAGAGCCAGGAACTCCCCAAATGGGCACACTCATATGTACCTTGAGATAAATCCAGAACAGTTATTGAAATATGTTTTTTTCAGTTATGATTCTAAACCACATCTTTCAATTATTACTGAAGAAATAAAACCATAACAAAACAATGGTGTGTCATAAATAGGACTCCTGGACAAATGTTTGGCATCCAGGATGACATGATTTAGCCGCTAATTTCCGATATCTGCTTTAGATTGATTAGCAGGGATAGTCAATACTAATTATTTTGAGTTTTAGCAGCTACGTAAAATATAACCATGTATCTTGATAATTTCATGGCTCTTAGCCTTCAATTTCTAAGCTGTTGGTAACCACAAGGCATTTAGTTGACATGTGGTGTTTTATTAAGTTTAAAGCATATGCAGATTTGAGGCAATCTTCTGATATTCCTCCTTATTTCCTTCAGCTGGATTATCACACAATTTGCGCTACTTTGCCGTTTTTTGGGTAAAATTTTTTGTGTTGGTGACCTGAGTGAAAACCAGCTGCAGAGAACTCTTTATGAAGTTGACACTGGGAAAAACAGTTACACACAAGAGAAAGAGCAGGAGATTTTCAGTGCTTTACTAAAAATTTTTACACCTTTTCTAAAGTTCAACACCCTTTAATTATAGTGAGCAGGACACAACATCTTTGTCTGCCTACTGCTTCTCTCCAGTTTAAAATTCTTATTGAGATCTACCACATCACTTTGCGACGTCTGGCTGTTAGGCACCCCACAGCTCATCAGTCCCACTGACGAAAATGACATTGATACATACAAGGGCACAATGGCCTTGGTGTCAACAATAGTGTTCACCAAAGACTGGAGGAATGGTAAAACAACAAGTTTTAAGGCTTTTTGCCAGCTGGCAAATATAAGGTTTTGTAGGACTTAATCCATATAGATGAATGTGGAACTAAACAAAGCAAAAGGGTACTTTTCCTGTGCTTTCAGCTAGAGGAGGGCCAATATGTGATAAGTATGATCAGTGCAAAAAGTCACAGCAGGAGGTAAAATTAATAAAGTTAATGGGGATGTTGGAACACTCTCCTTTAGCAAGTACTCATCAAAGGAGAGAGAAGTGTTGAACTGTGTGGGCCACCTCCTGGCAAATTATGAACTTGTGAGGAGCAGATCCTTGAATTTTGTGCTTAAGTACAGCAGCATGCTTTGTTTCTACTAATAATCTTCACATAGAAACTGCAAATTCAAACTTGTAAATCCTGCTTCTCAGAGGTAGCCTTTGAGCATGCAAGGTTCTTGCAACAGAAGCATACTTGTGAACAAGGAGTCATGTCCCTGTCCCCAGTATGGCTGATGATTAAAGAAGCTGTTTAGGACTTCTCCCTGCTTTTCGAAGTGTTACGGAATACAGGTTCAAATTCTGATTTCCATCTGCCTTCTGGAACCATGCTGAGGAAACTCTTCTTTGCACCACTACCTTTAAAATCATTAGAGATGAGTATGACAGATGTTGTCTGTCATCAATCAGCAATCTCAAAAGCTAAGGAGATTCAAAGCTCCTGAGAGGAGAAAGAAGCAAACCACACTCCACGGGCATATGGAATGAATATTTATCTGGGCATGATAATCTGTGGTGCTCAAATACAAGCATCATTACATATGGAAAAATCACAGACAGAGACAGAAATAACCAGAAGTAAAAATGTTAATATTTATACTGTATTGTAACTCTGATGTTCAGATTTAACAAGGCCAGGTGCAGAGTCCTGCACTTGGGACACAAAAACCCCATTCAGCGCTACAGGCTTGAGGAAGAGTGGCTGGAAAGTTGCCTGGCAGAGAACCTGGAGGTGTTGGTCGACATCCAACTGAACACAAGCCAGCAGTGTGCCCAGGTGGACAAGAAAGCCAACAGCATCTTGGCCTTTATCAGAAACAGTGCGGCAGGATCAGGGAAGAGATTCTGCCCTTGTACTTAGCACTGTTGAAACTGCACCTTGAATATTGTGTTCAGTTCTGGGCCCCTCACTACAAGAAAGACATTGAGGTCCTGGAGCATGTCCAGAGAAGAGCAACAAAGCTGGTGAAGGGGCTGGAGAACTAGTCGTACCAGGAGTGGCTGAGGGAGTTGGGGTTGTTTAGCCTGGAGAAGAGGAGGCTGAGGGGAGACCTTATTGTTCTTTTGAACTGCTTGAAAGGAGGTTGTACAGAGGAGGGTGTTGGTCTCTTCTCCCAAGTGACAGGGGACGGAAAAAGAGGAAATGGCCTCAAGCTGTGCCAGAGGAAGTTTAGATTGGACATTTGGAAAAATTTCTTCACCAAAAGGTTTATCAAGCACCATAACAGGCTGCCCAGGGAGGTGGTTGAGTCATCGTCCCTCGAGGCAGGTAGATGAGGTGCTTAGGGATATGATTTACTAGTGGACAGGTACAGTTGGAGTTGATTATCACTAAGGAAAGTATGATTAGATGTCATGGAGCTGTGACTGTTTCTAATTCATTGGACAGACTAGCTGTAATCAAGATATATTAATCATCCATAGATAACTCATAGTGCCATATTTATGTGAGTGGGAATCAAAAAGAAAAGCAGTCAATAAAAATTAAATTGAAAATGAAAATATTGTTGCAGGACAGTTTTCCCAATGCGTGTGGCAAGTGAAAATAAGATGTGAGAAAAAGTGAAATGTGAAGTCTTTTAGCTCTTCCCACCATTGTTTATACGTTTTATTGTCTGTATGCCAAGCATCAGCTCAGCATGTTGGCTCATAAATTTTATCTGTTTCTTATTTAGGCACGAGATGAGTGATGTGGGTACAAAATGGATAGATTTTCCAAAGAACTTTTACTAGTACTAGTAGCAATGGAGAACCAAGTTTAAGTTGAAGCAAGACATACAGTCTGGAATAGATTTAGGTATTTATGTCAGGCACTTAAAAAAAAAAGTCATCTCCTCAACAAAGGGTTTATTATGTTTAGCAAGTTGGAAGGTGAATAAGAGATGATAAAAATATCTCACAAGACTAACTGAGAGATGTTGGGGAGACAAGTCATGAGCTGTGCTGATCAGAAGTTCTCATTCTTGAGTACTACAAAATATTCCAGCTCCCTTTTCCCTCCAGCATTGTGAAGGAAGCACAGACAAACCTTGTGCTGTGCCACACTTGGATAAATTGTGTGTGTCAAATCTTTTCTACTAGATTTTCTCTTTTTGTTCTTAGCTGTTTTGGTTTTTTAATACCAAAGTTTAAGGGTAGTCTGAGAGACTTGAGATGTAACACCCATAAAATAGACATCAATCAGAACTTGGGGAAGAACATCTCCTGTAGTGTACGTTGATGAATAGGTATTTGTGTTGGAGACTTGGGAACTAAGAATCCCTAAGTGTGGGAAGAATGCAGTGCTCTACAAACATGAAAAATGCTGAACAAGCTCCAAATGTCCATCACTGCATGTAAGTACCTCTGTAGCCCAGTAGCCACGTAATCATGGTGCTGAGTCCAGAGGAAGCAGCAAGTAGGGTGTTATTTACATTATAGTCCATTGCATGTGAGCTCTGGAAGAGACAGCGTACGAAGTTTGAACATCAAACCCATCAGTCAATGAAAGACCTTTATAAAGACCATGAGACCAACATTGCTCTGCGTGGATGAATCAGAAAATAACAGATTTTCTAGGGAGTACTTCTAGTGGGTAGCATTACAAATCATCAATAAAATGCTGAATTAGCTTGCTTCAAAACCGTGTATCTTTTATACAAAGAATGCTACCTATTCTAAACAGAAGAGGCCTGAATCTGATCCCATTCATAGCTTAATGAATCAAGAACACTCCCAGCAATATCCATGGAATTTCTTTAATGAAGAAGGAGTGACTGACAAACTGCGTCCTGGGCTCATCCCAGGAGTAGGACATGTGACCTGTGTTTGAGTCTTATTCTTTAATGGTTAAAGGCTTTTTGAAATCCATTTAAATCTATTAGTGCTCTCAGAAAATTGTGCACTCACTCATTTTCTCAAAATAAGTATCCTGGACTTAATGGTGCATAGTGTCCTTTCACTACCAGTACCCAAGGACTCCAATTATGCATTATTAAACTGAACTGAATGAAAAGAACTGGCACTTACTGGCAAGATGACTGTTCTAAAATGCTCAGTATTAAGCTATGGAAAAATTAGCAAGTGGTTATAAAACTGCCATCTGCTACCAGCTGTTATCATTTCTTTTTCTCTAGCAGTTAGAACATATTTATGAGCACATCTTATGCATGCACACATATATACAAAGGAAGGCACACACAGAGGTCTACCTGAGCTGTCACAAACTGAGCTAGCAGGGGATTTCAGCAAGCCAGCTCACTCCTGAGCATGTTGTAGGCTGGTTCCTGCAGCATTTCCTTTATACAGACACTGTGCCCTCTAAAAGTCTCAAAGATACTCTCTACTATCAGAGCATATAAGGCTCTAGAGACTTTAGGATGCAAAGCAAATACCTTCCTGAGGCCCCAAATACCTGGTGGCATATTTTGATGACAAATTGGTCAACACTGGAGCTTCTTTCTCTTTATTGTTCCATTTGGTGTGCAAGGAAGTTAGAAAGGGGAAAAGTCAGATCTTGTAAACTTCTTACACTCTTGTAAGGTGATATAATCAATAAACTTTGGATTTCCAAATAAAAAGCTGATAGCAACAGTATAAAAGACTTCAGGATGTGCAAACCACCAATGATTCTCTAATACTTCACTTGGTTGAAAAATCAAAGAATAGCTAAGTAAGCGTTGACTTCAACGCTAACCTATTTGTCCATTTTCACTGTATCTCCTACTTAAAACGCTGCTCAAAATACACAGCCAACCTTTGTGGTCTTTGCTTTGCACTGTAGATTTATGGCAAAGCAGTGTCTTCATTGTTTTGCTTGCAATGTTGGCATCCATTATTATATATTTCAATTATATTAGTTTTTCTATTTTTATTTTCTGACGTTGATTTTATAGGTGACAATCATTCCCTTGAGCTATGACTGAGTTGCCTCCTCACTCTTTCCCTCATGCATGCATTAAAAGCACATGTTTGGATCTGCTTGCTCAAAATTGCAACGGTATGAAGTGAAAAGAACAATAAAAATGTTCCTTAATTATGCAGAGCTGATGGTGGAGCTAAGCCAGAGCTACTACCCCTCTCTGCACAATGCAGTTCATCTCCATGGAGTTTTATTGTCGATGAGCCCAAGAATAAAAGTACAGACTCCTGAAGGGGTGTAATAAAACGTAAGTTTGTATCACACCATATAAAGTTGTAAGGAGTTCACAAGGACTGTGCTGTCTGCATCAATAAGTGGTTACAGATTTATAGCTGCAAATACATTTTTTCCACTCACGGGTGAACTCAGCACCCATTTCATGCAATTGTGCTATGGGCCGCTGTAGCCCAGTACATTGCACCAAGGTATAATCTGTTCACCTGCCAGGTTGAAGAAAAAGCACTGAACCTTTTCATGCATCTTCATGCAAGGAACTGGCTAGAGCTAAGATTTCCAAAACACCACCTCTAAGATTTCACATCCGAATCCCTGTTTCCATGCTTTAAATATAAGTGATCTGATTGCACATCCACTGAGCAGTTGTGATTTCTTTGCTGCTATTGAAATGAAACTGCCTTCACCCACATTTGCTCATATATACTGTCAGCACGTCTGAGTGCATGACTGAGGCTTTAGGGGCTTGTTCTGCTGGTGCCATTCTGGGATAGGGTAGGGATGTTGGCTTGTGGGGGGAATGTCAGGTAAAAGACCCTCAACTTGTTCCAGCAGCCTTTTTGCCTTCTTTCCAAATATGGAATCTATGAAATAGAATCATAGAATCATAGAATAACCAGGTTGGAAGACACCCACCGGATCATCAAGTCCAACCATTCCTATCAAACACTAAACCATGCCCCTTAGCACCTTGTCCACCCGTGCCTTAAACGCCTCCAGGGAAGGTAAATCAACCACCTCCCTGGGCAGCCTGTTCCAGTGCCCAATGACCCTTTCTGTGAAGAATTTTTTCCTAATGTCCAGCCTAAATCTCCCCTGGCGGAGCTTGAGGCCATTCCCTCTTGTCCTGTCCCCTGTCACTTGGGAGAAGAGGCCAGCACCCTCCTCTCTACAACCTCCTTTCAGGTAGTTATAGAGAGCAATGAGGTCTGATACATTTGGTATCTTTTAATGTAGAAAGTCAAGACAATCATAATCAGGGTATTGCATAATAAGGAAATTATATTTCACAGAATCACAGAATCACTAGGCTGGAAAAGACCCACAAGATCATCGAGTCCAATATTTGATCATTTAAACTTAGGACAAGGTTAAATGCACATTCGCTTATTGAGGTGTATGGATTTATAATTCCATGTTCTCAGCCACTTATGCCACAGAAGAAACACTTCCCTACAGTAAAAAAAATACAGCTATTTAATTGACCTTTGTATTTAATAGGCATTAGTTTAGCTGGAGGTAAGCGAGCATTGACAATATAAATTATAAATATAATGCTTCACATGCTGTGTGAGCAAGGGATTGCAATTGGAAGGGCACTGTATCTTTATGAGAAGGTTGTTGTGATGCCTTGGTGACTGTTCGGAATCTGGGAGCAGCAATTCCCTGAATGTGAGCCGAGAAGGATCAACATCAGGTTTCCTGCTGCTGAGTCACTGCCCAGCCACGCCTGGCACAGGGAGCCGGGCACTCAGGCAGGACGTGTATAAATAAACTCACCAATGATTCCATGGATGTGCAGTCCTCTGATAACAGTATGGTTGAAGCTGTTGTCCTATCGACCCTCTGCCAGAAAAATGAGAGAATGGAAATTTGGCTGTAGTCCGGAGATACAAACCAGTGTGATATTTTGGTGTGGAAAGGCCAGCATTAGCTGAAATTGGCCATAAGCAATTTATTGCCATTTCCAGAAAGAGCCTGGTTGATGATAACCTTCTTTTCCTCCCTGCCCTTCCCTGAGTACAAAAATATCTCATTCAGCTGTGCACATATCCTGAAACCAAACCTGGAGGAGCTGTGGTAGTTGCAGATACGTTCTCATTTGGCAAGGATGGAGCGATGTCCAGAGCTGAATTATGTCAGTCGGACTGACAAAGCAGAACAAAGCACCACCACAACAGAAAGCTCTGCCCCGTCTTAGGTAAAGCATTGTTTGTTTGTGACTGCTGGGCTCCTGGTGAGGAGAAGATTCTAAGAGAAACTCAACAGTCCTGTAAGGGAGCCCTTGAGCTTTTTTCAGCCCTGTAAGTTATTTTTTTTCAGCCCTGCCCATGGCAAGGGGTGTGTGGAATAAAATGATCTTTAAGGTCCCTTCCAACGCAAACCGTTCTATGATTCTATGATTTTCACTAACAGACTGCTTACACACGTCGGAATTTGTCTAACAGTAATTTGTTTATTAGTTATTACTGTTATACTTTACTCTAAAAGACTATGTAGAGACCCATACCTTTAAAAAGTCTGCCAAGAGGCAGCTGGATCTAGCTACGTCGTGCAGAATTATGCTAAACAACATGAACAATGAGAATATAAACAGTGAATGAAGCAGGATGTCATATGCAGCCCTGTTACCACCACTCAGCTTTCATTTCAGCTCCCACCCTCTCTCCCCTCCTGCCCCAAGAGCTCCTGTTTCAGTCAGACAAAAAAAGAGAAGGGTATCTTCGGTGTAATCTTTCAAGGTATCATCAAAGACATTCACTGCGTTGTCAAAGGAGGGCAGTCTCGAGTAAAGCAAAACACTTATAAAGCCAAACCCCTAGGAACCTATGTGTTCATGAAAAATCCTGATAAAGATTCTCTTTTTGATACTGGAAATTCACTCGGTACAAGCTGCAGTGACATTTTCCATAGCCATAGGAATGAATGGGCTTTCTCCTCTCTGAGTACTTTTATAGAAGATGGTGAAACAACAATGCAAAATCATAACAGTTAAAGTGCGATACATAGCAGAGAATAGAGATCAGCTGATATTCCAGTGAAAGGAACAGTAAATAATAAACAAGGCTATTGAGAAACATGAAAAACATAGGCTGTTCTGTAGCTAATAGATAACAATGATAGTACCCTGAGGATAAAGTTAGAAGAAAGCATGAGTCTTTTCGTAGTGATATAACCTTTTGTAGAATAAGAGTCAACAAAACACAGTAAAAAATCCTCAGAAGACAAGTTGTCTGTTTGTGTTATTAATGCAGGAGGAAGAATTGAAAGTCTTTTTGACTCTAGAGAGAGCTGTGTGCATCACCGATCCAGTAAGAATAAGCGCAAGAAAGGCAGGCTGCTGAATAGTGCAAGGAATAATGGATGAACAAAAAAAACCTAGACACAAATCTGCTAGCAGGGTGAATTATGAGGCAGCAGTGGCAACCTGCTAAAATTAAACCAGTGAATCTGGTGCACCTTACTTGATTCACTGAGAACACACTTGGGATGCACAAATGCTGTTTATTAGTGGACTAAAGGACTGAATTTGAGAAGTGAGTGGGAAATAAAGCAAATGATTGATGGCCCTGAGCATTTTCTCTTGGTAGTTTCTGTAGGACACAGTGAGTTAGTACACGCATCCCTCGTATACAGGTTGCTCAAGTCACTGAAAGCTTCATGCCATGAGTCAGTGCAAACGCCCACTTCTCCAGCCTCGGTGCCAATGTGTCTGCTATAGGGAGCAGCTGCTAGAGCTTTGCCACCTTTGTGGTTCATGCTGCACTGTGCCATGCAAGGACTACATCAGTTTACAGTACAGTGACCTCTAGGACCTGAAGACCTCAAATAATTTAACCATCCTCAAATCAATGTTGTATTTTAGGCAAGATTTGTTTATTTCCCTAATGCATTTATTGATGTCTATGAATTCATTTTGAAATGAATGCTTTATTTACACTGAAGGACATCTTTATCTAAAAATACCCACCCAAACACAGGGCAGGGATAAGAAAGCAAGAGAGCCTGGGGAAAAGCCTAATTGCAAGATGTCAAGCTCTGTGACAAGAACTCAGATCTTATCTTAAATATTAGTCAAAGCCTCCTGCAGATGTATAGGGGTGTTGTATTTCTCTGTGAGGTGCCTTATTTCTTGTATTTTTTCTGCTAAAGATGAGTTTCAGAGACAAGACACCAAACATAACCAGGTGTTTACCGAGGCAATCAGGGTGGAATTTTTTTTTTATGCAAGAGCATCCTGGAACTCATTGAATACAGGTTGGTTTCCATTGAAAAAAAATCCCCCAGAGTTGAGTGATGCTTTGTATAGAGTGGTGATGCTGAGCGGTCTGAACGCAGAAGACCTTTCATGACACTGTATCCTCTCTCCTAGTGAGGGAGTTTTCCATCTTGGCTTTCACAGCAAGGGAGGTCTTCAAAACAGGAAATTGTAGGCAAGCTTCCAGCTATGTAAAGGTACTGCCCTTCTGGAGTCTCACCTGTAACTGGCAATTTATTTGTGCAAATAGCCCACTTTTGTTTTCTTCTTCTTCCAGAAGACTCAGCCTTTCATCAGTGGTTTGTGGAGCGGGATTCCAGCTCAGCCTGACCAGCGTGCAAGAGGTTTCACTCTATGGCTGCTGCAGAGCATTGAGAGCAGTTCCATAGCTGCGTGCACTTTCTGGGTTACTGACTTCCTTGCACCACCACAAGTGCCTGCCTCTGCTCAGTACACATGTTCAGACACTGCCAAGAAGTTTTCAGAGCTTTTATGCTTCTGGCCTGATCACTTCTAGTTTTCCCCTTGTGCTCTAGGTGTCCTCCACTGTTCAGGTGTGCCAAACACAAGAAGCTGTTTTATCTGCAGCTGTTTTATATCTCCATTTATGTGCAATCTGTGATATTTGCAAGTATTTGAAACACCAAAGAGCCTACAGGGTGCCTTAGTCTTGTTATAGCACCTTGAAATCAGTGGAGAGAGGAGTTAAGGCCAGCTGTGAATCTAGACAACAACATAACCGTGGTGTGTTTTTCTACATTCATTCAGTTGTCCATTACTTCTATAATGAAAGAGAAGCACTGAAAGAAATGGGTGAAAATATGAAACTGCAGAACTCATGTATCACTTGTATAAATTCTGTTAATACGCTTACTTTGTTCTTGACAGTATAGCTCTCTGGATCTTCATGCATTTGTTCTCACAAAATGCCTGCGAGTGAACTGCTATTGTCCTCACTCTACATGGTGTTCAGGAACAGAGACATTATGTGAACTGCTTGACAATAATCAGGTCTTGTACGTTCCAGTCTAGTGCGTGGACTTGGAGATCATTCTCTATGCCAGATATTACCTTTTTTTTTTTAATAGAAGGACCATGGAAAACAATTTCAGACTTCTTGAATCTTATTTGTGGTGAAGGATATGCGCTAAAGTTCTCCTGTCTCATTCTCTATTGATGGTGTGCCATGGGCCTTCTTCAGCTTTCAGGTTACTTCTTAATTAGTCTGTAATTCCTACCCCCACATCACTGAGACAGTGATGAATCCTGAGAGAAACTGAGATTTAATTCTTCAGACTGTAACTATACATGTAATTAGTTGCCAATTACAATGAATTGTACAAATGTACTCTACTATTATGTTTTGTCCAAAAACCAGATCAAACTAAACTCACTGCGGAATAGGCTATAAAAAATAAATAAAAGCATCTCAGTGACAATATGTCAGGTATTGGTTTAAGAGAATAAAAATACAATAAAATACAATAAACACCTCTTTTTATGGTGTAATTATGATTTTTAAAAATGATAAACAAGAGAAGATGTAATGCCCAAACATTAAACTTTTAATGATATTGTGTTACTCCCATTGTGTTACTTCATGCAGATTAAAATCAGAAGGGTTAATGCTCAACTAGAGATTAGATTGGCCAATAAAAGGAAGACCAGGGAGAATATTCAGTCTCTGTTGGATACAAATCGAACAGCTGTGACAAGGGATGAGGACGAGGCTGAGGTACTTAATGCCTTCTTTGCCTCAGTCTTTAATTGTAAAGAAAGTTGTTCCCTCTGTGTACAAACCCAGGAGTTAGAGGAGCAGAACAAAGCTCCCATGATCCATGAGGAGATGGTTAGAGACTTGCTTGCCCAGGTAGACACCCGCAAGTCTATGGGGCTGGATGGGATTCACCCAAGAGTATTGAAGGAGCTGGCGGATGTGCTGGCCAAACCCCTTTCCATCATCTTCCAGCAGCCCTGGAAGGCTGAGGAAGCTCCACTGGACTGGAGGCTGGCTGATGTAGTGCCCATCTACAAGAAGGGTCGCAGGGAGGATCCAGGGAACTAAAGGCCTGTCAGTCTGACCTCAGTGCCAGGGAAAGTCATGGAGCAGGTGATCTTGAGTGCTATCATGAAGCACATGCAAGAAAACTGGGTGATCAGGCCCAGTCAACATGGGTTCATGAAAGGCAGGTCTTGCCAAACTAACCTGATCGCCTTCTATGATAAAGTGACTCGACTACCTGATGAGGGAAAGGCTTTGGATGTGGTCTTCCTGGACTTCAGTAAAGCCTTTGACACAGTTTCTCACAATATTCTGCTTAGGAAACTGTCAGCCTCTGGCCTGGACAGGCAAATGTTCTCCTAGGTTGAAAACTAGTTGGATGACTGGCCCCAGAGAGTGGTGGGAAATGGAGTTAACTCCAGCTGGAGGCCAGTTACAAGTGGTGTTCCCCGGTGCTCAGTGCTGGGTCCAGCCCTGTTCAATGTCTTTATCAATGACCTGGATGAAAGCCTTGAGTGCACCCTTAGCAAGTTTGTGGATGACACTAAGCTGGGTGGAAGTGTTGATCTGCTGGAGGGTAGGGAGGCTCTGCAAAGGGATCTGAACAGGCTGGACCATTGGGCTGAGACCAATGGGCTGAGGTTTAACAAGGCCAAATGCCGGGTCCTGCACTTGGGGCACAACAACCTCATGCAGTGCTACAGACTAGGAGAAGTCTGGCTAAAAAGCTGCCTGAGGAGAAGGACCTGGGGGTGTTGGTTGACAGCCGACTGAACATGAGCCAGCAGTGTGCCCAGGTGGCCAAGAAGGCCAATGGCATCTTGGCTTGTATCAGAAACAGCGTGACCAGCAGGTCCAGGGAGGTTATTCTCCCTGTGTACTCGGCACTGGTGAGACCGCTCCTTGAATGCTGTGTTCAGTTCTGGGCCCCTCACCACAAGAAGGATGTTGAGGCTCTGGAGTGAGTCCAGAGAAGACCAATGAAGCTGGTGAAGGGGCTGGAGAACAGGCCTTATGAGGAACAGCTGAGAGAGCTGGGGTTATTTAGCCTGGAGAAGAGGAGGCTGAGAGGAGACCTCATTGCTCTCTATAACTACCTGAAAGGAGGTTGTGGAGAGGAAGGAGCTGGCTTCTTCTCCCAAGTGATAGGGGACAGGACAAGAGGAAATGGCCTCAAGCTCCGCCAGGGGAGGTTTAGGCTGATCATTAGGAAGAGATTTTTTGTGGAAAGGGTCATTGGGCACTGGAACAGGCTGCCCAGGGAGGTGGTTGAGTCACCTTCCCCAGAGGTGTTTAAAAGATGGGTGGATGATGTTTTGAGGGGCATGGTTTAGTGATTGATAGGAAAGGTTAGACCTGATGATTCTGTGGGTCTTTTCCACCCTAGTGATTGATTCTGTGATTTCCATGTTTCTGTGAAGTGGACATATCCTTCACAGTGTCTTGTATCAGCAAGGGACTCACTGAACCTTCCAGTGATTTTTTTTTCTGTAGAAGTAGCTCATGTCACTAATCTTGAAAATTTTCTTAGATAAGATCACGCTCCTTCAGGTGTGTGCAAACCTTTCTCTCTGCTGCTCTCTGCATTGCCAAGGGTCCATTGCTGGTTTCCTTGGCAACTGGAGGAGAAATGGTGATAATATCTGGGAAAGCTTTGTGAAATTCTCTTTCTCTGAGAAGTTTCCATTATAGGAGAATAGTTCCAAAATTCCATCTTCTTGGATGTGAGCTAGCTAGCTCTTGTGAATGAGATCTTCAGTGGGGGAAGTTGGAAGCTACCACTGGTGGATTTTGCCTGTATGTTAGGCCAACAATGCAATCTGCAGTGCAGAGCCTGTCCCTTGGTGAGGGAGTGCCTGCCTTTCCCTTTGTAAAAAACGTGCAGGGAGTGGGCTGCCTAGGCGTGGGCTTCCAGGCTGGAATTCCAGTAGGTTAGTGAGCCTTTTGAGTTGAGCAGGTTTGAGCAAGGAGAAGGAAGCTGGCTCTCAGGAAACCTGGGGAAAACAAGCATCTCAAATGGGATTGAATAAATCAAAAACTGATCTCCGTGAATTCAGAAGGATGTGCATGTACCAAAAACTGTCTTCTGAGGAAATCTATATAGTTGTGACAAAACAGTCTGATGGGGAAAACTTGATGTTGCCTTATGACAGTTCCCTGTTAATTAAACAGCACCTAGCATCCTTACCCATTCCTTATATAAGATTTATTAAACAGGCTTTTGTAAGGGTCATTTATGAGACTGGATGGAAGAATTATCTAGTGCCTGACCGACTGTATCAGTGGATTTCAACAGGAAAGAAGATGGTAAATTGTTGTGACTGGGTACAGTGCTGTGAGCGGATGTAAACTGCCAGCCCACCAATACTTCAGAGCCATTAAATGCCAATGCTTATTGATTAGTATGTGCTTTCTCCTGCTAATGGCACCAATTTGTGAACAGCCAGGGTGTGATTCTGACATTCATTATCTTTTCAGTGACTCGAGGGGGACTCAGCTAATTTTGCCCTTGACTTCCACAGAAATCCTTCATTGTGTTACTAGTGCTTTATAGACTTGAGTTACATAAACACAAGTGAAGCGAAGATTAAGGCTGATGCCAGCCACCCCACTGAAAATGCAAACAGCAGCTGCATGTAATAAGCTATGCATGTTTGTGTGTAGTTAAGAGAGTTTGGTCAACAATAAAAAGAAAGAATCAGGAATAAAGGCTGACAAAGCTTCTTTCTTCCCTGTCACTCCCAAACCCACACAGACTCCAGTCATTTTACACTCCCTTTTATGCCTTGAAAGAAGCCTTTCAGCTATCAGCCAGCATCTTACTCTGCAAACTCCTCAGAGAAGATAGACCACATGTTTCTGTTCTCTGAGAAAGGACACTATTGATCCCTTATCACTAAAGATTAACAGCAGAGGGGAGATACTAAAATTTCCTCCACCCTGCCCCCCACCAGTAAAACACTAAACCTGTGAGATGATATCAGAAATAGTCTTTCTGGGTTTTGTCTGCAGTTATTTTTTGTCCTGGGGTTGGCCACACCTCTTCTTTGCCTGGTAGAAGATGGACTTACAGAAGCACATGCTGAAAGCAAAAAGGCCTTAAGGAAGTTTTGGCTCAGCATTCCTGTTTGTGCCAAGAGCTTCATCTAGAGGGCAGGATTCAGAGAATCCTAGACAGAGCTGCCTCTGCAGGATGGGAGTGGGGTTTGGGTGGATAGGAGGTTGGTGGAGTGGAAAGAAGCTGAGCAGCTCATCCTGACTACCACAACAGGACTCACCTAGGGTGCAGCATAGAGAAGAACAAAGATCTCTTCAGGCCAGGCCCTGGCCATTTATGTTGAATTGTGAAGCTGTACAAGCCTGAAGGTTAACCTGGAGAAAGGAAAACCTGAGTTAGGAAGGGAGGAGGCATGAAGCACACTTGCTAAAAAAAAGCCAATAAGAGCTGCAAGGTGCTAGACTGCGTGAGAAGTTGGTATAACAACTAAATACATGAGAAATGGAGAATAGCTCCTCTTCTGGCACTTTAAAAAATATTTTATAACTATTACTTAATTTCATGACATAAAAAGATCAAAGAAATCTCCTTTGTCACTTACTTAGTGCCACCATCTCATCAAACAGGCATCTTTTTTCATTATGTTTTTACAGAAGTTCAAGTAAAACCAGAAGAAAAGAAAAAAATATTTATTCTCACTTGTCATCACTCAAGACTTGCAAGAGCCTGAATATCTACTGACCCTCCTCATCCTCACAAATTTATAAACAGAAAGCTTTTTGTGTTGAGAGCAAACAGACGTCATGGAAAGAACAGAGAAGAAGAAAAGATTGCTTTTACCTTTGTGATTAATATTGTCACCCCTTCGTAAAACATTTGTTCCTTTAAAATACCTGGGACTGTTGAGGCTACAAAGACAGTCAGAGACAGCTGAACAGCAGAAGGGTGAGACAAAGGCCCAGAAATCCCATTTTGTCACAATCTGCAGTTTCACAGGCACAACCCATTGTATACCTAATGATTCTTCAGTGGAGAATAAGTCATAGATTCTTTTTTTTTTAATATATGAGATCTGACAAAAAAAAAAGAGCTGTACTTTTTAACCCTTTTTATTTAACAAATAAAGAAAATCAGCCACAATGACCTTCAAAATAGTTCCCTTCTGAGGTGACACACAGCTACATGTAGTGCTGCCAACATTCAAAGCAATTCTGCAGATCATTTTCTGAAAGGCTGTTGAGGATCTCTGTTGGTTTTGCTTTTGCATCTTCTACTGATAAAAAAATGGGTTCCTTTTGAGAACCAGCATGATCTTTGGGAAGAAGTGGAAATTGCAGGGAGCCAAGTCTGTAGAACTGGGTGGTTGCACAGTGATGTTATTAGCTAAAAACTGCTTCACAGACAAAGCATTTTTAACTTGCTATTCCCTCTTGCACACTGGTATTTTCTGACTGAGAATAAGAAAATGTCTATATATGAAAACATGTCCACTTGTACTGAGTGAAATGATCGAGTTGAGTCTTGTCTCACTGTGACAGGTTAGAACACATTCTAAAACCATCTCTTTGTCTCTCCCCTCCCACTCTTGGTTCCCAAACTATAGGATTAATCTTGGTTGTGTTTTTTTGTGTCAGACCTTGCATATAACCTTACCATAAACCTTCTAGAATGAAAACAGGAAGAAGAGGAGGAGAAGGAATAACAGCATGGTTACATGAACTGAAATTATCCCTAGAGCTGTGTAAGAGCTTACCAACTAACTGATGGCTAATACTAAGTCACAGAGTAGCTCAGTCTCCACATGTGTTGGGAACTCAGCTGCATCTGCCATAAAATATGTGGGAAGAACCTTGTGTGATTTCTGAATGCACAAGGACATATTCTTGGGGAAACAATGGCTTTGAGGGAATGAGAAATATTCATTAGTCATAAAAAAATCCTGATGAACCACCCAGTCACTCAGGAATTTAAGGTCATTCTTGTTCCTAATAAGAACATATATGAATTTCAAAAACATGTAAGAGGAACGAAATGTTGCAAGAACTGGATGTGAAGGAGACAGCAAACAAAGGCAATTAATCTTTGGATTTTTCAATTAAATGAAATTCCCCATTGAACTAGAAATATGACACCTGAATGTTATGACAAATCAATGTGTCTGCCAAAGGCAGCTCTCCATCCTCTTTTGGTTAGTCCCAAAGAAAGATGCAACCTAGCCTGTGCAAACTACTTCCCAAACTGAAGTGCAATCTGGCCCCAGACCTGCTTGTCACATTGAGACTGTAGAATAATACAGCTCAAAAGTCATGGTGCTGTGCCCGTTTCTATGTATACTTTTTTTTTCAGCACTTCATTCATCCCTTTGTTGAGACAATTTGAATTGCTTGGCACATGTATTTGGGACTTCCAAAGCATGCTGATTTCTTGTTGGAAGATAAATGATGGATGTACAGTTTGAGAACATTCATTCTTAGTTCAACATAATCAGAGCTGGCCTAATCCAGGAAAGCCTGCTTCAGAGAAACACACTGTTATTTTGACTTTTGGTTTTGATCTACTCAGAAATTGAAGCCAATTTGTCAAGGTTTCCAGAAGAAATCCTAGAAGAAGAAAAGATTGCAGAGCGAATACCAGCAATATAGTATTTTTGCAGTGGAATATGCCTTATCAAGAGGTGGACATGGACAGCCATTTGCCAAAGAAATGTAGAGATTGTGGTGCTCCAGGCTTGGCATAGTGTGATAAGGAGGTCTTCCTCACACACAGAAGTTCACCTCAGCTTGAATTGGGGCACTGAAGAGTTCTGGAACTCTCAAGCTTCTGCTTCCAGGACAGAAAAACTGGAAGTACTAGTGGAGCAGTCCTCCCTTGGGTTACCATATGTTGCAGAGAGCTGGGCTTTACTGCACTATTACTGGCTCATGAGACAACCTCCTGATAGAAACTGGAATTTGAGTCAGAAAAAGTCCTGGTGGAGAACAACTTCACTAAATGTTACAAGTTTTATGAATCAGGATTTTTAATTTAAATGTTGTCCAAAATTGTTACCTAGTAATTGTTGTAATGGCTTACACCAAGAGAACACCTTTACTCTGAAAGATGAAAGCAAATGGATGTGTTGGTTTTCCCTTCAGAGCTGAGCCAAAATTTGCACCTTTTAATAGTTCCCTTCAGTTATGGCATAAACTTATTTTACTGATACCATTCAGCTCCCATCTGCTCTGCATAAAAGGTTTCTAGATCTGAAATACAACTCTTCATGTAGGCACACAACAACCTTTCCCTGTGCCTGACTGCCAATAGGCAGCCCCAAGTGCTGGGTCATGTGGCTTTTTGAGGCGTGGGGCTGTGTAGTAGAGAGCGGGCTCTTGCATGCTCTTCCCAAGACAAATAAAACACAAATAAATGGAAAGCATTTGAGATGAAGTTGTTGCAGAGCCAACCATCTCCGTGAGTCTGGATGATGATCAGGATTTGGTTTTTTTAACCATGATTCAAACTAGATTCTGCAGTCCGAAGTCTGCCAAAGTGAATCAGAAGACAGCCAGGAAAGCTCAGCAATGCTCTCTGCCCTGCTGGGATCATTTGTCAAACTGCTGCTGCCTTGGTGGGACAGAGTGTCCCACTACATAAGTGTAGTGTAATTTTGAAAATACACTCATTATTCTTTCTACAATGTACATGCCTAGACATTTATGGAACATACAGGTTTTTTTGTGGCCAATATGTTTTGCTAATGTTGTGGTGTTAATTCAGGAATGGACAAACTTTTTCCGGAAGTGATTTAAAACCTCACTTGGTAAGAAAATGTAACTTAGGAGGTCACACTTGTGTATGTGCTGCAACATTTGAATCCTTATATATAAATAAAGTCAAAGCTTATGTAAGGTAGCTTTAGTTTTGGAATATTTTTCTTTAGGATGGGAGGTTTTGCAGGGGAGAAAGAGTCTATCTGTGTCCACAGTCAAGAACAAATCAGCGTGAATTCAAACCTCGTTTGAGGAGAGAGAGAAAGGGAAGGAGGAGGGAAGAATGAGGGAGAAAGTGATTACTGAAAAAAAAAAGCAAAACTGATTTGCATAAGTCTGCAACTGGAACTTGTTCTTCTTAAGAACTTAGTGATTCAAACCTTGGTTGTATTTAAATAGCTTTCGACTTTTGAGAAAGACATGAGGGAAATGTTGCTATAAATACATTTAATGTTACTTTCAGTAATGGATAAAATGAAGTTGTAATGAGGCTTTCTAGTCGCACCTTAAATATAGTATAGTATACAGTATGACAGACCTCTTAAACTACATTTACATTTATTTTTTATGATATGTAAACATTAATTTCCTGTGTGTATGGGAAATTGTATTGAGAGGTGGCAGATTATCCACCCCATTTACCCACATAGTGAGCATTGATGTATGTTAGTTATACACAATGCATAGAAAAGAGAAAAGCAACTATTAATCCGTCCATTAGGTACTCGAGTAATGAGATTTTAAAAGCTTTTTGAAGGTTTGGTGTTAGGCTGGAAGATCTCCTATCCACTCTTTGTCCGCTGGAGACAGCACATTTCCTTTAATGTACAAAATGATTTAATGCACTGAGGCTTTGAAAAAGATGGACTAGACATCAGGAATGCCTGAGAGAACTGCACATTGCAGATAGAAAGAACCATTGAAACCATTTCTATTACACAATTTGCCAGGAATTTTTGTTTTTATTATTAACCATATATATCATGACAAACAATTTTGCAAATTTGCAGTTTTAATCAGGCAAATGTAGAAAAGCATTCAAAGATTTCCAAGTTCAAAAAGAACAAAAATATACTGCTATGATTTTATTTTACCACCCAGTGGTGTAAGCACCAAATGATGAGGATAATGTAGCACGTCTATCTCCGTTGCCAGTAGATCACCAGAATATGCAGAAGGCACTTGACTTTCTCTGCTTTGACAGATGAGCTCTGGAGTCTTTCTGTACTGTTTTAGGAGATCAGGGCCTACAGCCCTGCCCTGCCTGTGCCTCTGTGGGTAGCAGATAACTGGAAGCAAAATCCTGCTGCGTGGTACCTGAGCACTGAGCCCATGTGGAAGTTCCAAGATCCCGTATGTTAAAATAGTGGTGTATTAATGTACCAGTGGTTCTCCTGCTCTGAGGTGTTGTGAAGAGGAAGCAAGAGGGTCATAAGATGGGAAGATCTCATGTAGTCTAAGTTCTGGATTGCTCCTGTGATAAATGACAGTCACTTGGGTCCTTATGTTAAGCTCTGAAATTTGGTAGAGTGCTCTTATTATTTCCAGGGTAGTGTAAGACTTCAGATTGGAACAGGATTCTAGGTCTACACTAAGTTACACTTTCATCTCTTTTCTCTCAGAGTGATTTTTCTGGTGTTTTCTGTACTCATTTCCTACCCTTTTTACCAGGATTGTTTACAAAGCTGCTCCATCTTACTGGTTCTCCTATGAATTCTGAGGATCCTCAGAGTACACAGAAAAAAAAATTACATTTAGTAAGCTGCTAACTTAGAAAGATAAGTTAGAGGTTTTAGCAAGCTTTAGGGACAGTAAATTCTGGAGACAAAGTTATCGCAATACACATAGATGCCATAATAATGCACAAATGGGGTGCTTAATGCAGGCTAAACCTGGACACAGAAGTGTTCAACACTCAGGCCAGAAGTATTCAACAAAGCTCTAGGGCTGGTTTGTCTTGAGTGTGGCCAATTGATTGCAATGGGTTTTAAAAATGCACTAGTATTTTACTAGCTAGAAATTAATCTATGCATTATTAGAACCAGACAGTCAGAGTAACAGGTTAAATTAGTCTTTGAACGTGAATTCAGTATAAATTTGGCAAATACACTACTGCGTTACAGTAAACACCTGAAGGAGAGATGTCTTCTTCAGAACTGTGTCTGGATACAACAGGTAACAGCCCTAACTGAAGTCCAGGATGCAGGAAACCCCCTCCTTTGCTTTGGGTCTGCCTTAGGACTACCATTACTGGTGAGATGCAATGAAAGATTAGCATAGACTGCAAAGGAATCATGGCTATTGGGTTATTTGTGTCTGGAGAGAGCAGTGAGCAGCAATATAAACAATTTATTATACAATAATCAGGGGAAATATTGGAAATAAGGAAGTCTGGTTTTCTTTAAGTCCATGTCTGATTTTCAGCCTTGACCTCACTGTAATAACAGCAACCTCCCTAGGATGTCTTTATGAGAGCTCTGCCATTCCTGCAGTTCCCTCTCCACTTAATATTAAGCCTCCAGGCCCTTCCACACCTAAATCTACAAGTCTGAAAGATACCATACCATGCTGTGGCCAGCACTAAACTGCATGTACAAGTGACACAAAAAAACCTAGACTGTGTCTGTAAATATTTTTATTTACCAAATAAAGAAAGTCAGTAACGATGGCCTTCAAAATAATTCCCTTCTAAGGTGACACACAGCTGCATACAATGCTGCCAGTGTTCAATGCAATTCCGCAGATCGCTTTCTGAAAGGCTGTTGAGGATCTCCTTTGTTTTTGCTTTCACATCTTCTACCAACAGCAAAAAATGCGTTCCTTTGAGCACTGACTTGATCTTTGGGAGAAGGTAGAAATTGCAGGGAATCTGAGGGTTTTTTTTTGGTTTTGGTTTTTTTTTGTGTTGCATCTTATATGCTGCCAGCTGGCATGTTAAAGATGATAGAGAAATGTTAAGCTTTATACAGTGGCCATAAACTCAGTAGGCAATGACGTTTCACAAAACTTGTTGGAATTTAGTAGAGAATTCAGGTGCCTAGACATTCATGTCTGCCTAAAGCTGGTGTGCTGTCCTAGAGACTTCCACATGGGACTGGAGATAAGATAGAAAACATGTTGAAGACCTGCACCTCTCTGAAGCAGCAGATGAAGGATGCATGTGGGCATCTAAAATTGCTTTTATGAGCAATCAAACTGTCTCCTATTATATGCTGAAACCTCTACTATGTGTCAAATTTGATAGAAGTCAGCCAAGTATTATTGGGATGGACAAACAGACATCCAAGTGCTATGGAACAGGCTTCAGTTCTGCAGTAAAAGAAGCTAAAAATGGTACTGTGTAGGTACTGAAAGTGAATACTTGAGCCACTTAAATGTATCACTGCTTGGTAATTACTTAGTGAAGAAAAGTAACTGGCTCTATAAGTCACAGTGAACTGCTTCAGAAATATAGTCAGTTTGCAGACACATACTTGTTCCACATTTTTCTACATTCCAACCTGACAACTTTGCTCCTTCAGACTTCTGACAAAATACAAGTATGTCAATAGCATCTCCAAAATGGATGTGTCTCCAGACAACAAGATGGGGAACACGAATGTTCAGGGTGAACTCAAACTGAGATAACAACATTTAGTCTTAAGCTGAATAGGACAGGGTGATCTAACAGTAAGGTATCTTTATTCCTATATTAATGAGTCAGTCTTCCCATAAGCACATATGTATAGTTTTAGAATTTAGTGTGCAATAAATGTTCTTTTGAATTGTTCCTGAAAGCTTGTTCAGTTAGAATGAATATTTGGAAAAAAAGGAGTCATAGGCTCTAGCCCAGGTGGAAACACTCCTGTTCCAGCACTGTGAGCTAAACTGAAGACGTGGCAGCCTCTTGCTTTTGCTTACTATGTGTATGATAATGGCTCAGCTGCATCAAAGTTTTAATCTCACAAAAGGTACTTGTTAGTGCCTTGTTCCATTAGGACAGGACTATTAAAGTGTAGAAGTGCTTTCTCTGAGGCTGTATTTATATGATTGGCCAGCACACAGAAGTAGGATTTATTAGTATGCAGTGTACAATAAGTAGCAATCAATACTTCAGTCTTGGCGCAGTTTAACACTGCAGAACACTCTGAAGATAGAGTTCATGCCAAATAGCAGCATAGGATTTAGTGAAGCACAGATGTATCTGGAATATTTTAATAAAAAGAAGGGTTATGGAAAACATTTGGCAGTTTCTGGAGCATGCAGCAAATATTGTATTATATACCATCTGTAACAATATAGCTGAGCATATGCAATGTGCTGAAAAGTTGTTGTATCTACATCCTCTAAGAAGGTTCACCTTCTCTAAAAATGTGCCTATTTTTTAGATCTCTAATTAGGCCAGATTTGTTTGATTTGAAAATAAAATCAATAATATCCTTGAGCTGTGATACAAAATTTTTTAAACACTTGGTGACAAGTTCCATAGCCTTCAATTAAAAACGTTCTTTCTAGGACAGGAGAAAACTGAATTCTTGACTCTGAATCCCAAACGTTTCTACTGTTTCCAACTGTGCCAGCAGAAGAAGTCTTTTTATTCCAATTAACTGGTTTTCAGATGAGACAGTGTTTCAAGGACTCTCACTATCATGATGAAATCACTCCCTGAGCTCAGACATTAAGCTAATGTGTCACACAAAACCTGCATATTAGAGCTAAAACTTAGCTTATCCCTTGATGTAGCACTTAGAAGAGCTCTTGTATTAAAGAGTAACTGTGCTGCTCCCCATTTAGCTCTTTGGGCAAAATATTGACATCTGAGAGAACAGAGACTGGGGACAGATCTACTCTGTAAAGGGACAGAAAATCAGCAGATCACTACCAAAGTGGGGTACTGTAAAGTGTGTTCCGAATGCACTGCAAAGCTTAGAAGAGGGCTTGTATACCTCTGATATGATATGAAGGTGGTTATGGCATGGGGGTATCGTACTGGGTCTTTCATTGCCTGTTCTCTCACTCGTTGCAAAGTTGTTGCGTCAAAGGACTACTGGACAGTGTCTGCTCAGTAGGAAATAAAGACGTGTTGTTGCTGTAACCACTTTGAGCAGATGTGGTGATCTTTTAAGTAAAAACGGACCTTGGTCTGATATGGGTCTTTCTCTTCATCTTGTATCCTTGGCAGTTTCTAATGTCAAATCATTTCCAATGTTCATAAAGTGTTGGATTCTTACATATGGGAAGACTGCCAAGAACTGAAAGCCTGTTGGAATGATACATCATGGTTAAGAGCCTAGATTTGATGTTTCTTCTAGCTTACCAGCAATGCATATAGTATAATGGCCTCAAGCTCCGCCAGGGGAGGTTTAGGCTAGACGTTAGGAAAAAATTCTTTACAGAAAGGGTCATCGGGCACTGGAACAGGCTGCCCAGGGAGGTGGTTGATTCACCTTCCCTGGAGGTGTTTAAGGCATGGGTGGATGAGGTGCTGAGGGATATGGTTTAGTGTTTGATAGGAACGGTTGGACTCGATGATCCGGTGGGTCTCTTCCAACCTGATTATTCTGTGATTCTGTGAGTCTGTGATAATGTCTGAAAAAACAATGCTGAACTAGTCACTCCATTCAATTTTGGTTTAAGTATGATTTTTCCTTCTACCACCACAAGAGTTGTATGGTATAGACATTCCAAATTCAGTGCTTGTAAAGTAGTATGGTCCGTTACAGTATTTAGAGAATGTTATGTTTTATGATGGGTTGTGTTCTGGTTTATGTCATGGCTTTATAGCTGTATAAAAGCCAATGAAGGGCATATAACAAATAGTTGGAAGCTCATACTCTGAAACAAATCACTCATTGAAGCAGAGGACTGAATTATTTAATATATGGTAAGTCAACAGTTTAGTTGAGTGACTTCTTTATTGAAACCTAGGAATTGCTAAGCTTTGACCAGCTGTCAGTACTTTAACTTGTTAAATTTCAGTGTGCAGAGTTGGTTTTGCTTTTCAGAGTGCTTGTTCTGTCTCAAAATATTTTCTTTTGGAAGCCTTGTGATAAATACTGTGGGGAATTTTGCATGTTTTCTAACTTTTGACCTTTAGATGAGATAGTATTGATGCTAATGTTCCTGAAATACTTTGTCATAGTAGCAGTGCCTTATCTAATGTTGAAAGAAACTTTCATTGCTCTTGCTGGATGAAATTAAAGAACAGCCACATTTCTTGGACATGTTCCATTTCCCTGTGTTATCATATGGCAAGCCATTACTACAGACAGTTTTAAACCAAAATGTCTGTAATGACATATAATCTAAAAGTCTCTCTGGAACTCCAGTAACATGAAGACAGATGCTGTTTCTGATTATAAAAGAAACATTGCAATAATCACAAATGGAGTGCATTCTATACTAGGTGGAAAAGGCAAGAGACAGTATAAGAGTATGAATTTATATATATATATATACACACACACATGCACAAAATCACACATATATGCATCCTGTGTGTTTGAGCATGCAACAGCAAGACTTTGATAGCACTCTTTCATTTTCATATAAAAAGCCTTCCAAGAATTCCCTCTTAGTCCTTATCCTGGTATTAATTAGTTGAAGGCTTTTCTGGTGGGAGGACATGAATTGGGTCTGCATAGTAGTTGTGGAAGAACATGGGCAAGTATTACTGGGAGAGTCATTGTCATTTTTCCCATAATAATCAGTGATAAGACTGGTATACTTGGAAATGATGAGGAGAAGGAAGCCAGTAGGACGACTTAGCAAACATAAAAGAATGTTTCTCAGGCAGAGCAGAAGTGAAATGAATAGAAAGAGAGACTTGACTGATGGAGACACAGCATTCAAAGTTGGAATGAATTGAAAGAAGTGGATGAAATATTCAAGAAGTTAAAACTCCTACCTGTGCAAATGTAGAAAGAAGGTTGAGTTTTTCTGGAGGTAGAAGTTACTACTCAGGAAGAAAACTTGGCATAATTTGTGGTACAAGAATTGAGCCAAAATTGAAGAATGCCAATTCGCAGTCTCGGCGGCTTAGAGTAACAAGAGCAATCAGGAGTACCACATTGGTAAGAATATAGTATTAACTGAGTGCCACAAGGTCTGCTTTGGTAAAGGCCAAAAGCTGTGTTCCTTCAGGCCTTGAAAAAAAAAACCCAACAAACCTTTGAGAGAAATGTCAGCTAAATACTTTGGGTAACATAAACTGAAAACAAGGTTGGGAATGGCAGTTTGTGTACTGAGTGTGAAGTAGGATCTTATGATCCTGTTGCATCTATGCTTTTGTTCATCATTCCCCTGCATTATTTTTTTCTGAAATGTCACCACAAACACAACCATAACAACTCTTCTGACTGTAGGAGTCTGTTTGAGATGCTTCACTCAGGAGTGTCTATAGTTACTCAGAGTAAGCTACTTAATAGTCAAATCTTTCTGAGAACAGAAAATTGCATAAGAATTGTATTAATGTTATGGAAACATCAAGATGGTATTTTTGTGTAACAGGAGTTGAATTGAAATATCTTCCCTCCGCTCTGTGCACTACAGCTTTTCAGACAGACACTTTCACTGTCCTGGGCTCACTAACAATTAAATCATTGTCAATTAGACAGCACCAGAAAACATTTCTTGGCAGTGATATTTGGTCTTTTATGCTACTACACATTAAAAATAGTTCCCATCATGGCTGTGATCCAGATCAACTAACAGTTACCCTCCAGGATCCTCAGGTGTCTTTGGCAGGAATGTTCCCAACAGGACTACCATGCTTTTAGGCCTTTCACTATTCAACTGTGTGGGCACAGCCCTTCCAGTTGCCTTAGCCAGGGATGATCCCGGGAACATATCACTATTCCTGCAGATGCAGCCTGGCTGGAGTAATCTAATCAATTCTAGTATATGTCTACTTATTTGGGTGCACTGGCACTCCTTTTAAATTAAGAGCAGCTTAAATGTATGGGTGATATTGCCAGTGATAATTCTAGGCCATTTGTTCATCTGAGCAGGTGTCTGACTCATTAAGCTCTCAGTGCACGTATTCACTATAATGCACACAGATGGGCATGGTAGGTTCCCAGCAATTAGGCTAACGCAGAATTAAATAAAGCTGCTCTTGACTGTTGTGTACATGCGGAGATAAGAGATGGTCAAAAGTAGGTCCTTAGTGTCCTATTTTTAACTTTTTATTTCCATAAAGTGCTTAGAATTATTTTATTTAGGAGACATTGTACCTTTTCTTAGGAAAAATGCAAATCCAGCACTTGAATAATAAAGCTGGGTATAGTGTATGTCTTAAAAGTGCTCTGCATATGCCAACTTGTGAAGCCCTACAGAGCTGCTGGAAGGAAAGGTGTTTTTCCTGGGGTGTATTCTAGATGGAAGCATCAAAGTAGGGAAGCCCAACACGATTTAAAGTAGGAGTAGTGAAGTACAAGTCATTAGGCCTGACAGTGAATGCACCAGAAAAATAACCTTCTTTCACTTGGTAGTCCCAATCCAGCACTTCTTCCCCAGATACTGACTTTGCAGGCTGGAGGATGATAATGTTTGTCCGGAGAGCTCTAATAAAGGTGGTTTGAGATAGTACGAGTGCACGAGCAGGTGACTCTTTCTGAGTCACACCTTCAGTGGAAAATTGTGCTTGTTATTCTTTTCTTCTCTCTATCACATATTTGATGTATTTTCAGGACATGGTAAATGCAACAACAAATTTACTAATATCCAACACTCGTTATTGATTATTAGAGAATCATAGAATCAGGTTAGTTTGGCAAGACCTGCCTTTCATGAACCCGTGTTGACTGGGCCTGATCACCCAGTTTTCTTGCATGATAGCACTCAAGATCACCTGCTCCATGACTTTCCCTGGCACTGAGGTCAGACTGACAGGCCTGTAGTTCCCTGGATCCTCCCTGCGACGCTTCTTGTAGATGGGCACTACATCAGCCAGCCTCCAGTCCAGTGGAGCTTCCTCAGCCTTCCAGGGCTGCTGGAAGATGATGGAAAGGGGTTTGGCCAGCACATCCGCCAGCTCCTTCAATACTCTTGGGTGAATCCCATCCAGCCCCATAGACTTGCGGGTGTCTACCTGGGCAAGCAAGTCTCTAACCATCTCCTCATGGATCATGGGAGCTTTGTTCTGCTCCTCTAACTCCTGGGTTTGTACACAGAGGGAACAACTTTCTTTACAATTAAAGACTGAGGCAAAGAAGGCATTAAGTACCTCAGCCTCGTCCTCATCCCTTGTCACAGCTGTTCGATTTGTATCCAACAGAGACTGAATATTCTCCCTGGTCTTCCTTTTATTGTTTATATATTTATAGAACGATTATGACTGTACTTTGGATTGCAAACTGTATAGTTTTGAAATAATGTGTGTTCATGTAAATCTTTGTCGACAAACAGGAATCCTGCGAGTATTAAACAAAAGCTGTGCAACTTGAATTTTCGTATTGGAAATAGATTTTCTTCAGAAGTTTTCACAGGTTCTTGTCCTAGTATAAATTTCGGTCTTTGGTGTTGCCAAAAGGCATGCCATCTCTTATTCCAAGTACAATGAGGGTCAGATCCTCAACAAAGTGCATTTAATATTAGGGAAAGATTAACACAGGGGTAGTCAGAAATGTATATTTTAAAGTTATGTAGGTGTTTTTCTGTGGATTTTTTTTTATATATATGCATATATGATATGCAGCTGCTCCACTGATTTCAGGGTGCTGCTTACTCATCCAAATACCTTGTGTATTCAGAGGGATAACAAAGGCTATGGTTATTTCATCCATAGTATGTGCCAATTGTTGGAAGCAATGCTGATGGGAAAATTTCTATTGCTAACTGAGTCCATTGATATTTTTCACCTTGGCAATGAACTGAAGGTCAGCGGTTGCAGATTGGTCCATCTGTGCATCCTTGGATGGAGAAGGAGAGTGCTTGAAACAGTAATATCAGAATTTAAAAAGGGAAATAAAAAGGTCAAAGGGTTATAAAAGTACCCAAGGCTACCTAGACCAAATCAGATCCTCAGAAGCACGTGGACATCTGTGCTGCAGGCAGGTGGATGGAGAGGGTGCTAGTGAAAATAGAACATGTCCTCTGTGTTTGAGAGGACCAAATATTTTCCTCATGTACTGTTGCCCTGGCAGACTACAGGAGGCCTGTCAGGGAGGCCCTGGCTGAAGTTGCCTTCCAGAGTTCCTAAGGTTTGTTCAGGAAGGGCTCTGATGTACTTCAAGATCTTCCATTTTTTAGGCTTTAGGCTTCTCATGGGTGCCGAGGAGAGGGAAAGGATTTTCGATCATTTCTGCCTAGGCAGGTGTACCTGTTCTCTTGAAGCTGCCTGTCTATGGAGATTATTTATATGTCTTAAAAAGGTAGAACGTCAACTTCTTCCTTACAATACCAGTCCACTGGCAGGCACTGGTGTGAACACTAAGTTTAAGGCAAGTTTTTTTCTTTTCTGCTTCCTTCTGAAAGTGTATACATTTCTTTAACTGACACAGAGATACACAACAGTTTCGGTCCTAAAAGTTACTGGTTTTAAGATTTCGGGTAGGTTCCCCAGGCATACCATCTCTTTTGTTTGTTTACAAGTAGAAGAACACACTGTGATATTTAACATGGCATTGTCTTCAGTGGAGTACAACATGATTTATAGAAAAGTCTTAGATAAGATTTTAAGGATCAAATTTCATCATTTACAGACTTTCTATTAAGGACCTTTTTTCTTATGAGAGGTCCTTTCCCATAGGAACTTAAGCTATAGAAGGAGAAGGACCCTTACATTTATTAAGCCTTTTAATGTGCAACTCTGCCACATAATACTATGCCCAAAATTTAATCAAATAGTGTCTTAACATTGCTTATCATGCAAATAGCATTGAGTGCAGTTGGAACACACAGGAATACATGACAGTTCTGAACCTAAATATTTCCATGAGTGTTTAACATAACAAAAGCTAGCCGGTTGTATAAGCTGATGGAGAACTGTGTGTTCAGTAAGAGAAGGGAGACAAAGAGCGAAGTCTTCCAGCACATGGCATGATTCTGTACCATTCAGCTCCAGTCTGATGAAAACAGAGTACATCCTACTTTACTGAGTCTAAAACTGCTTTTAAAAGGGATTGCTTGTAATAAATGCCTGTATTAGATCAAGAATAGCTCTTTTCTTATAGAAGAAGCATAAGGGAGATTGTTTGAAAATTTATCCTCAAAGTGAAAGTTTATATTTCACAAGGGAATGTGGCAAATGTTTTCTGACAGGCATTTCACTGAAAAGCACGAGATAGGAGTTTCTGATACCGACAGATTAGTCTTTGAAGAAATGCCTGAATATACACAACAACAAAATTGAACTTCAGAATTGAACTTAGATAGGGGCGTTTTTTAGTTAGATTATGTTACTTTCACATGCTATTTTTCTTTGACTATTACATGTTGACATATAGCAACCAGTTCCTGAACAAAGCCGATAATGTAAAAAAGCAGAGACATTTTAAAGAGCAAACAAGAATATTTGCTAAGCCTTTATTGTTAAATTTTAACCATTCTGTTTTTTAGTGAGCCATTGTTAGATGCAATAACAATGAACTTAAGAGGTTTTCAGCCCACCGGCGTAACTGTGTATTTATGTGACGCTAGAAACTACAAACCAGATTCTCCTTTGTAGTAAGGTCACTGGCTTTTGCTACACGGGAATGCCCACCTAGCACAGGTATCTCTGCAAGACATCGTGCTGTGCCTTTCCTGAACAAGGCTGGTGCTTTTCAGTGTTACCAAAGAGTTTTGCTAAGCTAGCTCCCTATGCAATAGCTAAGGTGTATCTGCATAGAACTGCCAGGTGCTATACGAGCATAGGTCAAGGAAAGTTGCACTCCACTAAAATTATGTTTCAAAATCCTTTTAATGTTAAGGCCTGCACAGACTTATTTAGTTTAGTCTAAGCTGTCTTCTCTTACTTTATGATATGGCTCTTGCTAAACAAGCTAAGGCGATATAAAATAATTTAAAGCTACGCACACCTGCCTACCCATCCCTATGCATTAGGCTTTGCAGTGGCTTACCTGAAGTGTTTTTTAAACCAATTTAGTTAAATGGATACAATCGTTGTGTTTTGAGAGAGAGATCATGGTGCTTTGAAGTCAGCTGGACTACTGCCAGTGTGGTCAGGTTTATTTGTAAGATCTTTATGCTGTGCCAGTTCTGGATAGTACCGTATAAAGAAAAGAAGTTACAGTTTTGAAAGTGTATCTGTAAACTGACAGAAGCATCTGAATGAACATTATCAAGGAGCAACTTGTCTTTAGAGTAATTAAAATTTGTAATAAAATGGTGGGCTTATTTCAAAATTCACGAAGTCGTTGAACTCCTCCAAGCATTGCTTCCCTCTGAGTGTCTGATAGAAACAATACAAACTCCTTAGAGCTAAAACATATGAACTGCAACTCCATGAAAACAAAACCGTCAAACTTTATAGAAAAAAAAAAGAAAACAAACCAAAATAAGCCATCTGCTGGTAAATCATTGATCTGGACATGGATACACAACAGGGTAAGAATAAAATATTCATAGTAATTAGTGACATAGGCAGAATAGAAACCTCTTCTTTGCACTTGCCGTTGTTATGGTGATTCTTTTTCCAAACACTCTCTCCTCCCCGCAAATGACATTGACTCTCTCCATGGCTTTCCATCTGGCTCTTGCTTTCTTGTTTATCCCAATGAAATTAGCTCGACTGCTCATTTGTCACCTTGGAGGTGTAGTCACTGTGAACATGTGCAGTGTGAGAGAGCAGGACAAACAGATGGTACTTGAGAACAGATAAACAGACAGATGCATTAAAGAGACAGCAAAATTGTTGGTATGAAACAGTGTCTGGAAAATGATGAATTGGATTTGTGTTTGGTGAGGCATGGCCAACTCCTGTATGCAAAGAAGTGTCGCTCCTTCATCCTTGTTTCCTTTTAGAGTGCTGGCACATGGTGAAGGTTCTCTGAATTGCTAAAGCCTGTGGATAAGAGGAATCAGGGATACCACATTTCAGATAGTGCTCCAAGGTTTCATGTGAATTGCTGGAAAATGTGACACATTTTCCCAGCTGCTTCTCTTTAACAAAACAAAAACCACAACTCCACAAATCTGCACAATAACTTATGTTATTAATGTCTGCTCCTTGTCCTAGAAATAGCTCAATTCAGTGTGCCATTTGTGATGTCTATGGCATCTTATTTGTGTGCAGTGAGTATGCAGGTAGGAAAAATTATAATTTCATCATACATTCATTTAACTGCATTAAATGCAGAGTTTGCCTGGATGTATGTCAGTGATCTAAATCTTCTGTCCAGAAAGAAACAATGAGAGATATTCTAGATATCTTGTAAGGAATTAAAGACACAAGCAGGACAGCGTAGATGAAAGCAGAACAGGAAAATAAGAATCACCGTCTATAAAAATGTGACATAATTGGCCCTATCTGCTAGGCCAAAACCAATCTTCTGGTCAAATGAGATTTTTAAAGATAAGGAGTATGGGATGTTTATCCACCTGGCACAGGAAAAGAATGCATTATAAAAGGATATTGAGACAAAGCAGGATAATATTTACTTTCTGATATTAGCACTGTATTTTTATTCATTACTGAGGTCAAATTTCTATTTCCTGAAATATGACATTAGGAAAAAATTTTTCATGGAAAGGGTCATTGGGCACTGGAACAGGCTTCCCGGGGACGTGGTTGAGTCACCTTCCCTGGAGGTCTTTAAAGGATGGATGAATGAGGTGCTGAGGGGCATGGTTTAGTGTTTGATAGGAATGGTTGGACTCAATGGGTCTTTTCCAACCTGTTGATTCTATGATTCTATGATTCTATGAATGGAGTGAAGTTGGATGCTAAGTTCCAACAGCTAACAAACTTTGCTCCATGTAGATCTTACAGCAAGATTGCCAAGTTGCCGCTGCCTAGACTTATACGCAAACTGTCACATACACATAGCCTAGATTAAAGAAAAGTCAGTTGTTGAAAAAGGCCAATAAGGACAGAGCAGTCCATTTCCATAGGTGTTGGAGATAAGTAAAATGGGTTGTGGGACATTTTCAACTACTGCAGGGAAGACAGAATTGGGGACCAACTGGGAGAAGACAGTCTGTGTTGGACAGGATTACAGACTGGATAGTGATGGACCTGGACTGCAGAGGGACCAGGTGCTTTAGTGATAACTCACTTGGCAGAACAGTGTTATCTTCACTCCTGGTATGTGGTTTGGCACTGACGTTGCCTCTTGTCCTGACAACAAGGAAACATCAGCTTTTGGAAAGAGAAGAAGGAATAAAAATCCTTACCAATTGTACAGTGCTAACCCTCTTGACTCAATTCCTTCCTTCCCTCTTACCCTGTGAACCTGTTCCCAAGTCACCCTTAGAGCTTGTTCGGTTGCAAACAATGAGGACAAAATAAATAATGTATTTACTTGCTCATGTGTGGTGAAACTCAGTTTTGACCACATTGCTGAGGATTTGGAGCTGGCTCTGAGGTAAACACACACACACATGACTGAGAAAATAAACATAAGGTTGTAACGTTAAAATGAATTCTTTTGGAAGAGATTCAATATTGTCAAGATCTTATTAATGGGCTGGGGAATCTTCCAGGGTTTCCATGAAGTGGGTCTATGAGAAGTGGCCAATAAATTTGGTGTGATTCTTTGAACTTCCACCCACCAATCACCCCACAGCCCCCACAACCCCCACCTCCTGCATAGTCTTTTACCGATAAACAATTCTTAAACTAACTCTAATTGCGAATTATTTAATGCATTTCATTTTCAGCTGGACACCAGAAACTCTCTTAATGCTTTCAAGGGAGCTTTCAAGCAGCAGCTAGAACTACTGAGGCAGACACTGATACTACTGGCCCTGGAAGAATGTTTAAGTGGAAGAGATATAATAGGCTGACTTCTCAACCTGTCAGTAATGATACGTATGTCTAGTTCCTTTTAAAACCAAATATCGTGCCTAGCTAGAATCAATAGCTGAAAATAAAGGCAAAACATATCAATAGTAATTTTTTTTAAAACGGTAGTCTTCTGCTTGTGAAAACTGGCGTAGTTCAATATGCTCCAAAAGTACCAGGAAGTTCAAGAGTCTCAGAAGCTGCTGGGAGATTGCAGCTCGCTTGCTTCCCATGCTGAAAACCGGAGCATTGTGCATGCCCATCTCCAGGGCTGGCACATGGGTCAGTACAGGGACAAGAAGACCATAGCCAGGCTTCAAGTACATGTTTGAAAATGAAAATGTTTCAAGCTTAATATTTTTGCTCCTTGACTCTGCCATGGCAAGACTGCCCAGAGCCAGGCTGCAGCAGCCTTTGTATGTTCTCCAGACCTCAGAAGCTGCAGGTTTGTTTCCTGTGGGCCAGGAATGTTAATCCAGCTTCCAAAATGGTCAGCACACATTTCAGAGCAGTATTTTGTGTGCTTAGAACATGAGGAGAAATGCCAAGTGAATAATCTTATTTGATCTTCATTTGTCATCTCAGGGATAAGATATGCTGCTTCTCTGACCTCAGCATGACACACAAAGTGGGGACTAAAGGTTGTTGAAGTGCATCTTTTATCCCTTTGGCTGATTTCTTTCCTGTCTTTGTTTCAGATTTCAGGGAACTAAAGTAGCTTTGTTCATATTTGAGCCACACCGGTTCCTGTTTCCCTGGCATGAAATTGATTCCTTGTTCATTTTGTCCTGGAGAGAAAAAAAATTGCTGCATGATGGATGCTCATTTTCTTATTTCACTTGCAAAATGTATCTCTGTTTTGCAGAAAAAAATAACTGATGAATGCATGAATTAGAAAGACTTGATTTAGGGCTAGTCTAGTGGTTCAGAGACAGCACCTTGGCACCCTGATGGATTATTTTTGGCTTCACTTTAGAGCTGCATAATGTGTAATTCCACCAAGTCTAATTTACACCCTCAGGTATGAGCATAGTCAACATACTGATGCATCTCAGTCACTCACACCAGAAGACAGATTCTTACACCCATGTTACGGCAATATCTACAGTTAAAGGCAGAATCCAGCCCCCTACCATAGCTCCCTGGGAGCTGGGTTAGGTACTGTCCTTGTCACCCTCATTCTATGCTTGGAAAATGAAACACAGCAACTCCTGTCTCCTTGATATGCTCTGGTTTTGATCAGATCTGATGTTCTTACTATGTTCCTCACACAGCCCCTGCCAAAGGGAGGAACTCAAGAGAATACTCCCATCTCTCTCTAGTTTTGCAAGAAACTTTGTTTGTGCCAAGTGTTTGAGGACTAAGTTAAGAGTTGCTGAGTTAAGAGTTTTGGTTTGCAGATATGTTTGCAGACCCTGCCTCTAAGTAACCTGGAAAGGTTTTAAAATTTTTAAAATTTATAGACCTTAGCTAAACTGTTTGGTGATGTGGTGTTGTAATTGAATGGTGGAAGATCAGCATGCTTCAGATGTCTGGTAGGCAAAAAGGTTTTAACAGCAAGTTAAACCCAAATTTTGTTCTGAAATGGAAAATATTCTAGTTGTCTTGGAATTCCAGTTTGTCCCTTTCTACAAAGGGAGTGCATATGGAGATGCTTTCCATACGTAACATACACTGATATCCTTTGTAAACCAGAGATTTAAAAAGTTGAAAAAAGAATGCTGTATAGTAAAGGGATTTGCATATATCAAACCTGCCTAAGTGGGTTTACTGGCTTACAAATAGCAAATAAGATCACCTAGCACTCAGGCAATGAGAAGCACAGGACAGTGGCACATCAGTGGTATCATTATGTTGATGCGTTTCGTTTTAGAAATGAAAAAGTAGGCTTTTAGGTTTAGGGTGATATTTTTTCTAAGGAATGACAAGGACAGATTAAATGGAATGGAAAGGAGCAAGCAAATGTTCGGGAAGAATGCTCCTATTGCAGTTTGCTTCAGGGTTTAAAATGATGTCCAGCATTTCCAATATTCTGCAGACCTTCCAGGAGAAATGGACTTCATCTTTTGGAATTAATTTCTATATTTATGTAGAAATACATGATTTATACAAATACCCTTGTCCATGGCGAACATATAAAGTACACAAAAGCAATTTCAGTATGAATTTAGGATCTTAATCTACAATAAAGCAACAATTATTATTTCTTAAATTGTAAATATATTAACTATTGTTAACAGTACATTCAAAACTTTTAGGTAGGGCACATGATGGAGTTTTTAATTACTTCATAAAAGCAGTTAAAGCTTAGTGAGGAGAAGGCAGATACAGTGTTTCCCCTTACCCTAATAAGAACCCTCAAGGGTGATGCAGCATCCTTACCATGGTCTGATGATCTCACCTCTTTATGCCAAACAGAACAAGAAATACTTTCAGTGAAATTCAGATGATTCCTCTTTAGAATATTCTACCTTAGATAGTACAAGTAGAGGAACATCATAGTTGTAAGAATGAGAAAAATAAACCATTATTTAGCCACCACATTTTAAGAGGAAACAAGATCCCTGTATATTCCCAATTGCATATCTTGAGGAGAATCAGCATTCAAATGATTCAAGTTTCAAATCACAACTGCCAGTGCAACAGGAAGAATTCCAGGAAACCCATGCGTTGTTTTTCTGATTCTGTATATCATGCTGGAACCCATATATGGCTATAAAATAAATTTACAGAGTTGGTTGTGCATGTGCAAATAAAGTAAGGGCAGAGAAACTTCTTTCAGTCAAGACATAATCAGTTTTGTATGTTCACTCTCTCCCATAATCAGAATTATTTTTTTCTATGCCTTTAACCTGACTAGTCATATGATGAAACTCTTGATGGAAGGTCATGTCCTGCTAGTATCCACTCCTCCTGATGTTCAACAGATCAATCAAAAAAAAAATTATTTAGGTTAAAATCCTGATGCTCTTCAGGTACAAGCTCATTCTTGTACTAGCATATTACTTCTCTGCAAATTGCATGCCAAGTTGAATTTGCTATGTGAGTGTGAAAACTAAGAGGATGTGTCACCAGACCCTGTGGAGAGCAATGTACCAGGGATATGAGTAGCACAGGAACAGCCTAATATCAACTGTCAGGCCCAAGGGTCATAGTCACATCCTCTTACCATCTACAATCTGTATGTCTTCCTAGGCTTTTCGTCTTCTGAAGAGAGGACTGACAACATCTGGCAATTGCTGAAGAGTACTTGGGAACACAGATTTTGTCAAGATGGATAAGAGGGTTTATCTGTTTATGACCAGCCATTCTCTGCAACACATACATCCAGCACTCTACTAGCATCCCAGACCTCATGCATCAGGAATTGGAAGCCTCCTATACAGCAGTGGTCTCCACAGGATCTGATAAAATTGTGAGACCTTTACTGGCATTGCTAAGGAGTGAGCGACTTGCATGAATCATCCTGGTGATTTCAGCTGTCGAACAGCTGCTCACCATCGCGAGAAAAGGCCTCTCAGTTTCACAGTTTTTGCTGGTTGCTGTTTGTTTATCACACAGTACGTTAAATCTTCCAGGTGAGGTTGTTATAGTGGTGGTACTGTGACAGCTTTCCATGGAAAAAACCAAGAAGGTCACAATGAATAACACTGAGGCATATGAGTATTTTTAGTGTTTGATCAAGGGCTTACAGCAGCAGTTCCTTATTACACTGCCAAGTCACTCGAAAGATGTGAATGCTAAACGAAATGAGAGATTATTTAGTCACAGTCTTTACATCTGCAGAAGATGATTTGAAGATGACTGCTCTTTTTAATAAGCGTGTGTGATGCTGAAGCCTGAAGGTAGAGCAAGAATTTTTAACCCAAACAATGAGTCCAAGAGAAAAAAAAAAACTAATTGGGAGAATGAGGAAGGAGGTTTCATTTCTGCCGTCCCAAGGGCTTTCTTCTATGCAGAGTGCGAAGCTGGAATAAGGCCAAGGACTGTCTAGTCTTAATATCTGTGTGTGGAGTGTCCTCATCTTTAGTCCTATTACTGTTTCTGTTCAGTGAACCAACAGTTTGATGGGCTACTGAGGCAGCATTTACCTTTTTCTTTTCATCCAGTTAGCAAAGTGGGAGTGAACTTAGGGCCAACAAGGGCTAACATTAAAGTGGGACCTGGCTAAGAGTAGTATTTTGGGGAAGTAAGGAAGTTTTCTCAGCTCCTTTCACTAAATAAACTTGCTCCTATCTTTTGCAGTTTAGAAGTTTTGTTGGAATGTCTGTCCTTGGTGAATGTTTAGATGCTAGGTGGATACTAAAGTGTTCTTAGTGACATCTATGCCTGACCAAATTGGATCCTTATCAAAACTCTTTCTTGGGCCATATTTGGGGTAGATTTCTGTAATGCACTCTTAGATGGAGCTATTTCTGAAGACTGTGAATGTAATTTTGCTACCTGCTAACCTGCCAGGGAAAACTAGCAAAAGAGGAGCTTTTATAGAGATTTGGAGAGGAGTAGCTCTTCTAAGCCCAGGAGAAGTGTGGTGTAATATATCTTTACTGTTCACCATTTGATTTTCAGTTCGTAATTGTTTAGCTGTCCCAGAGAACATTCTCTCCTTGCTTAGTTCCACCAAAGTACCTGGAGTACTTCATCATTCTAACGCAAGGAGCACCTCTCTTTTCAACATTTCCTGTGCTTTTACCTTCAAATAAATTCGGTACTCGGCAGTCACTCCAACTACTGCTGTCCTCTCTGAAGGAATTGGTTTGAAGAGTAAAATAGGTCAATTTGAGAGCACTTTTGAAAACAGACTTTGGAACAATAGCATGAGAATATGATAGTCTCATTAATTGCATGTGTGCCCTTCAGCAAGAGATGAGACTTTTAAAGCACTCAAAACAGACAGATTTGAAAACTTAAAAACACCTCAGATGTTTACCGCTGCAGTCTGATGACTCATTATTAGCAAATAATTAATGACTTAATCAAATCAAGTCACTCTGTTTTTGCTAAAGAAATTTTCATTTTCAGTGTATTTACATTGAAGTTTTCTTGAATTATCTGTAAATTCAACCTACCTAACTCTTAAATGGGATCTTACAAATGATTAACTCTCAAGCTGAAATGATGTACTGTGTTCGTTCTGTTACATTGCTCATATATTATTGTGACTACTCCTTCAGTAGGTGAATCACCACTATCTATTAATTTTGGATTAAGCATAGGTTGGAATTCCTTATTCTAAATCTGCTGTGTTGATGGTTACCATTTTAATTCAAGAGAGTAGTCAGACACTGTTCAGGTATTTGTGCCAACACTTACAAGATGTCAAGATTCCTGTACAAGAGAAGACATTAAAAAAGTTAAGTATAAAAAGGAAATTGTTTCACTTTTCTCCTCCTACTTCTTTACCTAGATGTACTAAATGATAAAAAAAGGAAAAATAAATCCTGACTTTGAAAAGGACATATATGAGGAGAGCCTAAAAGAAATGGGAAACTGGATTGGAACTACCCTAGAGACTTTCTCCTGGAAATTAATCTTCACAGGACAGTTATATCTTTGAAGTAAGCTTGATTGTCTCTCTGAAAGAGTGCATGAACTACATACCGCATGCCCTGACTCCTTTTGCCCAAGAGATCAGAAGAGTGAAACAGCTCTTGGGAATGTTAGGTGAAAGTATCTATTAGTTTAGTCTATCTTGTTTCTAAACAATTAATGAGGAAGGTTAGGCTGCTCTGCAGACTAGTCCAGAGTGTAGTATACACATCCCTTGAAATGAAAGGAGAAGAAATAGCACAGCTTACTCAGTCTTCCAGGCTGCAAATCACATAGTAAAAGGGAGAGATTCTCCCCTGTTTCTCACAGGGGAGATGTACACTGAGAATCCAGTGATGATTAATAAACATTATTCAGACATGAGGTAGGAAGACAAGAATCTTTCCAAGTAACTCCCTTTACTACAGTAGCCAAGTGGAAAGCAAGCCAACTCCTTTAATTAGGATGTGATATCTTGCTCACTTGTTACCTCATCAGCCAGCTGCAACTTATCATAACTTAGTTTACGAGCTCCTGAGGACAGAGCGCATATTCTACAGGAGGCTGATGCAGTACATAGTGGTACAGAACCTGCTCTATAACTGACGTTATGAATACGATTACTACTACTAAAACCAATAGAATAATGTGACTAGGAAATTGTATGTAGACTTAGAATTAACAAATTAGCCCATCATATATGAGCTTGATAATAAATCCTAATAAAAACAGGATCAAGAAGAAAATTTATTTTCTTTTAGCTCATGCAGTAGATGGGAGAACGGTCACATGATGTGTCAAAAAAAAACCCCAGGCTTATGCAAGGTCATGCTTACCCACAGAGCTAACGCTGAGAAAGAACTAACCCAAACAAAATAAATAAAAACACCCTCTGGAGTAGAAAATGGTACATACATTGCAGAGAGGTGCACTTCCTTAGCCTTTGAGACACATTATACATTATTTATTGTCCATGAATAATTAGCTAGAGCAGTCCCTATGCACCTTCTGTTACATAGGCAGTACTGTTACTGAGAAAATTTCACCACATAATGTTCATCTCCTGGGATATCCCCAGAAATGAGCAGGTCCCCGGTCTGTTACAGAGCTTGGGATATTTTTTTCTTCCTCTTTCAACAAAATAAAATGGAGGGAGCCCAAGAAGAGGTTTAATTGAAAATAAATATAGCTGTGCACAAGCTTCCTAGTCTTCTGAGGCAATCACTTTACTCTGTGTGCCAGTCTACAATTCTTGCCTTATCTTTCCTTCTCCCCACTCCAGATTTTTTTGCTTTCGATCTTGCATGAGAGAAATTTGACACGCTGAATGATTTTTGCGTTCCTGGTCAAATCATAAAGACTACCTGTCCTCATTCTACAGGAAACAATAAGATCAAGTAAACATTTTTTCAGCTCTTCACAACTCATTGAGGTACCTCCTTCTAGGGCTGGATTCATCCTTCCTTCATTTCTTCCCATCAGTTTCCCGAGTCAGAGACTTGAAATTCTCAGGGCTTCTGCATCATCCAGTTAACAACACTTTCTTCAGGAGATGAGCTCTATCTGGCATGGTTACTATAAGCTCTCCTAACCCCATTTTGAACAATGAATGACTTACTTTTCACATTGCATCTTCAGAAGATCAGAGCTTCTTAACTAGTATCCAAGATAGGAACAGTTTCACAACTGTTTCTATGGCTAGAAAGTGAATGGCTTACCCATCTGAGGATGGATTTTATCATTGAAGCTATTTTAGATCTATTTTTATCACACAGTCTTTGAGAGAGCTTACAGGATCAATTAATTTTTCACAAATGTCAGCTCAGTTTTGATAAGCACCTAATGATGGAGGTAGTAAGCTAAGATGATTTCCAGAAGACAGATTTGTCCTCTATGCCTTCCACCAGGTCTCCACATCTCTGTAAATACCATTTAATCTGACTGACTTAACATTACTTTGGGTCTTGACAGTGATGACTGACTTGAGAACACAAGTGACCCAACACAGCAGCTTTTGGAGACAAAATTCTGTTTAGTACACAAGCTAGAGCTTGAAGAAAACATGCCTTGAATCCATGCACCATCTTCTCAAATTCACTTGACTGCTCCTTCTTGGCTTTCTGCCCAAGATTTTAATATTTCTTTTTGCCTAAAGAGCCTTCACTCTGGAGAATTTTTCTTACTTGTTTTCACAGAGCAGTTTGATATTCATGTAACTCTGGGGGTTTGGTTTTTTGTTTGTTTGGTTGTTTTTTTTTCTGCACTCTCATAGCCATACAATGAAAAGGAAAAGGATCTTGGATGATCAGTAAGTACTTACTGTATCAGAGCCTTTGATAGTTGTACCATAGCGAATGGTGCACATTACTCTTTGAGATGAATCTTGAGAAGAGAAGCAGAAAAGAGACACTTGAAATGAAAATTAGGCAGTGGCAGGTTTTCTCATGCAGACTCCTAGGCCTGAAGATAGCACAGTAGAAGGAGCATGATGGACTTCTTCAGAACAAGGATTTCCAAACCTATCACATATATCTATCTTCTACACATATACAACATGCTCATCTCTTCTGGAAGTACAGCATTGTTTCCTTTGGTTCTAGCTGCCTGTCTGTTGAAAAGAGAACCTAAGCAAGGTCCTACTAAACTCCATGAAAAGCATCAGCTTCTTCTGTTCTAGCTGTAAGGAAGAAGCAATTTAAAAAACATCTGGGAAAGACTGCAGGAAAATCTCAGTGGACAGTGCAGGTGTAATAGAGTAATGGAAACAAAAATGCTCCTGAGCCATTCTAAAATCCTGAACTGTAAGGCAAGTGTCCAGACACTGTCAATTAACAGCTGCATGGAATTGTTATCTGTCTGGTGAGCTGGGAAGTGTTTTTCTCTTATTCTTAAAAAGCCTTGAATTATGTAATTTGAAATGCATATAGGCCATATGAATACAGTTATTTTCATATAAACACATTAGGTTTATATGATGTGGACACCAATGAAGAGATCTTATGTCTGCACTACTAAGACATTAGCAAATGACAGAGATAAAATTAGATATATGTTGCCCTGAAGTAAACTGTTTCATCTTTACTGGTATGTTGTGAACGAGAGAAGAAAAGTATCAACAAACAGACTGCAGAATGAGCAATCATGCAAGGAGGCAAAATGTCCCTCTAGGGGGTAAAAAACCTCTTTTATTTAAAAAAACCTTGTGAACTCTCATTTGGTCTTGGAGGAGAAACATATCATGGGAACAGTGCCAGAAGTCATGCAATACAAGAATTCCAGCATCACAAGAGCAAAAATCACCAAACTTAAGGTACAACATATTGCTATCATGTGTTCGATCTGAGAAGTAAACTTGACTGAGAAGCTGGTTACAACAAAAGTCTCTCTCCAAAGTATGGAAGCATCCCTACACCAAGCTCATGCAGAGGGACTTGTCAGGTTTTGTCTTTTTAACTTATACTTAAGGCAGGAGGTGGTAGGGAAGGAACAGTGTTTCTTTCCCCCAGCCACAGGCCATGCCCATACTTTACCTAAGACATGTCTTAAAACTTGCAAGAAGCCAACCTCAGAGTCTAGCAAGGTCTATCTTCAGAGAGCACCAGCCCCCTTTGCGTTAAGATAACTCGGAGATTACAGATTTTGTAGCCAGTGTTTTGTCATATAATGGAAAAATTTGCCTTTCATTTTCACTGGAACAAATATTTTGAATTCAGTGTCTCACCAGACTTTATATAGATGCCTTTTAGCAGTGCTTCAGAAAGGAAAGCTTTGGCACTGAGGGATTTTGTGCAGAGCTGCAAAGTATCTCTGCCAACTGTTACTTGCAAGAATGACTGTGGTACCTGCTCGTTCACCTGAATCTCTCTTATGAGGCAGAACAAGCCCCCATGGTCCTTTTCTGTCAAGCTTCTGTCATCCTTGTCCTTATCCAGGGATGCCAGTCCCTCAATTCTTCCTGGGTGTACTGCAATAGTCTGTGTGGCTGCTTAGGGGAGGTCTGCTAAATGAGTTTCTCATTTGTGTCTCCCCTCACACCAGATTTCCCATTCAAACAAAGCAAAGCTTCATTTAACATAACCCAAGAACAAGGTTATAAGTGAAATCACAAGTTAAACACAGTCCAAGCCTATTCACAGTAGATATTCTTCCTGCTTGCTTTGACATGTCTCACACAGAGGTCCTTCGGCATCCTTTAGCTTTCTTTGGTTGCTACTCAGTCCAGAATACTCCAGCTATTTTAATAGATAACAGTTTTACATGTATTCTGTTATTCTGTACAGTTCTAATTCTCATCTTTTTTTTTTTTTTTTTTTTTTTTAATGCTTTCTATAGACCACACAAGATGTTATAACTAGGGAATGTGTTATATTAATTTTCTCTGTTACAGGTTTATTAATGATGACTTAGATATGATCCCTTCTGGGGTGGTTACCTGCCTTTTCCACAAAATCTGAGACAGCACAAACTGTTGTAGAACATGAAGACATAAGCTGACACTGCTGAGCGACTGGAGCATGGCTGTGATTACATAAAGCAGAGCAATCAATGCGAAAACAAATATTCAGGCTGTCAAGGCTTCCTTTCTAAAAATTCAGAATAAACTCATTTTACATCTCATCTATGACTCAAGTGTTTACAGATCTCATGTTGTGTATTAAAGAATTGAAGCAGACCCTAAAGAAAATAGCTACATGATAAACAATTCATTTTATAGATGGGTCTCACACTTACTTTTATTAGAGCATATGGTGAATATTTAGAAGACAAATGTATGCAATTCAATTCCACCTCCAATATGCATATTCCAGTGAGTGGCCTAGGGCCAAGCAGGATAATATCCCATGTGGAATCCCCCACACCACTCTTAATTGATCCAAGACAACAAACTTAGTGTGGACTGCCAGTCATTTGTGGATTCTGCAAGTTGAATGCTATTCCAGATGTTAACCTCCATGGAACTAAACACTCTTCTCTCTCTGGTTCACAGGGGATAGCTCCTATCATAGCTAGATGTGTTATTTTTAATATGATGCTAATTTATGGGTTTATTACTCTCAGTTCATAGAGACTGTGTGACATCTTAATATTTAAGAAATCCCTTTTTGTAGTAGGAAACGGATAGTGTATTTTGGCAAGTGTAAGCAAAAATCAAAACTTTTTACAGTATTCCCCCCTGTAATTCTGCCTTTCTTCTCTTGCTTTGAAACCACAGGGCCATAACAGGATCAGTATGAGTGGGTGCCCACGAAAAGCCTTACTTGGCAAAGCTGATTGCAAAAACAGGATTGCTCTTTACCAGCGTTCAAAAGGTTTAGAACTGATATTGCTCTTCAAAGGATCATTTTAAATATGATGAAAATCAGGTGAATTTTTTTAATCTCTGTGTATGTTTTGAGATGCAGTGGAAGACAAGAGACCCTTGGATGACTCTGCTCTCCACCTGTAAGGAGGTTCCTGCAGACGTGGCTAGCACAACCCCGGTCTCTGTGCCTTTGTTTCCCCTGTGTACAGGAAGCACAGAAATGGTACTGAGTCCAAATCTCTGGGCTGGACATTTTGCCTGAGTCACTTTGGTGGTTCCCGGTGGAACTAACAGAGTAATTTCTGCAAAGAAATTTACCCACAGGTTTTTTACACTGATGTAAACGGCTTCAGAAACCACCAAGAGGTTCAAGCCTTGCAATACATTTGTTAGCCAAACTTCTGAAATCAGTAAAAACATCTGGTGTGAGCCAGCATCTTGGTCTGGACCTGAAATGCTTGTGTTCTGGTAAACAATGAGGTGTAGATGAGCATTTGATTTTGACTATGTGTAAACCTGTGTTTCAGTTGTGGGCTTATGACAGAAGAAGGCTAAGTTTAAATGTAGCCCTAACACTAAATGTGGACTCTGAAAACGACAAGGCTGGCCCCCATGCTGGGGCTTTGTGTTACTGGTGTACAGGTGTGATGGCATTGATGTTGGATACTACCTTGCCCTGGGTGAGCATAAAGGATAAGATCCAGCATTTAGGGTGCTGATGTAGGTTTGAGTAGAACTAGAGTAACAGCTGAAACTGTGGCTGGAAATAGGAAGCTGCTAAAGTTGTGGATCATTTGCCAGTAAGTAAGAGGGACATACTCCCAGGGGTGGACAGAAGACAGTATGTGGGAGGAAGAATGGATGCAGATAAAAGTATCTCTTAGGATTTAAGCTTCATCAGCTGCCTGCACAGCCTCTGAAGGCAAAGTTAATCCTCCAACACTGTATTCTCTGTGATGCTCATACTTACCACATAATGCTAGTAATGCTTACCACATAATGCTACAGGCTTCAGATGCACCCACACATAGGATAGTTAAGTTTTTTTTCTATCTGGACACTTAGCAGAGCTTATTCAGTCTTACTTATTTTCAAATGTAATGTAAAATGGAGTATGACACCTTTCATGAGTAGTCTGGATGCAAATTTCAAGGGCACCTTGAAGTGCTGTCCTTCACTCTCAAGCAGCTTTGTGGCCTGCCTTTGCACTTTTACTCATCAGTAGCAGGGATTGGGTTCTGTTTCTGGGCTCTGGTACAGACATCGATTTGCTTTGAGTGCTGGAGAGCTGCTGTAAATGCTGCCAGCTGGAGCCACAGCGGGAGTAGATTTCTTTATCCTCTGCAAACTCTCAGGGCCTGATCCCATATCCTCTTCCTCACTAAATCCCTCAGGTACTTTAGGTACTTGTGAAATGGAGAATCGGAGGCCAAGAACAGGGAAGAAAGGGATGCTTTCTTCAGTGAAGAAATTACAGAGTTACCAGTACTGGAGTCCAAACAGTGTAACTGGCCAGTGTTACTGAATAACACAAGGAGAGGCAGAGGCAACTCTAGTTCTCTGTGTCTGACTTTGTATCTATCGATAATTTGAATGCTTAAAACTTCAGTGAAGAATTAGGAGGAAATACAGCGATGTTTGAGAGGACTGGGGAAAAAAACAGTTATTCATTAACTGAGCAAAATTAGATACAATAATGAACAGTGCTCTAAAACCATGACCTTTCTGCTCTCCTCATCCTTCAAGGCAGAATGCAGGCTCCTGTGATTGATGCTGAAGGAGAATATGGTTTCAATGGCAGAGCTGCTCAGTCGTAACTATATCAGCATTACTTAGAAAGCTTCATCTTTTAAAACTGAAGTTGTCTCTCCCTTATTGAGGACATATGAAGAAATAATTTGATGCTCTGGTATTGCTAGAATAGCACTACATTGCCAAGAATGGTTATGCCACCATTTCCCTTTGGAGGAATCCAGCACCCAGACAGTAAATGCTGGAGTAGTTTCATAGTGTTCAGCAGAAAACAAGCACTACATGAATCCTCCTTTTCCATACCAGAACCCAGTGAACTTAGAAAGGGTGGGAGTGAGAAGAAAGAGTGCTTTGTAGGTGCTGGGCAGAATAAAACCCCATCCAGGCTGCTTTGCTATACAGGTTCACATAGCAAAATAATATAGGCACAGCTTCTGGGCACAAACAGGCTCAGGTCAACACTGACTACCATCCACAGAGGTAAGTGTGACATTTAAGATAACTGACCTTTCCCTTTTCTTTCTCCTTTTTGTTTTAAACACAGCCCAACAGATAGAGATGATACTAGACTGCATTTTCCCAGTCTGCAGTACTATACTTGCTGTACAAACAAACCCATACAATTCCTTGCTGCTTGCCAAGCTGGCCTTTAATTGTGCTGGGCAATGGCAGGAAGCCAGCACCACTTTTGAGACTGATGTCAACACCAGTCTGTGACATGCCTGCAAGCAGCACATTTTCGTAAGGTTCTATGCTCCCCATTCCCCACTGAGACCAGTTTTGGGGTTTTTTTTTTGCATTAAAATCCTTATCTGTGGCAGCATGCCACACCAACTCCCAGGAAATCCTGAAAGATGCTGGCCTGAACTGAAAGGTGTTTTCCATGGTAGCAGTTAAGGCACATACACATTTCACACTCCCAGGATGGAAATCAGCTGAAACATGACATTTGTAATGCTTTTGTTTTGTGCTGTCATTCTTGGAAAAAGCAGGAAACAAATGCAGACAGATCCATGAATACTTCAGCTGCAGCTGCCCTGTCCATCTTGCTCTGTTTTCCTTTGCACGCCGACTGTGCAGCAACTTGGTAGAAAGCAGGTCCTCATCTGGGCACTGAGGATCTACAGAAGAGGTGGCAGCAGAAAGCCAGTGGCCTGGATCCTTACAGGCAGAGCTGCTCTCTTTGTGCAAGATGCCTAACAGCACCCAGAGTTGGTCTCTGTCTGGGTGGTTTCACCTTGGCCAGGACGGTGCAGCCCAGAGGAATCAAGTCCAGAACTACTGCCCCTTTGTAGTGGCTGGAGATGATGCCTGTGCTTATAATGCCTTGTCTGCTCTCACTGGTTAAACTTTAAGTAGTATAAGATGTGGCTTGATAACTTTCTTAAGGCATTTATCTATTAAAATGCTCAGCAATATTAAGACACTTGCTCCTTAACACCAGAGAGATACTCTCCTCCTGCAGGCTCACATTCTCTAGTCTGATGAGCCCTTCTTGTTTCACAGAAAAATGCATAGGATCTGGAAGCATTTCTTAAACCTTGCCATTGATTCCCTCTAAGTGCAAAAGCAGCCTAGTGAACTCCATAAGGCCAAGGAAGCAGAAGAAGTGGGGTATTTACCAAGCCCTGATGTACCTCATTGAATAGAGCGTTTAACTTCTAAATGCCTCAGTTTCCCAGCAGTCATCACAGGAGAGAAAGCAAACTACCATATGCTTCCAAGAAGTAAATGACAGTGTAAATGTTGTCTGGGCCCATACAGAATCTGAACTGGGAAAACTATATCAAAATTCTGATGGGTACTTAGAAAAGAGGATGATAGTCAGACTCAACCCTGCCAGGTGCTGGCAGCTTGCATCCTTCATCTCGGCTCCTCAAAACTGGATGACCAATTTTAGTTTCTTATGTTAGCTGTCACTTACTCTTGCTGTGATCTGCCTAACCCCATCTGCTCAAATCTGTGTAGCTTTCTGCATCAGTAACTTCTCCACTATGAATTTTCTCATTCAAGTTAAAAAATACAAATTCATCTTCACAGAGAGCACACACCTCTGTAAAAATGGGCAAGAGCACTCCTGTCCTCAGTCACAGGTACAGCCAACTAAACGGCATCCAGCCTGCATTATGAAAATAACTAGAAGTGGATCTTGTCTCGCATAGTACCTCTACTGGCTATTTCCTGAATGGCTATGGATTTTACCTATTCAAAGAGGCCAAGTTCCATAAAAGTCCTTGTAAGTTTGTTTCTCTCACTGCCAGAAACATAGAGACAAAGAAATTCATTCGTCCTGCCTCTACTTGCTCAAATGTACTTACAACCACAATTTCTTCCTGTACTAAGGAAACAGCTACTTCTTCTGCAGGTCACTCCAGCACAACAGTATTGCAGAGATTCTGGCACTAGCACAGAAACAAGTTTCTGATAAAATACATTGCCATAACTGCCTGAAGAAATATTGGTATATTATTATCAGTCAAGCCTTTTGGCTTTATGTTACCAGACATACCAGCAACTACAACTAAAACTGATGTAAGGGACTGCAGCATTTCCATAACCACTCAGTCACACAGGTCACCAGGAGTGTCCAATTGTTTATGCTGTTAGAGAAGATGTGCCACAGCAGTGCTGTAGCTTCCCAGCGCAACCATGCTTTGTCCAGGAGAAAGGTGAGGTGAGTTTGGGCAGTGCCTTCTGGGGTCCTTTCTAGCCCTGTCCCCCACCCTCTTCCCACTGTTCCCTGAGCATTCCCTGCCCTAGGTATGAGGCATCTTTACTTTCATCTTTCCTTCTCTGACAAATTAGATGGACGTGTGCATGCTTGTGTAATTAGAATTTTTTTGTATGTGTATACATAATGAAAACAGTCTCTGCTGCTCACAAGTCTTTCCTGAGGGAGACGATGAGTGAATAAATTAAGGGGCAGATGTTAGTCATGCTGTTTATTAAACCATGGCATGGTAGCATTCAAATACAGGAGCGGTAAGTGTGGCAGTATTGAAGAGAATTATTTTAAGTGTCTGGTATTTGTAGTGACATTTTCAGAGGATGCAAGCACAAAAAACCTCTTTGATTTCATTTGGGACATAACATTTCATTTCCATTTGTCCTGGGTTAACTGAGGCCAGCCCTACCTCAGGTGATACCTCCTTGTGCAATGCGGTTGTTCCGAACAGGATGCCCTTGGATTTTCCAATATCTCCCAGTGCCCTTTTGTTATTATTTTTATCTTCATGCTAAAACCAATTGTCAGCAAAACCAGTCAGTAAACTAAACTCTGGTTAACTTGTTTTAAACAGAGATCTATTCCTATTTCTTCTGCTTTCTGCTTTCTAATCCTGTGTTAAGAATCAAGAGGACTAGTTGCTGTTTCTTATGGCTTTTAAATATCACATTGAAAGTACAGGTATCTAAGAGAAGGTTTTGCAAAACATATACTCTGTTAGTGCAATGCCTGGCTGTTTGTAACAGCCGCTGTGCCATAGCTCTACAATATTTCACAGATGTTTTACATTTTTACAACTCTGTGGCACGCTGTAAACCACGTCTTTGATGGGGAAGGTTTTGCATGCTGTTTGATGTATGTGCCAGCCCATGGCCTGCTGCTCCCTAAAGCAAAGGCTTATTTGCATAAAACATGCATCAAAAGGAGGTTTACATACGTGGTAGCATACTCAGATGCCTGCTGGAAAGAGGAAACTTCCTGTGACGGAGGTTGAAAGTCAAGATACGCCCCTTTTGGTAGTGTCTTTATGCTCTACCTGATCACACTGATAAGGAAAATAAATCAAAATTAATCCATGTAAATGACTTAGAAAGAAAAGTGACAACAACAACAACAACAACAAAAAAACAACTGGCCATGGCTTATACGCTATTCCCCAGACAGTTCTACATTCACCATCTTGCCTAGTCCTTCAGTAACACAGAAAAAAATATGTTAGGCTTTAATCACAAAGACTTCCTAAGTAGATTAAGGGCTAATTTTCACTGTTCATTTAACTTACAATCTCTGTATTGTATTTATCTTCTTAATCTGAGTGGAGCTTTTACACACAAATACTGTTTAAAAACAGCAGAGTAAATACTATGTTGTGACTCAGCTCTTCTATTTTCAAAGACCAACTTTGCAGCAGTCTGCACTTAAAAGTTCAGTGATACTGATATGGGATAGAAAATGATGTGAGGTGTGGAAAAGTCCTTCTGATTGGCTTCAGTGCTGGTCTGAAGGACATCTCTGCCCTGTTTTGGAAAAGGTGATTTTATAGTTCATGCAAGGTTATCTGTTATTAGGGGTCTGGTTTTACCCATATACATATACTTATATATGCACATGTACATATACATAACTAGATGCAAAAAGATAAAATTGACTTTCTATTTTAAAGATAGATAGATAGACAGACAGACAGACAGACAGAGGGATGGATGCATCTTTACCAGTCTCTTTAGGAGACTGTTTTCAAGATATACATTTAAATACATTATCTGTGACTATATCAGCTGTTTATAAGTGCTTGCTCATTAGCTGATGCACTTTTAGAAAGATTTAATGCCCCATGAGTTGCCTGATGTGTTTTATTTCTGGTAGCATGGAGGTGCTGCCTCTAGGCAGCTGGCAATGAACTTTCTGCATGTAATGCATCATTTTCTGTTTAAATGATTGTTTCTAGGCTGTAATTACTGTGTCTGCACTGCAATATACACCAAGCCTAATCAGTTCATCTGTCAGCATTGTCTGCTACCCTGACAAAAGACTGAAATCATTGCAGGCCTGACCTAATAGATGTCAAGTTTAAAAATGTCTCACTGCTTCTACAGATTGGCTGTTCTCTGCTGTAAGACCAATAGAGTCTTCAGAAAAGTGTGTGTGGATTTTTAAACCAGATTTTCCTGTGTGACCTGGCTCTCACAGAGAGAAATATTTCATCATATCCAACACTTTCTGGTATGTAGGTCATGGTAAATTTAGTTAACTTGCTAAGTAGCTCAAATGATAATTTAATTTTGATGTAGGGTGGTGTGCTTTTTTTCCATTCAGGTCAGAAATGGCCTCAGGTAACACTGGGCTAGTTCCTTGTTTTGTTCTCCATCCTGGCTCCATTTGGTTTTTGGAGTCGCCTCTGCCTAACCTGAAGAATCAGCACTGGAGGGATCTGTGTTGGCATCAGGGTGATTTCAGGATAACCCACTCCAGTGGGAGAAACCAAAGTCCCTGGTAGTGGGACTGGCTGAATAAACCATTTATGATCTGGGAGCTGGTGCTGGCTGAACTGTGCTTGTGGGACAGGGTAGACAGTGAATGGAGGTTCTCCTGTTTTTTTGGGAAGGGTTGATGTGAATCTGGAGGGCTGCTGGTCACCTAACCCATACCTAACAACCAGGAGCTCAGGAAGATTCTTCTAAGCAGGGAAATGGATCTTCTTTATCATCTACTAAATTATTTAGCTCTGTGCTAGGAAGCTGCACTAATTATTTGCTGAGCAAAAGTAACCCACATACATGCAGAAGTTTTATACCATAGTGCTGCAGTTTCTGAATAAATGATTTTGCTTCTGTTGTTGATATGAAAAGGGAGATAATTAAGGGAATGGTGTCCCACTATTTCTCCTCCATTGGGTGTCACTGCATTCTTCAGGACATCGCCTCTTAGCAGGCCAGTCTATTCTGCTGAAGCACTTAAGTCTTGTTGGACAAACTCTACACATGTTTCCATGCAGACTGATTCTGAGAGATACAGTCAGTGTGACACATAGTCAAGGTCTGTAACATTGTGTGGCCTCCCATGCAGCAGCACAGTTCAATGTTTGTTGCAGTCAAGCCACAGGTCCAAGGCTGCTTCTCAGAAAATTAGAATCAGTCTCGTTATTTACCAAACACAGTTCAAGGTGCTGGTTTTTAGGGGCTAATTCTGTCCTTCCTGACTTCATACTGCTGTTTTCCTCCCAGCTATTTCATGGTCCTACTACTTTATAAAAAATGTATTTAATGTGCTTATTTTAGTACGACTACACACCAATTCCTGTTTGTAAAATATTTAAGATGCCTGTATAATATATTTAACTTGCATTGCATGTGCATGTAGTGAAGCTGTGGTGTTGTCAGAGGCATCACAGACTGAAGGAAACGCAGATTTGTGAAGCCAGGGCTTCCATAACGTGTTTTCCATGACAAACCACGGTGCCATTGTACTAGGAAAATACCCTCTCAAAAGTCTTTGGTTTTGTCATGGAAATAGCTGTGACAAAATCATGGCCTTTATTGTTCTTCCTCTCATTCATATATGCAAAGCGGATTTTTTTTTCTGCCCTGCCAATGCAGTGTGCAGAAAATCAAGCAAGGAACAACACAATACGTGTCTTCTCTCAGACAACATCAGGAATCAAAGTCATATTTTAAAGACAAACCTGCTGAAGCTGTAGTCAGAGACTTGTGATAAAAGTTCTCAAAGCATCTAAGTTGCTCATGTCTCTTCCTTGGACAGAAAATCAGTGAGATTTATTCTTAATTGCCTAAGCACTTAACATTGCAGTCCTTAGTAGCTAAAATACACAGACTGCTCCTCTCATGTAAAGTGGCAACTTTTTCAGCCCCTCAAAACTGTGCCTCTTTGCCTGTTATTGCAGAGCTTACTGTTTTGGAGCCAATTTAGTTCCAACTGACTCAGTGAGAAAGAGATGCCTGCTATGCAAAGCCTTTAGGATGAGCCTGTGCACTTGCACTCAGCTCTCTCTTATGCAGCCTAATCCTGAGGGATCACAGCAAGGGAGAGGAGCAGGAGGACAATGAGGAGAGTACCTGGGTCCATGATATTTTCCTGTGTAAACCAATTTTAAAGTCTTACTGCAGGCATTAAAAATCCAGTTAAGGTATAAAAAGAATAATCTAGGAATTTAACCGGGCAAACCAAAAATTTCTGTTCTTGGCATTTAATAGGATTCACATTGCACACCCTAGCAGTGCTCTTCCATTTTAGTGCGGTATTTGCTTACATTGTTCAGCCAGGCTTGTCGCTATCAAGAGCCATATAAAGCTCAATATCAAAACTGTCTTCTTTCTTCTTGTCATGCAGATATCCGTCTACTTGCAGCTGCCAAATATACTGTTATTTATTTATTTATTTAATTTTATGACCTTCTCTCCTCTAAACTTGGTCCACCACGCTGGGTAAGACTATCCCAGGCATGTGGGTGCCTTGTCCCAAGCAGGGGAGCGTTTCTACCACCCACCTCTCATCCTCCTTCAGCTCTAACCTGCAATTGATGGCTTCCAAACCAGGGACTTCACTGCCAAGCTAGGGACTTCTGAGGAGCTGCTTTGGGTCTGTGCAGGCCTAGCCCCACTGTGGCCTCCAATTAATCCATAGGCAGCACTGCCATGATTCAGGCCAACTCGAGGACAAGTGGCTGCGTGCACTTTGCTAAGCAGCCTATTGAGTCCTCTCTCACCAGCAAAATCCTGCCCAGACTACCAAGTGCTCTCAGGATTTCTCACATTTTTTTTTCCCGAGGATGCCAAGGTTGGCCTCCAGAATGTGCTTGTATGCCAAGAAAAGAATGAATAATGAGACAAGTTATAAATCTGCTTTCCTAGGAAAAAAAAGTGTTTTTTTCAGCAAAAGATGCTAGTTTTTTATTCTAGAGACATCTATAGCAGGACGGTAACCTCTCTCACACAAACCTGAAGGCCAAATGTTTCATACTCCTGCAAGATGGGTAAGAAGACGATAAACAAGGAAGGGAAGCAGACTTTGCTTAAAGCCCTTAAGCCTCTCCAGAAACAAGCCTGGGCTGTGTGGAGACTGAAGACATTAGCTGTCATTTTGTATGAAAATTATATGTACTCAGCAGCTTAATAATACTCTAGCAGGTTATGGTGATTTACATAGAAGGAAGTCGAAACAGGGGAACAAAGAGCAAGCAAGAGATGTGATACCTCCAAAGAGAGCTTGCGGGAGCTTGATGGCTCTAGGCACTCAAGGAAGGAAGTAAGAGGGGGAAGATGCATGTTTTGGGGTACTCTGTATGCACAGAGATTTTCTCTGCACAGCGGGCACATGTGGGGAAGGGAAGGGTGTGGAAGAGTGATCCAAGTCTGGTCCTTTTCCAGGCACTAAGGTACAACACAGATGTGGTGTCACCATGTTGTCCTGTTTCAGGTCTTTCTTTGTGGACTTTGGTAGGTGGGTCAAGGGGCCGTACACCATTACCAGTGGCACTTATCCACGCCTTCCTGGTGTGTAAAGGGAGCATGTTGGGAACTGGCTGACTGTGGGGAAACATGAAGGAAAGTGGGAGAAAGGAGTGACTTTTCCCACTTGTGGTGCCCACGTGAACATTGCCCCCAACACCTTGGAATGCTGCAGCTCCCTCCCCTCAGTAAAAAAAAAAAAAATGCTGGCTGCACTGAAAGGGATGCCATGGATTGCAGTCCTACTCCGGATCCCCACTATGTTGCAGGACCAGGTGATATCCCAAGGCCATCCTTTCAGGCACCAGAAACCCCTGAGTGAAATCCAGCTATCTATTTCAGCCTTGTCAGGCAAAGCTGTGACAGATGTATTCACATCCCCTTACACTAATTTGTGTGGCAATCTGTGAGGCTTCTCCTGCCCTGATTATTCATGAGGCAATAATTCAGATACCCCACAGACACCGAGTTAGCTGCAGACCTTCTAAAAAGGCTTTTCATTTTATCTTTGAAGCTTTTAAAACAACCTTAGATGGACAGCAGTCTTGGAACGTTTTTGATTTATTTAAGTAATTATGGAACATGCTGGAATAAATGGGGGGGGGTAAAGGGGGGAGGGGAAATTCCCCCAACCCCACCAGCAGGAACACTAAGAAAAAAGCCTTGGTGTTTCCAAAGAGCCAGTCGAAACATGTGATATTTTTCAGTGTCATTATATTTGCTAATTAGACTAGAAAGGTACTTATGTTTAATTAATGTGATTCTTTTTAAGATCGTCCACAGAATTTCTGTTTGCGCTCAGCCTTCTTCTTACTATTGCTTGCTCTCTTGCTTTTGTTTCAGTGAACCCTGCTGTTTCACAAGCACTGTACCCGTCAAGCCACAGGCAGCTGCTTATCCGCACAGACCTTCCAATTTGAGGATGGCCAGCAGCTAATTCTGCAGGCTGGTGTATCCTACATTTGAAAGGCAAATATAATTTCCTGCTATCAAAGCTACAAATCAGTCACCTGAATATTATTCTGCATCGTTAAAAAAAATTTACGGCGGTCACAAGCAACAGAACAGTATTTTTACTTGCTGGCAGTCAACATTGTTTATTTGCAACTTTAACTTACTTCATCCTGGGGAAAGAGCTTTTGCAAAAGCAGCAAACCACCCCACCCCACCCCCCAACCCTCCCCCCGACCTTTCAATCTTCTGGTAATTTAAGATTTTGAAAACGAACTTTTATCTTCTTTCAAAGCTTTCAGTTGAGGCTTAAATCTTCTTCAATAACCATTGTGACTCTTTTTTGACCTTGTGAACATTGCTTGTACATGCTCTTCCTTCCACTCACAAACTGAAATTATTGCTACAATTCAAGCATAGTGTTGGAGCAAGAAGATTTTGAGGCACTGGATAAATAAGTAGGGCGGCCACCATGCGCAATTTTAAGCAGACTAGGGAGAGTCAGCTTGGTGCTCACAAAAGATGCCAGCAGTGAGGCTTTGAAACAACTGGGAATCTAGCACCTAGTTTTATTGCTGCTCAGAAACAGCACTTGCTTTGGCTGCTGCCGTAGTACTTACTACAGTCAATACTACAATCATAGTCTGTCTTCATTAGTGGTAATTTTCATAATGCTAAATCATAGGTGGACATTTTGAGACCAGACCAACAGCCACAGTCCTAACAGATGTGGGACAAATCAGCCCTCAGCTGGCTGGTATTTGGGAGGTGACCCAACAGCTTGGGAGTTCTCATCCGGCAGCTGAATTAAACTTCCTAGAAAGCCGGCTGTGACATAGCACGACAAAATGCAAGGGGCTTATCGTTCAGCAGAGTGAACCAGGAAGGCTTCTAGGGATCCCAGATGGTGTTCTTCAACAAACGAGCCTTAGAAAGTCTCGGCAAAGGAAATATAAGAGGAATGAGCCAGTTCAGTGATGGGATAACTATTCAGAGTGGTTCTGCAGAGAAAGCATGTGGCCAAACAGATGGTCCCAGGCAAAGTAACTCAAGAAGCTTCCACTCTTGGAAGGGAGCGAATTCTCAACTGCATTTACTTCTCAATGTTAAGACATTAATTTTACAAAAGCCCTGGTTTTATTGGTCTCTGTGCATAACAGATGAAACATAAACTTATATTAACATGGAATATATAGTATTTTTGATATTATGCTTAGATGGCTGGTTTTCAGACCCATGAACAACAGTGAGCAGCAAGTCATGCATCCTCAAAGGACCTAAGAAGATGGGTCCCACTGTCTATATGAACAGCTGTTTCAGAGAGTCCCATGCAGGAAATTAGAAACCTTCCCATGTCCCGATCCAGTGCTCACAAGAGTTTGTGAAGCACGGCATTATATTTGGTTTTATGATGATTTATTTCATATAAAGAAGAATTATTCGTCCCTTATGAACAAAGGAGGAGTTTGAGGACTTGAAATAAAGCTGGGGATTGCCATCATAAAAAAAACCATCACAAAGCACTCAAGCAGCTTGTAAATACTGAGGGTTTTATTTCCACTTCACATGGTCTCCAACAGACTCTTAAACAAGACCAGTTACAATTTAGTATGCCCAGAGATCTCCATGGTTTTCCCAAAATGAAGGAAGTTCTCAGTAAATGCTGAGTACATAGCCAGCTGAACTGCTAACAATAATTTAAAAACTCTTTTTGTATAGTCAATGCAAGAATACCAACAGTAAAAGTACAGTACAGGTAAATTCACAACATTATTACAGTGAAACAGATTGACTCACATTTATGTGATGGTAGAAGTACAGTAGCAGTATGTACATGCACTAAAGTGCGAGGACCCAGAGGCATGCAAGTCAAGTATTGTAGGTGTATTCTACAGCTAACTCCGTAAGACTTTCTGAGGCATTCTTTTTTTTTTCACACTTTTTCTTGAGTTTACCTGTATTCCCCTCCATCTCAATTAATACAAATCTAGCGAACTAGCTTAATGGCTTTCTTCACTACTTAAAAGGTATCGCTTCAAAAAGTTGAAGCATCTTTAAGAATCTTAATTTTAAAAAACGATAACACTGACATTAAAATAGAATAAAATTAAGACCCTAGTTTTACATGAAATAAAAAAGCCACAACCCAAAAAACCCCGAACAAAAACTGAAAACATAACAGTGCAAATATAAACCAAAAGGCAGTCAGTATTTGGAGAGAGCGTGAGCACGTATTCAAATTCCCTTAAAACTTAATTTACATTTTATTTCAAATCTTACTTTGTATCATTTTTACCCTTTTTTTTAATATACTGTATGTAGAAAAGATGGAGACAAAAATAGTTTTCTCAGCTATGAAAAAAATTAAGTTATTACAGGCACATTAACTGTTTCATTCTAGAAACACCTCAGTTTCCAAGGTCAGACATTCAGCAGCTGTGACTGAGAACATTCTTTGACCTCTCCAAGCAGACCTCTCTCTTTTGTGGCAGAGGTGGCTGGCAGGCAACCTGTCAGAGCTGAGTCACAGGTCCCCTATTCCCGTGCGAAATCAGGCCGGCTCACCTTCCTGACTGCATGTCTCTGCCGGCAGCTCCTTGTTTCCACTCTCCTCTGAGGAATTCAGGTCTCCGGTGGACTGCGACTGTGAGGCAGTAGGGGAATGTGAAGCCCATCGCGATGGTGGGCGCCGTTTCGCTGGTCTCTCTGGCCGGGAGAAGCAGGGTTGGAGGGATGGGGCTAGTGCAGAACAAGGTAGTTCCTTGGCAGCCAAGAGAGCAAAACATCAGTTAGTGATTTGCATTAGAGGCCCTACGGATGTGCAAAGAATTAAAACAAAATAAATTTCAACTAAAGCTAAGCATCCATCATGTCATGAGGCAAAAGCAAGCAGCAAACATCTGTCTGTGCGTGGGCTCCAGGTATCTGCATGTCTGTTCATGATTTATGGAACAGGTATGGAGAGAATGAAAGAAAGAAGTCTGGGGTGAGCTGGAGCAGCAGACAAACTTCCATTTGCTAATTCTCCTTGTGCTAGAAAGAGAAGAGTAGGAAAGTACATTTGCATGACAATTCAGGAAAAATCTACTATTATCCACATTGCATTAAGTGCTGACCTATCATAAAAGGGCCAGGTTCGGCATTTGTAAGTGGGATGAAAATCAACCACCCACTCCACTTGCCTGCTTCAGAGTTCAGACTGACATGCAGCAAAGACTTCTTAGCAGCAGAATAATGACTATAGGACTAGTTATGATCTTCAGCTGGATTAAAGATGAAGTTTACCTACAGGTTTCATCTTCTGGAACATTACTCCTTACTGCTAGATGCTGAAGCCTGAACTGCAGGATTCAGTGGCACTGTACGTTAAAGACAACATCCAGAGAAATGGAAAAAAAAATGTAATTTTATTTCTCTACCGAATTCCCACTGTTCAGGCTTGGCAGCCTGACTTTGAGAGTAGAAACAATTTGCAGTTGTGGTTTTTCACCCTGGCAGTAAGTTGGTAATTGCTACTAATATTTACGGACTTTGCTCATAGCACAGGTAGGCTTCCTGCCTCACTCTGGATGCTCTGTACATCAAGACGAGTGATTGTGCGAGCAAGTCCTGTAGTGCCAAAGCAAAACTTCTGAATTTTACTGCATACTTTGTAATTTAGAAAAGCAAATCAAGAGTAGTTTGTCAGCCTGCAGAAATGTGTATGCTGAGAAGCAGTCACTGAGGAGGACAGGAGATTTCAATAAAAAAACAGTCTGAAATTCAGAATGAAAACTAGTGATAAATGAAGACAGAGAACAGAAATGAAGCAATGCAAAGGAAAAGCTCTGGCACAGTGAAGTGCAGGGAAACAAAGGCAGCAATAGAACAATACCAGAAGAAGCAAAGGAGAAGGAGGAACTTGACCAGGGATGGAGAATATTGGAGTAGGTAACATGATGTGATTGGCAGTGAACAAACAAGGTGATGTACCACTGAACCTCTCCCTTGGAGTAGGAAGACCAAACGTGAATATTACATGAAAGATCCATTCTGAAGACACAGAGCTGGGGTGTGGGAAATAGAGCTTGCACAGGAGTGTATTTTGGAGATAGTGTATTGTCAGACTTGGGGAAGCCTCAGCAGAGGATGAACCTCAGTGCCTTTGGGCAATATGAAGCCACCAGGGTGTTCTACATTGGAGTAGTCACATAGCACTGCTCAGCAGACTGTCCTCGGCACTTGTGGAGAGTAAGACCAGCGAGCCATTGCAGGGGCTGGTCAGCGGGCTATGGAGCCCAGGCCTGGGCTGCCGCCTTTCTGCGTTCTCGACCCCTCACCCCATCTCTGCACCACAGACTTCACCACGACCCTTGCTGAAACAACAGTGAGGCTGAAATATAAATCAGTGCTAACAAGAAGATTTGATTCCGTGTCCTTACTTCACCTTATCCCATTGTGCCTGGGGCAACATATGGTCTGTCAAAGCTGCCACTAGACTCAGATTTGTTCAGAGAAAGCCATATGCACAGCAACATTCATGGGCAGAGCAACATGGTGAATTGAGGCTATGAGATTTGTGGGTTTTGTCTTAGCCTCTTTCTAAGCAGCAGCTTAAAATGATATCTCTATACCACTGCTTGCTTCTGGCTGCTTTATCCTAGTTTCACAGCAGTAAATGAGAGTCAGTATGGTGATAACAAAATTTATTTTCAGTGCTGCCTCCCAGTTCAAAAGCTTCTCTTCAGCACGCCTGCAGATGTTGGTCAGCTTTTACCAAACAGCAGGGTTAAGCTCATCTTATCTGTGATGTACACGTGTCCAGCACAACGCAAGGCTGTGCTTGCAATTCATGTTGCTCCAGGGCCAACAAGTGAACGGCAGCGCAATCTTACAATGTGCTGGCTTCTGAGTCAGTCTGCCCTAATTGCACCCAGAATGGTTTGTGAATTCCTCTCCTTAATTACCACATGCAGCTCTCGTAGCTAGAAATATTTAAAAAAATAATATTCCATAGGTAATTTAGTTTGGTGGAGGGCTGGGGTGGAGGGGCAGCACTCCTTAGCCTGGACACCGAAAATGGGAAAGGTGATTTAAGCTTCAGTTTCTAGCTATTTCCTAAGCCAGGCTGTCAGCCACCGTAGCTCTGCCTATATTTATCAATAAATAAAATAGGTTTGTGGCTCTGAGGGGGAGTGAACAGTCACTGTTCATGTCTGCACAGCTTCCTCCCTCCCTCCTCCGTGGCAAGCCCAGCCACTGGCCAAAACTGGGCTGGGAACAGCTTAATGAGGAAAGAGAACTGTCAGACCCGGGCTGCTGCTGAGCCCCCTCCTCAGCCCTCTCCTGCTGTTGTGGCCACGGCTACAATGCACCTCAGGGCAGCCAGAAGCCCTGCAAAGTGCTGTGCTGTGTATTTGTCAAAAATTATAAATCTGAACTCCTTCCCCAACATTTTTGCATACCTTCATGTTGGTCTAACATTTTTGCTGTTTTTTTTAAAGTTTAATAACTGCAAGCCCTAACAACACAGTTTTTGACTTAAGTGTGACCTCTTCATATCCCGTGCTGCCAGAGGTGGGCTCTTATTCCAAACGCTTCCCGACTGTCGCATATGAAGGACCCCACAGGGATACTGGGTGCATGCCGATACCTCTGGAGCTTTAGTAATTTATTTCCCTTTGTTAATGCACACATTCAAAAATGATTACTTTTGGAAAGCTCTGGAAACAAGGTAGAAAGGACTTACAGCAGTGAGGCAGGCAGGGTTAGAGTCCCCAGGGGGCAGTTAATAAGACAGTTTGGTTCTGGACAGAACAGACAGAAAAGAAAGAGAAAGCAAGTAGGTTGGAAAGAACTGTTTTAATCAATTATTTTTTTAAAGTGAAGACTTCATGTCAGTAAGGAAAATGTCTCCAGATGTTACTACCCATTCAGATCATGTTACCGCTGTTATCACAGGGAAACTAATAATCAGAAATAAAAGATAAGCCAATAGCAGAAAAATATTTAGAAAGGAAGGTAGCAAACAAACCAATCCTTTACAATCCTAGCCCAGTCTCAGAAGTGAATACAGCATTAAACAAACCAAGCACTTCTACTCAGCAGAGAAAGATATCTGTTATCCTTTGCCAACCTTGATTGGACTACAGAAAAAACACTTTACTACTAAAGAGAAATAAAGCTGTATTTTTTTCCTTCATTTGATTTCAAGAGGGAATTTCTGCTTAGTAAATCTTTAAGAAAAGTGACTGATATTTTACATTGTTTATGTTTCTTAGGTTGCTCACTCTTATGTTGCTCAGGTTTGACGAAAGCCCTTTGCCTCACCCTTCTTCCCTGTTCCTGTTTAACAGTGACCCTAGATAGGAGACTCAAACTAAAGAAAAAGTGCTTTATTTCTGACAACACCTTCCCTTCTTTTTAACATTCCACTTCCCATGCTAAATAGTTCAGCAACAATTGTGCAGCATTGCTCTGCTCCCACAAGCAAAGGATGCAGCAGCTACTCTCTCCGAGGTCCCTGTGAATAGTCCTTTCACAATGCTGTCTCCAGAAATGGGTCTGACCCTAGTCCATGACGGTTGTGTAACATCTATCATCTACAACCTTGCTAGTCATAGAAGAAAAATGTTCACATCGCTCTTACTTTGTTAGTTAGGTAATGCTAATCTTCATTTATAATAGTAATATTTATAAACCCCATGATATGCAAGTAACAGCAATTTAGTGAATTAGCAGGATAAAACACTACTAGGTTTCATATCCACTACTGGGTGGATATGAATTTGCTTTTAAGCAGCTCTGAACAAGTCAGAAAATACAAAGTTATTATTACTATATATGCATATACACTGACAAGTACACATACTTCTGTATGTAAATATATGAATATATATATATGGGCTAGATTTCATATTTGCAGCAGGAATATAGCACCGAGTCAGCATGGGTTTAGGAAAGCTTAACTAACCTGATCTCCTTCTATGAGAAGATGACCTGCTTAATAGATGAGGGAAAGGATATGGGTATTGTTCACCTGGATTTTAGTAAAGCCTTTGACACTGTTCCCCAAGACATGTTGCTAGAAAAACTGGCTGCTCACAGCTTGCACAGGCGTACTCTTTACTGGATTAAAAAACTGGCTGGATGGCCATGCCCAAAGAATGGTGGTGGCCCATCACAAGTGGACTTCCAGGGCTCAGCACTGGGGCCAGTTCTGTTTACTACCTTTACCCATGATGTGGATGAAGGGATTGAGTGTGCCCTCACTAAGTTTGCAGATGACACCAAGTTGGGTGGAAGCGTTGGTCTGCTTTAGGGTAGGAAGGCTTTACAGAGTGATCGGGACAGGCTGGATCAACGAGCTGAAGTCAATTCTATAAGGTTCAGCGAGGCTAAGTGCCAGGTCACAACCACCTCATGCACTGCTAAAGGCTTGGGGAAGAGTGGCTGGAAAGCTGCCTGGTGGAAAAGGACCTCGGGGTACTGATCGGCAGCGGGACGAGTATGAGCTAGCAGTGTGCCCAGGCGGACAAGAAGGCCACAACATCCTGGTTTGTATCAGAATTAGCGTGGCCAGCAGGAGCAGGGAAACAATCATCCCTTTGCAGTCACCTCAAATACTGTGTTCAGTTTTGGGCCTTTTACTACAGGAAAGACAATGAAAGTGGTGGAGCACATCCGAAGAAGGGCAAAGAAGATGGTAGAGGAGCTGCAGCACAACTCTTATAAGGAGTGGCTGAGGGGTCTGGGGCTCTTTAATCTGGAGAAAAGGAGGCTGAGAGGAGACCTTATTGTTCTTTACAACTACCTGAAAGCAGGTTGTAGTGAGGCTGGTGTTGGTCTCTTCTCCCAAGTAACAAGTGATAGGATGAGAGGAAATGGCCTTAAGTTGCACCAGGGGGGATTTAGATTGGGTATTAGGAAAAAATTCTTCACTGAAAGTGTTGTCAAGCATTGGAACAGGCTGCCCAAGGAAGTGGTTGAGCCACCATCCCTGTAGGTATTTAAAAGACATGTAGATGTTTGCTTAGGGACATGGTTTACTGGTGGCAGTGTTAGGTTTATGGTTGGACTCGATAATCTTAAGGGTCTTTTCCAACCTAAACGATTCTGTGATTCTAACATAAAAGTATATTATGTATCTAAACCACTCAGAAGCTCAAATTAAAGGAAAATCACCAGCAAGTGCTCCATACAAGTCTAAAAGTCATTAATTTACCATGCCATGACTGCAGAAACAAGAAGGCATTTGGTGGTAAGAAGGTCACTTGTCCTGGCCAGAAACCAACAAGTGACGGGGAAGCGGAGCACAGAGCTACGAGAGGGTGGCAGGGGCAGTGCTGACATAATGCTGCCTCAAGCACAGCCTGATTCTTCCAACATCATAATTCGTTGCACTGCTGCATCTGGCTTGGTAGAAAATGTGCTAACAGGAATTTGTGTGGTCAATGTAATCCATAAATAACCCAAAGCATCTGCAGAGTCTAAATTTATTCAAAGTTTCGTTTTCAGCAGTGAAGCTGTACTCCATTAAGCACACTTGTGGAGCATCACCTCACCTAGGAAAAGCTAAACTCATTACATGAACACCCATCACATTCTTTTTTAATGTATTTTTCTGAGAAACGACAGAACCATCCAAAGATCATAACCTCTGCATCTAGACAACAGTTATAACAATCAAGTGAGAGCTGCAAAGAAAAACAAGTCTTAGCTCCTAGGCTTAGAACTCAAAAAATTAGGCAAAAGATACTGAGAAGTCAAAAAAAGGAGCAATATTCTGCCAGGTTGATGGTCAATGAGATTTTACTAAATAGCATTATCAAAAACCTCTCAATGCACCAAACCCAGGTACTGACATTAGTTGTATTTTGCCAACTGCAATTTGTCATCATGTAGTATGACATCTGTTTATTTATACATGAAATCTGCTGAGACATTTAAAAGATGCAAGAAGAAATCAAGAGTTTCCAGGGATGGCTTGAAAGCAAAGCTGAATTGAACCTGCAAGAGTACAACACACTTTCTGATAAGAACTGGTACTGCATTCCCAGTATTTCGAACTATGGACAAAATACAGAAAGATAGCTAGGAAGAGTTAAATAAATGAGGCTGCTTTCATATTCACTCTGACGTATGTGGACAAAGCCCGCTTTCATTCACTGTTATTTCCTATATGCATGTATTTTTTTTATGTACAAACTTCCCCATTTATATAAGTTTAAACTGTATTTAGGGAATATATCCTCAGTTTTGCATGCTCTGTTAGGGGAAAAAAGACTGTATCCTCTGAATGGTACCTACCAAAGAGGCACTGATTGTCCCTTGAGAACCACCTGCTAGTGCAAGGCAAAGTGCAGACCAAAAATACCAGTGTCCAGGCCCCCACAAATCCTAAAAGCCAAATGTTGACTTAGGAAATACTGCATGAACCTTCCCTTGAGGCTGTCTGAGGCAGGAGTGGGAGGACTGAGTCCAGCAAGGCTGAGGTGGAATGTCTGCATCAAGGAGGAGCTGCTGCCCTGTGTCTGGGGTCCAAAACACCTTGACACTAAGAGGACAGCATGAGGCAGAAAGGATGAGGGACTCCTGCCCATGCCTGGGTAGTATAATTGACCAGCAGGGTACATGGCATTTCAGTGCTGTACCAGAAAGACAACACATGCTGGAGAAAGCTTGGCATAATTCAGCTTCTTCAGGCCTCCTCAGGGAACACTCGTGCACAAAGGTTCCCCAGAAATGGGAGGTTTAGACACAGATAACTGAAAGAGCTTTTGTCCATCACTGCATCCTCTATTTTGTTGACTGCTGTAGCATGTTACTGGACCTGAGAATCTGATCCCAAGACTTGGGCATACTTCCTGGGACAGACGATGACTGTTACACTGTTGACAGCAAAAAATCAATAAAGAGCTCTTAAACACTAAGTATGTATGTGCCTAGACCAGTTGATTATGTTTTTCCTTTCGTATTCTTCTGATGCAGCATCAGTTGGTACCAAATGTCATGCCATTTAATCATATTCATAGACCAGAGCAAAACTTAATGATACATCCAGAAAAGGTATACTGAAGGCCGTGAAGTTCTGTTCAGGGTATCATAGAGAGTATTTTTCACACAAACTTGTTAACACCCATTTGTGTAGGAGAGTCTAGCTTTCAACCCAGCATAAAAGAGAAATTTACTCAAATCCAGAGTCCACAAATCATCTGTAGTGTGTGCTGTGTTTTGTGACAAAAGAACCTTATCCCAGCCATTCAGGGCAGTATCATCTTTATACCCTAAAGGCATCTTTATCCTGTAAAAGATAAAGTTCTTCTGATGCTTTCAAGCCTGATAAGCTGTTGGGATATAAACTCAATGCTTTAATGAGTTCTTTAGTGACTAATCCAATAGTTCCATCACTGGAACTTGCTGGTGGTACAGGATTAGGATATTCATTGTAAATATACACTAAGACTGCAAGACATCTCATAATGCATTTTTTTTTCAAAGAAGAGTGCATTTAGCTATAGGAGGAAAAACAAACAAATTCATTACCTCTATGGACCCTGGATCTACTTTGACAATTTCTCCTGTGCTGTTGTCATTGCTAAGATTTGGTGGGCTGTGTGAAGATAACCTTCTCTCTTCCTTTAAGGCATGCTCCAAAAGTTTCTTATTCAAGATCCTGGCAGCATTTTCTGTAAGTGTATACCCTGGAGGAGCAGATAAGTCCTGCCTGATACTTGTCACCTCAGTCCCTTCTTCCTTTTGCATTTCTGTTCCCAGACGGAGAGGACTGGGTGATCTGCCACGGGCATTTGTACATGGCTCCTGCACTGGGGTCAGTTCTGGTCTGGGTTCTGCTGACCTGGACCGGCTGCTAGATCTGGGGCATTTCTGGAAGGTCTCATGAAAGATGGGACTATGGTCAATAATGTTGAACAAACTGGAGAGGCCATCATTGATGGTGGTGTGGACAGGACTCTCCCTTGTAGTAGTTGATCTAGCCCAAGCGGACTCACTGAATCCTTTCTGAGGTGTGCCAGGCAAAGTCCGGTTGTTTGGCTGGTCTGATTTAGGAAAGATTTTTCTTTGCAACTTTGGAGAGCCATATTTGGGGGAGCAGCATGTGCGTTCAAATTTAGCCTGGACTTTTTCAATGACAGGGGTCACTTGCCTGCTTCTTAGGCTTCTAGATGGTGAAGAGACAGGTGTGGACCCCCCCTTTGGTGTCAGACACTTGTGTGGACTGCTGGTGATACTGCGCAGGGTTTCTGTCTGCAAGCCAACGCTGATCGTCTGAGTGGTCTGTGTCCCTGTTGTTCTCATACCATTGGTTTGACATGCAGTGTCCTTAAACTGAGGCTCTGTTGAATTAGAGTTAGAGCGTATTGCGTTTCGGACAGAGAAAGCAACCTCCTTCATATCGTCACTCATGTTTTTGGACATCTCCAAGCTGTGCAATGGTGAGGCAAAGCCCACAGTAGTGCAAATAGGACGCTCAATGGGATGAAGACCACTCTCCAGAAAATCCTTATGATGTTTGGTCAGGTCACAAGACCATCTTCCAAACATATCTGAGGAAGCACCTTTTGTCTCAGTGACATTCCCCATAGCTTTGGTCACAGAAAATAGGAAGTCTGGCTCAACCTGTTTTTTCCCTTCGCTGCTGGCTATCACTGAGTTATCAAACCTACGGATGACTGGTGGGCTGTGGAAGACCCGAACTCCCATTTTTTCAGTTACACCGTGACTCCTTGTTGGCTGCTTCTGGCAGTGCTCTGGGCTGGTCATGGTGTTAGTTGTCATAGTGACACTGGTGGTGAGGTACCATGATGATGCCTGGAAAGGATCTGAAGCAGGATCATTCCTGGATTTTCCAATTTCTGTCCTTTCTGCCCAGCCTTCTGCAGGCTTCTCAGTGTCCCCACCATGGTTCCTACTGTTACTGTAATCCCAATTTTTGTTGAACTCTTCGATGTATTTCAGATCATCAGGAGACAGGGGAGGGGTTATGTCATCTTTGCTGCTGGATAAAGGCAAGTTTTTTTCTGGTAAAAATGGAGAAATATCCATCAGGCGCTGAAATTCTGACATGGAAGAAACGGACATTGCCCTGGAGAGGGAAACATGAGACAGTCACTCGCAGGCTTGGAAACTCTCACAGAGCAACTGTAAACTGAGTAAACTAACTCAGGAAACCCAACTTTCACTATATGCTTACATAAGAAATCACTTTATTCCTCTCCTTCACTAAACCTCCTTTTTGTTATCTTTAAAATAGCTGTGAAATGCAAGCTTTCCTGACGAGTCATTAAAAGGACCAAATGGTTTATTAACGGCTCTCAATTTACTGCTTTCTCATGGATTACTGCTTGGCAAATGTCTGAAATATGAATCAGTAGGATGCATTTCAGAAACATACCATTCACAGAAAATGAGTCTTTGCCACAGTACAAGGTGCACTATTCAAAGTGTGGAGCTCTTTCCAGCTTGCTGGGAAATCCACTCCTGAGACTGCCCAGGCTGCACAGCTGGTGTGTAGTGAAGTGGGACATCCAATCTATAATCTGTTACATTGAACTGGCTTGTACTACAATCTAACCAAAGGGAATCATTATATGATAATGCTGGATTCTTAGTTTGTACAAATCACAAGCATTCAGCTGAGTTGTCCTACAGCTTCTTTTTCAGAAAATTCAAACAAAAAAAAAGAAGCAGCTTTCTGAATGCTTAAAAATGCAAACGAGTGTAGTTATCAGAATTACATTGAGAAGTTGACTCTGGCTGGATGAGGATTCAGTAAGAAGTGGGTTTTCTATACCAGTGACACAGACAATATAGTAAAATCACACTGAATTTTTAATCAAGAGCACTGGTGGCTGTTAGGGTCCATCCATGTTAGGAAGAGAGGTGAGATCAGGAGTGCAGTTCTGAAGTGGGTCTCCTATTCAGATGCTCTGTTTTGCATCATGGGGATGAGCTCAGGGGTCTAGGACAACTGTCCAAGAACCCCCCTCTGTAGCCAACTCTCCATAGGACAACCCTTCACAGGGACAACTCTACAGAGAGAGAGAGAACTCTAAACATAAGTATGACCCTAAGACTAACCGAACCCTAACTTTAACTCTAACTCTAATGGATCCCCAAAAACATTTGTCCCCATGGAGAGTTGTCCCTGTGGAGGGCTGGCCATGGAGAATTGTACCGTAGAGCGTTGTTCCCATGGAGATTCACTTCGTGGAGATCAGGCTGTGGAAAGTTGTCCCTTCCCTAATCTCAGAGACCATGGGGCTGAGTTCCTTTGGGATGAAAGTGTGCTGGAAGATGCTCTTCAGAAGCATGACTACTGCACTCTAGGGTTAGGTGGTTATTCAGCCCATGGAATCACACAAGAACTAGTCCACAGCAAAATATCCCTGACATGTAGGAGCATGTGAGGTCCTCAGCACCAGCTGTTTTCCTCTATATATTGACGTACACACTAATTGCTAAGTTACGCATTGCCTTCAGTGTATGCCTTCAGCTTCATGCACATTCATAGTCTGATCTTTTTGCACCATGGCTGAATGTGGCCCAAGTTAACCAGGGTACCACAGAAGCTTATTGAGACAAATTAATCCCTGGGTAAATCCATTAATCTGGCTCACAGGCTGCTTAGGAGGGGGCACAGCTATGCCTCAACTCCGTGGTTTGGGTGCTAGAAAGCTATAGCTATGGAAGCTGAATATTTGATGTTTTTTTCCCCTGTAAGCTTTACTCACCTTTGAAGATTTCCTTTGTGTGTTTCTTCCTCCTGAAGAAAACCAGAAACAAATAGCATAAGTTATTTCTGAACTCGTTGGTGCCATTAGCTTGTGAGTGCTTTGTCATTCACTTCCAGTTAGTTCCACCAGGTATGTTCGTATCTAAAAAGTGGCTGATTTAAGGAATCTTAAACTGCTAGTGGGACTGTCCTTCTCTTAGTACTTGGGTAGCAGAACAGGCAATCCCATCAGGACAACAGAATGCACAGGAAAAGCATGTACACCAAATCTACAACAGCCTTGAACTTTTAATAGTCCCGTGTGATTGCAAATGGAATTAAACTGCAAATGGCTTTTTCCACATGAGCAATATATTGTTCTGGACTGCGTATTTGTGAGTAAATTTATTCTGTAGCGTTAATCTGCTTTATGCCAGAGACCTAGCCAAACTGGAATAAGAGAGTCCTTTGATATAGGACTTTATTATATGTTCTGTAGGAACCAACAAACGGCACCAGTTGAAACTCATTAACCTAGATATATTATGTGCGTGGGAAAATTATTACCTGTTCTGTAGGGGGAATACCTACAGCTTCCTAACGGCATTAAGATGTTTTTACGGCAATTATTTCCCTGTGACAATCCTCATAATGAACTGTTTTCTTAATAAATGCTTCTGCAGCAATTGCTCTACAGTTTGTACATTAACTGTTCACTTACATTTCTAATAACCTATAGGGAATACAAAATATGACTGGGAAAAAAACATGAGTATTAGTACCCATTCTCATGAAAGGAAGAATATAACCAACAAAGAAGCGTATTTGAAACCGTGGCTATTCAAAAAGAGCACTGTTTAACTCAGCAAACACCTTTCTGGCATTCAGAATCAGGGGAAAAATAGGAGTAAACTGATCATCCTTCCATTCGCTCTGGTGTAAGTCTAGAATAATGTTGGTGGCTTCAATGGAATTACTACAGAGTAAGGCTACTCTGCCTGAATGGAGCATCGGGCTGAAGGCTGGACTGACTTCTACTGCAATTAGTGCCATAAACAAAACAGAGTGGAGAGGAACAGTCAGCAGCCTGCAGATGCCTCTCCGTATCCTCAGTTAAGCAGTTCATTAAACTCCAATCAGTCTCACTTGAGTAAACCCTCTGAGGGGAAATGACTGCCCAGGTTTTACTAAAACATGCTTTGAAGAGTACAAAGCTATGCAAGTATCACCAAGGACCAAATTTTGCTGCAAACAACTTTTTAAAATGGTGATAACAGAAAAGGGAAGAGAGATCTCCCTTCTTAAATACCAGATTGAATTTGAACACAAAACATAGATCCCTGACACTGGTACCACCATTCTCACTGAGCACTTGGACATGTATGAAATAAAAGCTAAGAAATAATAAGCATGGGATTCCACACCGCCAGCCATACATATATGGGACTGAGGGAGGAAATCTAACTGTAACACATAGGTACATGCTGCTACTTAAAATGTAAGAAGGGTGATCACATTTCATGCCTTCCTTAATCTTTTCTTTTCCTCTTCTTAGCCTCAAAGAACCTGATTTCCCATTCCTTTAGCTAATCTGTTTAGAAGTCAACCACAATGGAACAACCAGAAATGCTTCTCTACAGCACTTACTGCTTTACTAACAAAATATAGCCCGTGTTTCTTCATATACACATATCTACTTACAACTGGATGAGATTTAAGACCTAAATCAATATATTGTGTCAAATATAGTTAGTATACATAACACAAATGGCCACAAAGTGAGGTAATCTTTCAGACCTTTAGGCTGGCTCCCAGTTTCTCAGGTGATTGACACTTATAATCACCTCCCAGCAAGGAACGAAATTACCAAATTCACTACTAGGTAACTGTAAGCAGTGCCTATGACACAATATCTCATTTCCTACAGCAGGGATGCTTGTACCAGTTCTGACATAAGAAACAATATGCCAGCATGATGAAAGGTAGAAGAACGCATACTTCTGTTAATCCAGTCAAGAATTTCTCCCGATCCAGCTGCCGAGACCGGTGCTCATCAGACTCGTCGGGGGAATCGAGAGACAGTGACTCCAGAAAGAGGTTTTCCGTGGCACTGCACCGATCGCTCTCCTTCAGCTTAGACAGTGATCGATCTTCAAACCGAATGGCATCTGAATCAGAGTAGGATCTTGACCCCATTGAACGAGGCACATGAAGGTTACCCTGGGTTGTAAATGGACGAGGATTACTTTCCTTCTGGTCAGACAGAAAACCACCTTCTCTTTGTGAGCTCACTTCCTTCTGAAGCTGGAAACAAAGCAAATTAAAATAAACAGTAATTACTTACATAGTGTACGCATTCTGCAGAACTCATCCTTCCCCAGGAGTAAGGCACCTGTGCCTTGGGGAGGCTGAGATCAGTGACTGGCCCCAAAGTCACTGGCTTTGCTGCACTGGTCCTTCTACAAAGGGATGTCTCTCTAGGACTCTGATGCTATTACTCACAGGACTTTGAGCGATTAAATGTGTATATGTATAGTTTTCCCTATTTACATATATATTTACACATAATAATGAATCTGCCTGTAATCTGATTATTGAAGAAACAAATCAACACCAACTGTTATTTAAAAGCAATCTTGATATGACATAATCTGGTAATATAATAGAAGTCAAAGCTCAAAGAAAGGTAGGTAACTTGGAGCCTCATCAAAACAAGCACATTTTTCTTCTGGTCAAGCACATTTTTCTTCTACAAAGTTTGCACTTTTGTGTACATCACTTGTTTCTGGAGGCGGAAGATTCCACATAACAAAAGAAAAAACCCTTTGTTTTACAGACGGTCTAGTCCTAACGCATGGCTAGAAATGTGGCTGTTTGTACAGAATAGCATTGTGAACGGGATGAATCAGGCATGCAAAGCACATTTGAAGAAAATGCATATTTATGGAAGGGCCATCAAAGCTATTATATTAACTCTACACTTTGCAAAAGCTGGGTGAAGAGAAGGCTCTAATATTAAAATTAGATTATGTGATCAACTTTTCCTTTAATTTTAAATACAACAGGATAGATGAAGTAAGCAATATTTTCAAATGTATTGAATGACAGCAGGAATCTGATAAGTAACTTACATTTTGCTAGAGCATTCTGCTAAGGTTAGTGACAATAACCTGCAAATGCAAGCCATTCCCTAGGGCCCTAGAGACTGTGGACCTACAAAACATATTATTTTAATCTTGTTATATGTGTTTGGAAAAATAAACAGACATTCTGTTGCCTAACGTAAATCAAAATATTTTAGGTCTCAAATGACTACATTTGCACATGAGCTGAAATCAGTGGCATTTTTGCTGATTTGGGTTTACAAAAAGGTGAACGCATCTTCAGTGTTTTGCTCATGACATAAAAATCTGAAACAGTTTTATTGGAAAGAGGTAATTTAAAATATCCTATAGAGGTAGGGGCCAGAAAGTATATCCCAAGAGATCCTGGAGTTCATTCTCCAGCATACAGGGCAAGATCCAAAGCAAGGTGAAATGGTAATTGTGTGTGTTCTGTATGCACAGTTCCAATTGCAAGTCCTTCCAGATTTTCAGAGATCCTATAATAATGATCTGGGAACCTTTATGAGAAAACAGTACAATTTACTGGCTCACTCTCTGTATCTCAGACAGTTGATAGCAGAATTAAAATGAGAAATACTGGCCTAGCTTTTCAAAGTGACTAATGATTTACAGTCCTTGTGTATTTATACCTTTAAACACATGAAATTTCATAAGGTTGGTTTTGTGGGTTTAAATATTTTTCAGGGTGGTCTGTACACAATTAGCTTTAGAAGCACAGTGGAGGGGGATTCTCTAAGGGAAAACAAAGTAACAGCGTACTTGAAAAGAAAAAACCTAGCAACTTGGATCTCTGAAAAAAAGTAGGCCATCGTGTTTTCTTAGATGCCAGCTGTATCCCCATAACCATCCAGAGTAAAGTATTTTATATATTTTATACATTGGTGTGACTTTCCCCCTTATCATACATGCATTATTCAGGAGCTGAATGAAAGCAGACAGGCATAAAGCACTAGTATGAAATTTGGCACACACACTTCTGCTATCTCTTAGACTCTGTTTTTCAAACACACACACTAGTGCCGTCTCCTCATCTCCTATGTATTGCCATACATGGAATACACACAGAAAAAACCCTGGGGAGAAGGACTTCAGAGATATACTAATTGTTTCCATATAAAGCAGGGCATGACTGCAATCTAAGAGAATATTCAGCTAAAAGCCTGCAAATATTTGGAAGCTTCCTGTCACACAAGGAAATGTTTGATTATAAGCAAAGATGGAGTTATGAAGTTTTGCAGGCACATAGCCAAGATTTCAAATGCTAGCTCTGATCATCTAGTCCCTGGAACTTAATTTGCTGTAATATTTTTTATTTTCTCTATCAACTGCTAATTCTGTGTACAATTCTGTTGTACTGTAAATATATAGTTGTTGCCTAGAAGTTCAGAATAGGAACAAAAGAAATCGGCTCCAGTACTAGCTAACAGCTATTTCGTCAGCTCTCACAAGATGACACTGAGAAGTTATGTCAAATTTAAAGAGAATTAAAGGCTTGGTAACATTAACAGAGATTTCTCTGTCTCTTCCTTCAATGCACACCATTCCCAGGGAATAAAAAAAAAAGCAGTCTTTAAGCACATTAAGTCCTTGAAACTATTGAGGACACACTGAAGAGATAGTATTAAAAAGTACAGTTCATAGGGAAGGCAGTTTGAACATCCAAAGAGGTTTTAGTGACTCTTCAAAGAAAAGTTTGTGTCCACATCCTTAGTACGTCAGGAAATTTTCTGAAGGTTATTTAATTCCCATTTTGCATGAAGGATACACAGGAGGCAGTATGGTCACTGAAACTCAGCAGCTAGAAACCATGGAAAACTCGGCATCTTCTGCTACTGAGCTCTGGGAATCAGGTGAGTTGTATGGAGAATTCTGATACAGTGCTGGTTATTTTATCTTAAAAGACATACTATTGGCATGAATTAAAAGGCATCGTAAGGGCTAGCTTAAGAAGTTGCATAAAGTATACACAAAAATCCTCAGATAAATAGGAGATTAAAGAAATCCAGATTATATTTTATTGATATTTTTAAATTATGAAGTGCAAAAATCTGTAAAACCTTCCTATTCGCCAGTTTCCACTCAGATCTACACATTCAGTATTGATTTTAGAAGTATCTGTAGAATGCAGTATTTTTCTAAGTGCTTCCCTATGGGTTTAACAGCCACAGCCTAAAACTAGGTCTAATCTTGCACTCCTAATATTTACAGTCTCGTGTATTTTCTTTAGCTTCTTGTTGCAGTCCAGGCATGGGAAATATGAGACCCATACAATGAACCTTTTCCAAAAACTGGTCACCTACTTTCATCAACTTAACCTGTGAAGCTACTTTGTACTTTGTTCAAGCCTAGTGCTCTCTAGAGACCATACATAAATCTGGTGCAGTTCCATTTCTGATTTCCTAAGGACAGAAAGTATTCAGTTAATTGAGGATCCACTATTTCAGTTGTTTTTCTTACTTTTCCTGGAAGGCATGACTCAGAGCTGAACAATGTTCAGTCAAAAATGGTGTATTAACTCTCCCTCATTAAACTTCTTTTTTCTGTGGCTTCCAGCCAGATAATAAATCCATTAGGTATAATTTGGCTCTAATACTAAGTAGATACAAGTGCATATAGTCATGAAAAACAAAGGGACAGGTATGCAATTATCAGCTTTGCAAATGACAGCAGATGTGTGTACAAAATTCATGTGACCAATGTCAGACGTGTCTTCTGAATATTTCGTAGTGATAGCTGTCTATTTGTTATCAGTCAGGGCTCTTCATGATAACCCCCAGGTTCCCTCATTAGAGAAAAAGAATAGTTGCAGCAGCTGCATCTTTGGTAGCTAATTCACAGATGAGCAGACTTTTTTGGCAGGAAGATGTATGTCAAACCTTGAATAACCCTACATGGGGGATTGAGTATTTTAGCATGAGGAGATGCACAAAAGCCTTCAAGCAGAATGAATTTATGTGACGGTATCTGTCTGGGGTAACTGAAATGAGGCAGGAAATGGCCTTTAACCTAGAGCTGATTGATTTCTCATAAGTGGTCTTTTATAGGGATTATGAGCATTTTCCTTTTTCCTCCCTTGCTAATGTAAACTGTTTTGTAGCGTGAGAAAGACTGCTGTAGCCAAGAAACAAAAGTTGTTCTTATCCTGCTTCTTAACAATCTCTTGACCTTAGCCTGAGTGTAATAATGGTGCAACGCCTCATGCTTACAGCCAGCCATTGCTCACTCCAAGATGCCTCCTTACCTGCTCTATCCGCCTGAGCAGCTCCTTCTTTTGACGCTCCCATTCTTGCCGGTCTCTATCAAGCCTGTCCAGGAGTTCCACCTTTTCTCGATTCCAGTTCTTTTCATTGTGCTGGATTTGCCAGCGGAGGTCCATCACCACACCATGACTCTCAGCCAGAAGCTTCTTGTGCTCCTCTCTTTCCCTTCTGAAAGCTCCCTTTGCATCAGAAGTGAGGGCTGTTTCGCCGGAGGTGTTCTTACTCTTCCCTTCCAGCTGGCATTAAAATAAAACATTGCTAGGATATCAGACTTTCTGTAGTAAAAGCTTGTGTCTGTCAATGAATTTGAGTTAAAGAACTAACTCCATAAAGATAACGATGAAATTAAGGCAATTCTTAGCTCTATCGATTTCAATAAATTATTAAAGATGTTCAGCTTCAAAAATATTTTAAAATCAAGACAGTAAAAACCATAGGCAACCATTTCTCAAGCTCTATGAGCTCATGTTATTACGACACCAGTTGTGACCTTTCTGCTGGGAGGGTGGGTACCAGCAATGAAGGAAACATGGAGATGAAATCTACTCTCATCATCATAATCTCTGAGACAATCACCAGGACGTTTTCAGCTACTGCTCTGCATCTGTGTTCTCACTCAGTGCCCTCAAAACCTAAAGATAGTGCATTCGTCTTCTGAAGAGACTTTTCCCAGAATAAGCCTCACAATGGTCTTATTCTACCGCTCCACACACCTTCCAACATAAGAGGGTGTTGGCAGCGTAAGATGTACTGAGATCATCCTTTCCATCTCTGCAACTTCTGCTGTCTGAATGAATTTCTAGTGCAGTTAACTGATCATTTCCTTCTCCTTCACTTCATGCGCAGGGACGAGCTTGATCAGATCAGATCTGGCCCAAGGTAATAGATTTATAGGAAAATTCAGACTTGTAGTCCAACCCACTGCCTCCAACAGGGTTGGCTCCAAGATCAGACCAGGTTGTGTAGGGCTTTATTCAGTTGAATCCTCACAAACCTTAAGGACAAAGATTGCACAACTTCTCTGGCTAACCTGAGCCACTGCTGGACTGTTGTCAGAATGAAAAAAGTACTCAATGGTTTTGTGTAAGTTCAAGCAAGTGCAGAATTTATCCCTGAAGCCTGACCTTTTGTTGACAACTCAGTAGATGTATGAGTGACTCAGAATGGGATACACCCCTGCCTCCGCAGGTGAACTGGAGTGAAAAGTAGCAAAAACATTTTCTGCCTCTGAAGTTAAAATTGTTCTCAAAAAGGAGAAGTAGCAGGTCTGCTGGGAAACACACTCCTTTAGCAAGAGAGAAGGACAACGCCTTCACATTTCCCTGTGTGGAAAATAAACCCAAACTTCCTGAGCAAAGGGAAGTTCAGACTGGATTCAGGAGTGAGGCTTACTGTCTCTAGAACAGCCTACCCAAGCAAATGGCAGAGAGGTCATTGCTCAAGTAATTTCAAATTGTACTGAGCTGCAGAGAACATTCTGTTACAGCCGCTTGCATTTACAAGGAGATCTTTGAACACCTGTGTCCTATACCACTAACTTCCGAAGTCCAGTTGTTTTCAAATGACCAACCGACCAACCAAAAAAAAAATCAATAAATGAATTATAAAAAAGCAACATCCTATTTTAACAAAGCTGACGTGACACTATCTTTCTCACACATATCCTGTTTGTGCAGTGTAAGTCTGTGGGACCATCAGCAACATCCAAGAGGCTGTCCTGTACACAACTGCAGAGGACATGCAGGTGACATGGGGCAGAAATGCAGAACATCCCAGGAGAGACACCTCTGTGCTGCATATTCATGATGGAAGACACCTACCTGGGCAGCACAGACCGTGAAGAAGCTGGAAGGCTTTACTGCCTTCCTGCCCACTAGCCAGCACACTCACAGCCCACATGTTAGTTCAGCAATAGATAAAAGTATTGTTGCCAGTTTCCAAACTCACTCATGTAATGGCCTTTAGCCCCTTGCTACATCTTTCTTATGTCCACCCACAAGTCCCCAGCTACATTTCATGGTGCTGCAGGAGTCAAAGTTGCTGCCTCAGCCAGGGTCAGCCATGCTGGCAACCATTCTTTTAGGTTTGTTTGCTTTAATTTTGCTCCAGTATTTAAAGAGTGGCTACAAAGAAGATAGACACTCCCTTTTTACAAGGAGTCCTATGGAAAAGTTGAGGGCTAATGAGTACAAGTTAGTCCTGAGGAGATTCCAACTGGACACAAGAAAATTTTTCTCAATGGAAACAGTCAGTCATTGGAACAGTCTCCCCAAGGAAATAGTGGATTTCCCAACACAGGACACTTTCTAAGATTCAGCTAGGCAGGGAGCTGGGCCATTTTGTTTATACTGTGACTCTGCCAAGAAATGTTAGACTAGATGATCCTTGAGGTCTCTTCCAACCTGGTATTCCATGAGTCTATGATTTTACTATCCTGTGGTCTGCATCCCCTGGCTCACCCCTGCAAATTACTGCTGGGTTTACTAAGTAGCTGTGACACTAAAGAGTCAAGTATTTCAGGAGTGTCACTGCAGAGTTGAAAACACCCAAAACAGTAAGGGAATGATGAAGTAAACTCTATACAGTTTCCTTACAACTGAGGCTGACAGAAGGCTCTTTAGGACTTGTTCTTTGTCCTATATGTAGGCCATCTTTCAAGTACCTTTGATGCCTCCATAGACTGCTCATCTTGCAATAGGACCTCTCAGGAGAGGTTGCTGGAGTGTCTGGGGTAAATCCAATCAGGCTGGAGTGCAGACACAATGTTACAACTCTGCTGCCTCCTGAGGAATAATGCCAAAGGTGGCAGTAGCTACTGCTAGCATGCTAAGTAGCAAAAATGTGCCAATGCCTGCGATACATTCTTTAGCTGGCATGAAACCAACCTATAAAGCAAACAAATATTCAGACGCAATAAATACATTTTGTATGATTATCCTAAAAAGCAATTACTTTTTCCATTTTTTTGAATATTAAAAACAATAGCAAAATGTTGAACCTTAACAAGCCTCATGTGCTCTCTCCCTTTATACCACTGGCTTCTTTACCTTGACTGGCCTTTCAGTTAGCAAACAAGAAAAGCAGTGGTGCCCAGTCCATGCTGTCTGTGAAGGGCAGGAAAACTGAGAAAGGCAGCGGAGAGAAAGAATGTGCTCCAGAAGAGCGATACCCAGGGAATGCACAGCTTGCTCAAGCTGTCAAAATACAGCAAGTCACCATGTGCTGAACCATGGGCTCACCTAGACAGACAGCTGGCTCTTGCCCCATTTGAGTAGATTACAAGGAAGCCTGCAAGTATAAAGATGAGTTCAAAACCAAGGCAACTATACAGTGATACACCTTCAGAATAACTTCCTGATGTTCAGTGATTTGGGATCTAAAATATTTTCTAGTGGTCTCTTTAGACTTAGAAGGCAGTTCTTGGTGCCTGTAGAAAGCAGAACAATGCTACCGGTAAGGCGAGTGCCCTTTTGCCTCTGTTTTGAGGAAACAGCTCCTCTCATGGCAGAAAAGTACATTGGTGGTTCCTCATCATGGAAGTCCAGATGTGACTCCCTTAAACCTGCTAACTGCTAAGCGTGGCCAGATGCCTCTCCATGTGCACCACAGCTCACATTCCTCCAGATGTGCTGAAGCTAGACCACTGGTCAGAGTCCTAGTGAGGGTCTGTGTCCTTACATACAAGCTCCCAATGACATTGGCCACACATACTAACGTCCTCCTTCCAAACCTTTCTCAGTTCCCAGAATACTGGGATTTTTCACTTGCCCAAATGGAAGCTGTGAATTACTGGGACTCCTTATTGGCTCAGAGTTATCACAATCCCATACTTGGGAGTAATGCCATTATTTCTTATCTATTTCTTATCTTAAACATAATGCCTAAGGATCCTCCTGCCAAGTAAAATGTACATGCATTTCTGACAGCCAAGACTTCTATTTTTAACTGCATATGCAGCATTAAGGCTCCAAAATAGCAGGCAACAGTACATTGTCACCTCTGATATGCAGTGCTTTTGTATCAAGAGTATTCTTTCCTTCTTTTTTTCCCTACACAGAGAGTTGAAGCATCAAAATGCAAAATCATTGACAGTGACTATTAATTAGGAGCTGACTCTCTTGAGGAAAATGTTCTTGTTAATTGACCTGCTGCTTCACAGAAAAGCAGAAAGCAGCAGCAGTGAAGACAACAGTGGTGATTACAAAGGTCTTGAGAACCTATGGGCTTTTCAAGGGTTTGTCAGCTCTATACCTCTCTTAGGGTGGAGGTACGGTGTACGGTGCACTGCTTCATCACTACCAAACAAAACAACAGAATGACATTATGAGAACTTCTACCCACACTGACATGCCAGACCTGGCTATTTAGTTAAAGCTGTTGTTATGCCACATGTTGGCACAGAATAGGAGAAGATGTTAACATGACTACATGTAATGCTGATATTTTACATGTTGTTCACTAGCTCTGCCCATTGAACTTATGACAAAAACACCTCATATTCTGAATCCTCAACATTGGTTTGAGTTAAATTTGTGTTTTTATTATTTCTATTTCAGGCTTATTACATTATTATTTTAATATTTAATATTTTAATTGCCTCCTTGTAATTGTGAGCATGTACACCAGACCTCGGTGGGACATTCACATTGTTTACCCTATCCTGATTAATATTCTAATGAGTTATGTGCTGTCGTTTTGCTACTGCATTAGGGACCTGTTTTTTTACTGTGAAACAGAAATCTAGTTTGGAAAATTGGCTAAGAAACACAGCTTCATGTCTTAAATATTGACCAGTTTAATTCTTTTTGTTTGTTGAAAAGTAAAAATAACACTCACAGCCTGATAATTACTATATGCTATATATTATTACCAGTGGAGCAGCGGAAGTAGCAAAGAACTTGATAAAGCCACCAGAAGGAAAGATGCAAATCTACCTTCTCCCTGGGCAAGAATGGCACCTTCCTAGTGCTAAACACTACTCAAAGTGTCAGCTTGGGGTTTATTGTCCATGCACAAGAAAAGCATGTAAGCTCTAAATTGGCACTTTGCCGTGAGACTAACTCTCTCTAAGTTTTGTTCTTCTTTGCCATCTCAAGTTTAAAGTAAATCTGTCATCAAAGTTTTGTTTTGGGTGTGAAAATGGGGATTGATTTTGTTTTGTTCTGTTGCCTGGGAATGTATGTGCACTAAGAAGCAGCTGAACTGAGAATCTGAATCCACTGAGAGAAAACTGCTAAAATGAAAGCTTCTTACTTCATTCTGGGAAAGCAGCCTACAGTACCTGGGCAGGAAAAGCAGTACTTGCATCTCAGCTCTGTGCGTCACAGTGAGTCTCCAATGTTCAGTAAATCCTCCTAAAGGTACCATCATCCTGGCAGTGAGTATTTTCACAATATTTGTCTTCCGCAGAGAAGCTCTATGATTGCAAATATTTTTGGCAGGACCTGAATGTACACACAGACCTCCCTTCAATGCGTAAAATTTTGTGTCATCAGCTTTGGAAATTAATCTATGTGGGGGTTTTGCTGATTTGTTTTCATATTGTTTCAGAAACAGTACATCTTCTATGTACAGACATACATTACACAGAAGCACCTGGCAACACATTTTATATACAAACTTCTAACGATATCCCATGGCAGGTAGCTAGAGCTCTCTCTTCAGTGAGGTACCATCCATCACTAGCCAGTAGTTTTGAATAGTTGGTTTAATATTTACACATTGATCTGACAATCCAGTATTATTAAATCACTCTTTCTCTCCTAAGCACCAAATACCGCAGTTGTTATGTGCCAAGGCACAGTGATGAGCTAATTGTGCCAACACCAAGACATTTGCTTTTCTATGAATGCCAATAAATACAGACACCTGCATGCCTCATTACCACAGCTGATGTGTTATTAGCCAACTATTCTGAGAAAATACAGCAAGAAGAGGTTCACTTCCTCTAAGCCTATGTTAAACAGTATCTACTACATGAGCACTCCTACTGGGACAACTGGAATTGAAAAGAAAACTTAAGCTTTGTTCAGGCATCAGCAGGGCTTTCAGGTACCAGGGCAAAATGAATAAATACAGTACTTCTCCTAGCTGTCATATATTTCTCATTTCATTAAGCACCTCAGACATCCTTTACTGGTGTTCAACACAGCAGACATTACCTGCTCGAGGTGACACTTTAGTTCAGTCATTTCCACCTCCCAGGCAGCCTTGTGCAGGGCGTACTGCTGCTGGAGCCCCTGTCGCTCACGCTCCTCGTCCCGCAGCTCTGAGCGGAAGTCATCCAACAAACCCTTCAGAGCTTTCAGAAGCTTTCGATTTTCACTTGCCTGCCACAATAAAGCAAAAGAAACACTGTCATTGGTTGGCTTTAGACTCCAGTTTCACTTTTAGAGGGAAAAATATCTGTGCACCCACTACATGGAAGAGAAAGTGCCTGGGCTAACTTTTGCATGAGAAAACAGAATAGCAATGACTTCTCTGTATACAAGCTGCCCAGGGAAGTGGTTGAGTCACCATCCCTGGAGGTATTTAAAAGGCGTGTAGATGTGGTGTTTAAGGATAGGTTTAGCAATGGACTTGAAAGTATTACATTAGGGTATAGACTTGATGATCTTAAAGGTCTTTTCCTACCTAAACGATTCTCTGATCCTATGATTCTACTTCTCATTAGCCCTAGTCCTGAGGCACACATGAAAGCCAAAGACTTAAGTCACACTGAAAAAGGCACTAAAGCAACTTTCTGTAATGACATCTTTTTTAATATTGTAAACCAAAGGTACAGTAACATTCCTGAGTTTTGTTGGGTAGCTGGACATCTCATACTCAACATTGCTCAACATCAATTCTCAAATATTTGTAAACTACATATAAAGAGAAAGGACTAACTTTCAATGCTTTTGTGTTATCAGATAAAATTACTTTGAAAAAATTTGTGAGGTTTTGAGTGAAGTATTTCTGCTGAGGTGTTTCACCAGTCTAAACTTCATATTTTCCCTCAGTTCCAGGAAGCTGAATATTAGCACTGCAGCAGCACCCTGCTTGGTACCAAAGGCATGAATGCCAGGTAGGCACCTTCCCTCTTGCAGATGGGATCAAAGAGCAAACCTCCACCTACATCTCATTGAGAATGTCATGGTCATACTGAAAATGTTGTCTGTGCTGTTGTGCTAGCTAGAAGCCATGAACGGAGTCAAATTAAAAGTCCAGAGCTGACATCTGATCTTGCCAATTACTGAAAGACAGCATGCATACTTATGTGAATATCTGATTTTTTTTTTTTAGTTTTGGCATTTACCTTCTGCAAACTCTCTGGAGACTTGCAAAACTTGTCATTTTTATGTTAAATATTAGAGAATGTTTTTTTAAAGATTCATTCTGTATCAGTAAAACAGAAGGTATCCCACTGTTTTTTGCAGTTATTGAATTAGGAAAAAGAATCGTAGAACGCAACTTATTTATCAAAAATGTGTATCAATTATTCTCAATGAGCCTCTCAAAGACTAAAGAGTAACTAGAGATTGTATCTGACAAGTTATTTTGTTATATTGTTTAAGGGATGGGTGGATGAGGTGTTGAGGGGCATGGTTTAGTATTTGATAGGAATGGTTGGACTCGATGATCCGGTGGGTTTTTTCCAACCTAGTGATTCTATGATTCTATGATTTTTACCAGAAAATACTTTCAAGGAAATTATACTTGATTAGCAGACACGGCATGAGCATAAAAATGGGAAAGCTTACTCAATAAATTCAGCATTTAATCAGCGGGTTCTCATGAATGTTAGGCCTTGAGAAGGCCTAACTCAAATTAGCTATCTCAATTCTTGCATGACAATCTAAATAATTTTATTTTTTATTTACTTTCCCACGTGGAGACTTTCTGCAATTTCCCTTATCTGGTCTTTCATAAAGTACCTACACAGGGACTTCTTTGTAGACAAGTCAAACAAGCAGGTATGTGTGAAAGTCTAAATAATTTTCATGTGCTTTTTTTCAATGACAATACATATAAAATATTATGGAAATAACTAAACAAATTTCAAATGCTTATCAGATTTTTGGCTTCACTGAACCTACCTCACCCACTTTTGTAATCACTAATCAGACATACCATGGTGCCTTTTTTCTTTAAAAAACAAAAGTGGCCTACTTTTTCCAAGCCATTTTGTTCATCAGCAAAAATATGCTAGATACCTTGAAATGACTGCAGGTACTCACAGACTGACCTGTAATCTGTTTGGGCTAATGAAATGTGATGGTGTACAACATGGGTTTTTTTAAGAAACTCAACCACAGATGCAGAATTAATTCCATTAACATTTAATGCCAATTAGCAGTTTACCACTATAAAGAAGCAGTCTCTGTCATGCATATAAGATCACCTGCTTTTCAATATGTAATGAGATTTTATGTTTCCATGATGAATTTTTGTTCTGATATCCAATTAAGGCTAAATGATCCAAACATCTCAAGCCTCTTGTGTAGCAATCAGAACAAGAGCTCTTTTGAAGATTTGTCCCAAATGTCACAACAGGAGTTGCTGGGTATCAAGCCCATCAAAATCTGGCCTCATCCTCTTTGAAAACCCTGACCCCAAACATCTATGAAGTGCTTTCATTTAAAAGCAATGTTCCGTGTTTCCTGGCACAGCGCATACACCTTTCTCTGCCCAAATAGTCTAAAGGTTCCACAAATAAAATGAAGCAGAATCAAAATAAAACCAAATAGCATTAAAGCAAGCTACATCACTCATGCCTATGTATACATTTGATAGCTTTAGAGTCCTGTAAAATTAGGTTTGTCAAGAAAGAAGTGATGGACTAGTATATAGAGGAACCAAGAGTGCCTCATTGCAGGTTTGCATCCTACTGGGATGAGGGCATGTCTTATTTCTAGAGGCATTACATCAATGCCACTGTTATGAGACAAGTATCCCAGGTGTCCCCCAGGCTTGCTGGGATTTTAATTTACTTGCCAATATAAATCCAATTTTGGTTACACACTTCTGATTCCTGTAGAGAAGTCTCTCTAGCATGACTTTGTATTTACAGTCTGAAGTTCGAGAGATCCGTGAGGTTATTTTTTCTGTTTTATTCAACTGGAGTGCTTTTGTAGAACAGACAAAGTACTTTTGAGACAATGTGCCCTGAAATACAACATTTACATCTTGACATGCTTTAAGACTTCTGCTGGTAAAACTGCCAAACAGCCTTTGCATAAGAATAAGTCCCACAGATACACAAAAAGGAATGCTGTAGAGTCTTCCCATTCCTTCCAGGGATGTTGTACAGGCAGAAGTAATGGGGCATGGCTGTCACTCCCTGGAAAGTCTCCCATGCAAGGAGCTGGCTCTTTAGTACTTTTGCAGTTACCAAAATTTACAGCATGGAGGAACCTGACTGATTCACAAGTAATCTAAGATGAGAGAAGTACAAAAGCAGTTTAAAGTCGTTTTGCATCCACAGCTCTGAATATAGAAGTAAAGGAAACATCACCTGATAATAAGTAAAAACTTAATGTAATAAACCTCAATTATTATAAATTCCAAGACTTTGAAATCTCTGTTAAGTAGAGTCAACCTAAGAGATAGGAGCCTCCCACTCTAGAAAACTTTAGGACTAGAACAGTTGTTTGCAGCTTGCTTCTGCTTTTAATCATAGCTCGTTTTTACTTTCAAAACTTCACTTAAGAATTTATTCACAGTTTGTTATTACAAACACATTAGTAGAGCAGTCAATTAAAAACACAAGGTCAGGAGCCTGAACAGCAAATGAGAATTGTGTGTTTCCTCTGTGCAGTTACAGATTCAGGCAAAAGTGAACCTGGATCTTGGTGCAAATAATGATAGTGTATTTAGGTCTTAATTACTATTTCTTTGGGCTTTTCTCTTAGATAAGAATTGAAAACAAACATTGTGTGAACAAAACCAGGTCTAACAAGGGATTTTCTTCCCCCTCCCCCCCCACCCCAGCAACAACCAAATGTATCGCTTTTTAATGTTTTTTTTCCACTGGGACACAGACGTGCAAACTCTTTTCTTCCTACTCCCTTCATCTTCCAGCATTCAACAGGCACCTCACCCTTTCCACAACTGAACCAAATCTCTTCTTTTTCCACAGGCTCTTCTCCCTGATCTCTTACTATATGCATAGAAATGCTGACTTACAGCAAGCCCTCCTCTACTGTACTTCCAGCCCAACTTGCCTGCTTACCTCCTGCCTGTGACCAGACGTCCTGCTTCGGTCTCAAGCCATGCCAGTTCCTTTCCCAACCCTTTTGGCAGTGAACTCCAGCTACCAGCCCACAGACAATGCCATGAAGAGAAAGATGAACTGGCTCCTCTGAGAGCCCCCATCTACTCTGCCTCTTACCAATAGCCCTTTTTTTCTCCCCTTTCCTCTCTGCTATGCTTCCATCCCTCCACTCACTGACCACATAAAAATCCCAGACAAGTGAGATGTATATTTTCTCCTGAGTCAAGTACCTCAAATCGTAATAATATAAAATTAGAGGCTGCTGGTTGAAATTAAGGCCTCAGCATTCATAATTTTTCTCCAAACAATTCCAGGCAGTGTGAAAAAGTCAGCAGCAAAGAGTTCGGGCTGAAAATATAAGCCATTAAATATTAACATTAAGTGTTAAAAATAAATATTAATTACTTCAAGTTACAGTAAGCCTTTTCTTTTTTCTGATCTAGTTACCTCAGCCACTCCTAGACTACTGCAAAATTTTCTTTCTAATGTGAAAGAAGGGCTGATGTCATTCATCTCAGAGCTTGCCAGGCAGAACTAGCAACTTCAGGCTCTTCTGGGCAGCTGCAAACCTTGGAGGCTTTCAGACTCCTCATTCACCCCAAATTCCCTACATAAACAGTGCTTATTTCCAGCTGAGGTCTTAAGGAAGACACCTCACCCTCCAAAACCCTGGGTGCTTTTTAGTGCAGCCTGACTAGTTTATGGTATACTGGGAAGTGAGAACTCCTGAGATCTGCTCCTTCAGGAATGACATGCTTTGGGGTCTGCTGATACTCTCAGAATTTTTAAAGCTGGGAAAACACAGGGAAAACAGTTTCTTGCTCTAGCTAAGTTTAGTTAATGTGGTTTTAGATCATACATAAATTAAGTCGACATTCATGGGTGAAAGCCTGTAACATGTGTAGCGCAGGACCAGGGGCTGTGATGTTGGTGAGCACGGCATGGTCCGGCACACAGGAGGTTTACAGGGCCATGCCATCTACTACAGTGAGATAGACTATTCAGTGCTACTGATACTAAGGGATGTGAGGGCAGAGCTCGGCTCCGGCAGAGCCTTGAGGTTGCAGAAGATGTGCAGACAGCTACTTCTCTGTCACAATCCTCTAGAAGACACTTCCGATGCACTGAATTTATGACAGCATCAGAATTAACCTACACTAGGGCTTCCTATTTCTGTGCCAGAGAATAATCATAATCCTTTCTTGCCCTTGACAAATACAAGCCTGGTAGCACTGAAACCTCTTTCTACATGACCGTCAATAGACACAGTGCTTGGTAGAAGATTCACTAGTGTAAGTAGGCAAAACAAGTAATAGCATTTAAAATGAGAAATATTTAGCAAACTGACTCATTCTTGCAGTGTTGAAATAACAGGTTTTTCCTTGGTGGAAGGCAAGATACCTATTTTACCTTCCCAAGTCCACTTGGATATCACACCTTATTCACTATCAAGAAGGACAGTGAGATGTGGTCTGTTTCTATGGTTATTTCTTTAAGAAAGATTAGCTGGAACTACTGCATTAGAGCACTATGCAATGTATATAAAAATGAAATATAAGCAATATTACTACCCAGTTCTGCCTCCATAATTGAGATTAACGCCTAAGCAATGATTATTTCAAAGAAGACATAATTTATTTGAATGTTCTTAGTAATTTTAAGAGATCTATATGGAAAGTTAGTACATAACAGAGTTTCTACTGAGAAAGTATGTTGGTTTATAACTACTTAATTGATTCTTGATTAAATCAGTCTACAGATGGAATGCAGTTAAATGATGTGCTCAGGAGCATCTCTGCCATGGCCTTCTCCAGTTTATACCAGGGAAGAGCTTGCTGAGAGGATGACAGCAATAGGTCTGGGTGACTGGCAAGGTAGAATCTTTCCAAATGTCAAACTGATCAAATGAATATTACATTGGTAACACACTTCACATTAAATAATAGCTAGAGAATGGAGTTGTCAGCTAGTACTATGAAAAAGTAAAGCAAAAGAGTGTACAAACTTAAAGCAGAAAATGAAGTAGCAGAAAGACCACAGGTCTCTACTATTGTTATTAAAACAGAAATTCTAACTTAAGTTACATCTTGAACTAGAGAGGTAGGTTGAAAGACAACCTGTGCATCTCCCAGCACCAATCTACCTTATTATATGACAGACTTACTGTTGCTGCTGTGTATCTATGAGAACATATAGATAACAAATAAACAGGTTGTATATAGTCCTGAGAGTCTGGGGAATTCAAGGCGAAGAACTGAAATGCAAAGACACACATGATCCCCAGATCCTGCAGTGAGACCAGTGAAGTGCTCTCACTGTGCAGACAGAGATGGGGCAGAAGGCATAAAGTGTCAAGACCTTTTTCACCGAGTTTGTGTTTTATACAGAATATTCCCTCCATTCTACTTGTGATTGCAAATAATTTGATGTAATGGGATGCTTTCATCTGAATGACTGCCGTTTTAAAAATATAAGAAGATGCTGAGGAACTGTTGGAAGCCCTAAGTCTGTACCCTATGAATATTTTCTATTATTCATTGTTAGAACTGTGTATTAAATGCACAAAGGAAAAAGCTAGGACATATTGCAGTGCTCTGGACACACACAGGCAGGGCACAGGGGAGATGTCAGGGAAAAGTCAGCATGAATTGCTTTTAGACATTTGCATTGACAGGAAGAAACTTTTACATTGTTTTCCCATCATCTCTAAGGGAAACATTAAATACACGTGCTAGTTTCTTAAATTATTCAAAGGAAATAGAATCACCTCTTCTTGCTAAAAGCTTGATAGTAGAATACAATAGATGTGCTCAAGAAAGAGAAGCATGTAAATTCTGCAAACCATCACATACTGATAGATGTTTCTGGGCAAACAGCCACAAGAGGAAATAGGATTTTTCACTGATAGCATCTGCCAACAGGAGAACAGTAATCACGTGGCTCCTGATTAAATATAAATATAATGGATGAAATCCACTGTAATTGCTGTGTAGCTAGAAGTATTTTTACAAGTATGATTCTAGGTGATTTAACACAGCAGCAGAAGAAATTTAACTCCCTTGGAAAATCCAGTTTCCATTCCCAGGGCATGGTATACAAAATAGTAGAGTACCTGCTTCTGCTGCTGCAATAATTCTGCAGTCTGCAGCTGTGGTCCATGATCTGTGCTCTCCGTGGTTGGATGCTGGGAGAAATCTGTCAGTGCAAACACAACATCCTCTTCCTCCTCCTCTCGTTCTGCATTATCTCTCTTCTGCTCAGACTGAATGCCAAAGTCTGAGACAGCCTCAGGATGCTCAATCTAAAATGCAAGAGAAGGGACACATCAACACACTTCTGCCATTTACCTGGGGGGCGACAGAAATCTATTGAAGGGCAGGGGACTATTTTCCCCAGCACCCCTGTGGTGGGATATATCGGATTCTATTCTCTGTGTTACAGGGAATGATCTTTGGGTGATATAAGACATGTTGCATATGTGTGTCTGCAGAATAGGAGATCTGTGCAGCTGAGAAGATGTGTGTACAGCTGTAATGCAGCCTGATGGATATAATAAACCACACATTAATGAAAAAATATACAAAACATTGGTGTGTTTTCTGATGAAGATACGGAGATCAAGACACAGAAATCTAGCATTTTATTCTCTCTAATACATTAGCAAAACACATGACTCCAAAAATGACTGGAGATGGATTGACTGTAAGTTAACCAGTCAAAAATCCAAACAGTAAACAAAAAGAAAGTTATTTTGATATGAGAAGATGAGCTAGTTTCCACAGAAGCAAATTAGTATAGCTGAAGGAAAGTAGACACAAATTATTTTAGCTACTCATCTCTTGTTTGTGACTCATAATAACACAGCAGATGAAGGTAAAGATGTTCACCCACCTTTTATCTAAGAATACAAAACACTGGAGTATTCAACTTAAGCATACTCCTACCAGACCTGAAAGGTTGCTTGTACTGCCAAATGCAGCAAGCACTGGAAAACATGAAGAACCTAAGTATCAGAAATACTAGGAAAAATTACTTAGTTGCCTTAGCAAATGGTTTCAGAATTGCATGAATCTGCAAAATAAAACTATTATTCTCAAGAAGTTTGGATAAGATATCAGAATGGGTAAACACATTTTTCCACTTATTTTTAATTTAGGTAAGTTTTCCAAAGCAAATGGTGATTCTGAATGTGCAAGTCAACACAATTCAGCAGCTCCTTTCTTCACAGTGCGTGCTGGCTGCCAATCACACTCTGGCTGACATGTGTCAGCTTGGGGATTCCAGGTTGCTATGTACTTCTGAAATCCCTGATCCTTATTTAGTTGCTACTTGGAAAATCACCATCATGACTACTGTGTACTGCTGCTGACGGTGATAGACGTGTGTACGGAGAAGAGGAACAAACAAGAATGATTCACTATAAGTTTCCACAAGAAGCTGTATAATTCTGCCAACACAAAACCAGAGTTCGTATCCATCTGTACTGCTGAAGGCTTTGCAAGGAACACACTGTGCACACGATGAGAAAAATGACAGCACTCAACCCATCTAAATAGATTTGACTCCAACAGCTTGACAAACGTATATTTCTTTCCAAAAATTATTTAGGAGTCGTATCGTTGAAACCTAGTTAAAATTTTATTTACTGTGAGAGAATTTTTCAAGACCAGGTCTCTGTACTAGTTAAGGGTTTCCATTTAAAAATGGGAGATCTGTAATGTACCATACAGAATACATTTTAGCACAAGCCCCTTTAAATCTATATGTAATTATAAGGTCACTGATGCTACATCATATTTTGAGTCCACATTTAAAGAGAGGACATATTACCACCCCCAAAACTTACAATTTCAATGGATTTAATAAGGTGGGACAGTTACCTCTAGTATGTCCTCCCCTTCCTCCTCCATTCGCTTGCCTTGCCGCCAATGCTTCAGCAGCCACTTCAGTTTGACATACAGGAGAAAGGTGTCCTGCTTAAAATGCCTGAGTTCTTGCTGCAGCAGACTTTTCTCCTGGCTCCAGGTCTTCTCTTCCAGTTTGTTCTGCAAAGTCAAGCTCTGCACTTCCAAGTCTTTCCTCCGCAGGGTCTGCATATGCTCCTCCTCTAGCTTTAATGGAATGACAGACATCATGTCAATGGGGTGGTTGTCCTGGGGCAGTCTCCAGGACTTTGTTGGCTGAGACAACCTGAGTATCAGTAGTGAGGAGCTACTGAATTTGGCTGAATAAGTTCCTCAGCAGTTATGACTGTTGAGGATATTAGAGAACAGTAGCTTAGATAACCACATCTGAGTAACCTGCTATGGAAATGGACTGTTTATTTACTTTAAATATACATCATATCTTTGCTGCTGTTAACCTTTTTATACCACTCACATTATCCCTCTGTCTTGAGATTATTCCTGCAGTGTGTTCCCAGCACAGCCACCATCACACACTGCTGCACATATCACACCTCCTAAATGCACCTGCAGTTTTTCCTGCAAGACGGGACCTCCAGAGAACCTGGAATATTACACTTGACTGTTTCCTCCCCAGTCACAGACTCATGCTTTCCTCTGGCTACATCTCCCTCCACATCTGGAAGGGCAACACTTCCCAAGGAACCACATCCAGTATCTCAGATACAACTACTGGTCTGATTTCTCCGTTTGTACTTAGACACATCTGAACAACCACAGTAAATGACTTCTTGTTCTGATATGACCAGAACAGGAATACGTGCAGCAACCAAAGAGAGAGCAATAGGCAGTAACATGGCATTCACCACATCTCTCAGTTTTAGTGCTAGAAGCACCAGGAAAAGCTCATCCTTTGGAGCACACTACAATTACATCTGTTTCAACACAAGGCCACCTGAGTTATTTTCTTTGAATGTGACTTCTCCCTCAATATATCAAAATCAAACCATGGCATGATCTGGGCCAAACAGCACACACACAAGCTTGTTGTACAGCATCTCATCCCCTTTAACTAAGCTTTTGTTCACAATGATCAAGAAAAGGCTGATGGAAAATGGATGACAATGGCTTACTAAATAAATAAATAAGGAGCGAGCTGAAGTCGTGCTGGCATTTAAGCATCAGATTTGTGTCATCTGCACAGGCAGAAAAAAAAAAGAGTACAGAGCCACTGCTTACAGATACCAGTTTCTACCATTTTCCATTCTGTGGCACAATAGCCTCTCTCTATTTGTTGACCAGCTCCATAGATGAAATCTGCGAACGCCACAGCACACTAATAACCACAATGATTTAAACCGTAAGAACAAGCCCCACAACAAGCAACATTCACACAGGAATGAAGAATACTTCAGAGATACTTCTTCAGGAGCATGGAGCCCCTAGCCATTAATACTGCTAAGAACCATAGCAGTATTGATTGGGGTTGGAAGGGAGCTTAAAGATCATCTAGTTCCAACCCCCCTGCCATGGACAGGGACAACCCACTAGATCAGGCTGCCCAAGGCCCCATCCAACTTGACCTTAAACACCTTCAGGGATGGGGCAGCCACAGCTTCACTGGGCAACCTGTTCCAGTTTCTCATCACTCTCACAGCAATGAAATTCTTCCAAATTTCTGGTCTAAATCTGCCCCTCTCCAGTTTATACTACTTCCCCCTCATCCTATCACCACAAGCTTTTATGAATAGTCCCTCTCCAGCTCTCTTGTAGGCTCCTTTCAGGTACTGGAAGGTCACTATAAGGTCTCCTCGGAGCCTTCTCTTCTCCAGGTTGAACAAGCCCAACTCTCTCAAGCCTGTCTTCATAGGGAAGGCACTCCAGCCCTTGGGTCATCTTTGTAGCCCTACTCTGGACCCATTCCAACAGTTCCATATGCTTCTGAGGCTGAGGATTCCAGAAGCGGACACAGTACTCCAGATGAGGTCTCACAAGAGAGGAATAGAGGGGCAGAATCACCTCCCTTGTCCTGATGGCCATGCTTCTTTTGATGCAGCCCAGGATATGGTTGACCTTCTGGGCTGCGAGCACGCAAAATACATGCTTGATTCTCATGGCAACATTTAGATGCTTCTGACACAGGGTACTGGTCCATACTAGATGGTTTACTAAGAACCTTTCTGCCCTTTACATGATATACTCTGATGTAATGCAAATTCTCAGCATCTATGCTACTTTGCCTTAAATAGTTCCTGAATAAATTAAAATTATTTACAGTAGTTGCTAGCTTAAATGGGTTTAAAATGCAACTTAAAAGTAGTCTGGAACAAAATTAGCTATAACAGATCAAAACCCATACACTCAACTTCTAATAGCACTCATGGAGATTGCACGCTGGTAGCACACATCAATTTATATAATAAAACATTGTCAGAAAATGGAATACTAAAAAAAAAAGGGGTTGTTTCACATTTAATTTTTACAGGGAAAACCAAATAGATTTTGTGTTGATGCAAGTTCTTCCACTAAATGAAGTTATGACTAAATAGAGCAAAGATCTGAGTCATTTCCACCAGAAATCCTGGAAGATGATAAAAAAGGAACAATATCAACAAGATGGGTATAATCTGGAAAAAATGAAGAATCTAGAAGATACTTTTCTTCTCCCATTTCCACTGGCTGTCAATGTGAGTACCTAGCTTTGATTTTGCTGCATTTTTTCTTTGTTTTTACTGGCCTTTATGATCTAAGTTCTTGTGGTCACAAATACTTGCAGAAGACTCTGTTGAAGTAGCTTTGTAGGGTATTATGCCTTTCAATGGAACGTAACTTTAAAAGGCATAGCTTCCAAAAAGCTTTCATGGCCAAGGTAACTAGGAAGGAAATCAATTTACTGGTTGCCTTCAAAAACCTCCATGAGAAAGCTCCTATGGAGATCAACTGGAAATTAAAGCTACTTATGAAAAAATAGAGATACCACTTGGCTACAATGAGATTAGCTGGCACAAGGGAAAACACTTTACACTATGCAACAATTATGCTGAACTTATTCCATGAAATAAATTAAAAAGTAAACTTCTGTTAAGAGCCAAACAGCCTGCAAAAATTAGCAACAGATTCTTTTTGCTCTAGAAGCTAGAGATCACAAAATGATTGAGTACGTTCCAGCCTTTAAAAGAGCAGGGGGAGTTCATGTAACAAAATATGATTTATTCACCAGTTATGAATAAAAGCATTGGAAGCACAGGGCATTAAGAAATGAAAAAAACTGCTGGTTTGTCTCTCAGCTGAGTGTGTAGCAACTCTGACTTCAGAGAAATGTTAGATTTTCTTTGGGCTAGGAGGAGTCAGAATAAGGCAGTGCCAAACTGTGCTCCAGAGATCAAACACACCGTTTGACGGCTCACAGAGATGAAGGGGCTGATACAATTCCCCATGCAGTATCTTGCATCTCTACCTTGACTTCCCCTACACAGGGGAGGACAAAACTTCTCTCCACCAAGCAGAAAAGACAGATTCAAAGGGATACATCTGAGTTTACATTCCTCCAGCTTCCAGATTCTTCATTCACTCAGATGAGCTCAAACAGGCACAGCTGTGCGGACACACGTTCCCATGGTCTTGACAAACAAGGTCCATGCCATACATTATGGTCACACTTCTCTCCCAGCAGACAGGTTTCATATTTACCTGGATGATCCTTTCTGTAAACTTTTCTTGCTCCTCTTGGTGAAGTTTCGTCTCCTGCTCAAGCTGAGCCTGAAGCTCCTGTATCGATATATTCTGTACAGGTAAAACATGGGAATCCCTGAGCTGATCACCAGGATAAAAGGGATACATTTAACAGAAAACGTATCTTTGTGGTCTAAAACACAGAAACATAAAAGAACTGCAGGAAGACATCTGCACAACTCGCAGTTATCCATAGTTGAAATCAAAACACAGTGTGCAAATAAATAGCAATGCCCTAAATATGTGTGGGAATTTTCTGTGTGGCTTTTTCTGAAAACGAAAGCTGGTTTGCTGGTGTTACCCTCTTCTCTGGGTAGCTAAGACAGCACACCATCAATAACACTTGCCAGATGAACTCCTATTTACAGGATTACAATACTTGGTAGCCTATGTCTCTATGGTAATCAAGGCTACAAAATTTTAACACTACTGCAGAAGATGCACCTAATTATTCACTTGCAACACGTCTGATTAGGCAGTTAATGGCATAGCATTAATAAGTTTACCAACCTAGTTATACAAGTTTACCAACTAAGCATATAAGGTCCCTTTCTTCAGATATAGGACAGCTTTGCACAAGTTGACTTCATTTGGAAATTCTACTCAAAATTACTCCACAAATATCATGGTGATAACCCATGTGAGCCTGAGATCTGAATAAAATGCTTAAGTATCTCCCTTTTCAGGTCCAACACTATTTTAATACTTTCAATTTTCTATTCCCATTAAGTTTTCCCACTTTACTTCTGAAAGTTACTTAATTAAAAAACAAAGACACAAAAAGGCAGAGACGCAGACCTCATTATTTATACTGTTATTGATTCTTGTGACACTTGTACTCCTGATCAGAACTTTTTGTGTCCTTCATTTTGTCTGTCTCACACTGGAGCTAAACTGGATTTATCTGTACAAAGATGATGTTTGGCCACACATTGTCTTTTTCACATGTGTGATCACCAAAACCACTAAAGCACCTAACTACTACTTCCCAAACTAACAATGCATTTGAAGAAGGGATCGCTTCAGGCTTCAAAGCATAATCCCAAATTCCCTACTGGCTGACATCCAGCATGCTCCAACGTCAGCAGCTGCAAGGATGTAATGCAGGGCATGGGACTGCTCCTTGTGGGCTGTGTTGCCACTTCCCCTCCAGTATCAGGCCCAGCATCCGACTCCTCTCCCCGAGATTCCCAAGAGCAAAACCAGCTGCTGCCACTGTTAGGACCCCGGCATCCCTTGCTGGGACACTTTTGGTTATTCAGCAAGTATGTGTTATTGGAACAGACAATCCTCTTCTCTTCTCAGGAAAAAGAAGGTAAGGTAGATGGAAGCATCTGATAAACCACTTGCAGTACCACACTATGTTGAACAATGAAAGTCACCTTATAAATACTTTCTGGGCCCTATCAGTTCCTTCTTTATTTGATTCACTTATTGACTTGTGCACATCTGTCTTGTACCTGAGGAAGAGACATTTCCAGCCTTCTGAAAGGTACACAATAACATGTACAGTACATTATCTTCCTTATCAATTTCATCTTATGCCTCATGGTGTCTGCAGATACTTTGTATTCCACAAGGCCAAAATCTGGACTCAAAAATAATCTGGAAAGAAATCCTTGCAATGAGATTTTCCAGTTTTGCACAGTCATTTGTAAATTATGAGATGGTTATGTGCAGGTATATTAGTTTAGATTTCTTGTCTGATAAAGGAAAAATTACTTTCATCAGAAGTTTCTGCATTATTTTACTCTGATCAGGCTAAATAAGAACCAATGCACCTAGTTAATTCAGGTATAACTTTTAAAAAATGCATGTTCCTTCTTATTATGAAATCAAAATCAGCCAGAATCATGTAAAATCTGTCTGGCGAAAACAGACACAGCATGGTAATGCTCTGCAATTGGCAAAAATCACTTAAAATATCTCATGTGCCTTCAGAAATAGAAACAGCATGATCCATGTAAAAATGCATACGTTCTTAATTTAAAATATACAGAAAGCATAACTGATCTTAATATGACTCTTTCTATAGACCTATGATTACCCATCTAGATAGTTAAAATATTGTTGGCCTTGGGATTTCTGAAACTCGAAGCGGGATCAGAGCAGCAAAAGCTACCAGAAAGGTAAAGTTTTAATTTTTCCCTATTAAAGTCATACTACTGTTTTCCAGTGAATGTTGATTTGCTAAAAGATGCTTTGTTCTATTTTATACTAGCGTTAATTGGAATCACATAGTTACATATATACCGACAATGCCTTATGTTTGCAAAACTAGGGCAAGAAAATTATAAACTCATGCAAATTTTGATAGACATGCAGCCCATGCAAAGCCAAATTTCAGGAAACCTGGGTACTGGGTTTATGTGATAGCTGTTGGAATTACTAGGAAGGCAGTAACTATATCGTAAAGGCAGATAGACTATTACATGCACACTAGACAGTACAAATCTTTTTTACGATTGCTTTGCCTCTTCAAGGACATTAAGATTTTTATAAGCACTAAATGTGCTGAAAAGCTGTTAATGCATGAACACAGAACTGCACATCTTGTGCCTTCCAGTGCAACCTGAGGACTCCTCATACTCTGTAATTTCGTACAATGTCATTTCTACCAGAAGCAGTGAGATTAATACAGCTCAAATAAAGGTAGAGAAGACTGATTAAGTGCCTAATAGATTGCTACTATACATCTGGATTGTGAATAAAGAATGTGTAGAAATTTATCATGTGATATTTGTGTATGCAGTTCAGGTACCAGGTGTTACGTTGATGGACATTATATAAGTGGATACCAGGCCCCTATAACATAATCAGCAGGGCACAATCATGGTTTTGTTTTGTTTTGAAAAAACAACATGACTACAAAACTGACACAAAAGTTGATATCCTATTAACTTCCATTCTTTGTCTCCTTTGTTCTCATTAAAAAACACACTACACGAGGAACAGCAAACACCCTGAATATGACAGTCACCACACAATGTACCAACACCACAGAAACAGACACAAACTCACTACAAGACACAAAAACACAATGTAATGGGAACTATGAGCTACTGTTGCTCCATCACAGCACCACAGAAACAGCTGTACATAGAGCTGTAGATCATCTGCAGCTCAGCAGCAACTGAGTTTCTCACATTCACCTACACTCCTGCCCCCTTGGACAGGCAGTACCAAATCCTTCTGCTGAGTCCTTTTCTCTCACTTGTTATCACTCCAGAACAAGCTAATCCACGCCGATGTCTTTACCTCAAGAGGATATGCAGAGAAAAGTCATCCACACTTTGGGGTCTTCACCACTGCTCCCTCATTGCACTGACCCCTTTCTGCCCACTTCAGCATGTTGGTGGCTTTTCAGGTTACTTTACAGCCTGTGCAGTCCCACATTTCAGCCATGACTTCTCTTTACATTATTGCCATGTACCACGAGGTATGGCTACGTTTTACTTGTCTGATTTCTCCATTTTACAATAGCTAATTGCAATCTCAATTTGCCTGAAACCCTAATAAAGTTACATGGAACGACTGCAAACATCAAATTTCATGGAGTCTTTCTTTTCAGTCTACTTTTTTTTCCAGGATGGATGTAACAAAATAAGGCTTGAGGAGGCAGGGTAAAAAGATGCTCTCCAGCATTTGCGTGCAATTCTAAGAAAGCCAAAAGATGAATATTTTATGATGCTCCTCTAACCCTGTATTATATGCTTTGATATCCGCACCTTACATTTGTCCATGCAGTTTAGAAGCTGCTACTTTTTCATGTGACAGCTGACAATTGCATGCATACAGTCAGCCAAATCACAAAGGAACTTCCAGTGCCTTTTTACTACTTTTTACATGCAACATATATCTAAATGAATTCATAGAGGCTGCTGAAGATGTACTATTCTCCTCACCCCTTAAAAATAAATCACACAGAGTCCAGTTGCTAGTGTGTAATAGGCAGCTGTGTGGTTATTTGTCTGTGCTTACATGGAGAGCCTTTAATTTTGAGAAAACACAGTACACTTTCCTCCAAGTCTTTAAAAATCCATCTTATTGTATGGATGTCTCATCTTGTTCAGTCAGGACTGGAATATTCAGATTTACATCATAAAGGGTCTTTTAAGCCATTGTATTGCAAACCTTTATGGAATCTTGCATAGAAAGAAAGAACACAATTCATCAAAGTAAATTATTCTTGCTGCCCTTAATCTTGGTGGGAATGAATACTGTCAGCACCAGTTTGTCTTTCTTCTTCCCACAACTTTGCTTTGGAGGAATAGTGGACAGTGGACACTAAGAGATACTATTTTCTACTTTCTATGTGGTCCTTGTTTGCTGGTTGTTTTTTATTTCTTTCTTTTTTTTTTCCCAGAAGAATTAAAAGTCACAATGTATAAAACATTTATTGCTTCCTATTTGGGAAAACAAAATCTTAAATCAAGGCAAGAGAAAAGGATGTGTAAATTTTCAACACATGGCTGGGAACTGCTGCAAAAGCCATTCAGCTAACAACTCTCATGTGGAATTAGGGAAGTTGCACAGAAGGAGCACAGACACTCCAAACCCAGCTCAAAACAGAGACCAAAATTCTCCTCATATATCTAAAATGTATCCATACAGATGTTTTGATTCAAAGCAGGTGGTAAAGTGACTTACCTAACTTTCATATCACTGTATCTGGTTGGTCCACACTTAAACCAGGTATTAATTCAGAGTAAAAGAGATGTTTTCTATTTCTTACAGTCATGATAAGTAAGGAAAATTGATAAACCAATTAAGAACAGCTGAGAAGAAACTATTCTTCAGTGTGACCTCTTCCTACTTCATTACTAGAACTTGTGGAAGACTTGCTTTTTAAGCCATACTCTCACATTCTCTAGCCTACCTGATTTTATTTTAATTCTCGGGAGAAAACCTGTTCCTTTTAAGCGAATTCAGAGATTTTGTGGTGTTTTCAAAACAGAAACAAATGTGTGAGTCTTTAAAAGCCATGTATGAAAATAATCCAAACCTGAAATGCAAAGATGAGTGCTTTTGCTTTTGGTTATATATACCTACTCCAGTAAGGGAGAACTGATATCCTCTGAAGGAACAATCAGAGCTAGGAGATACAGCTCCATTTTAGGGAATCAGGTATCAAATACTGCAACAAACTGTATTGGGTCATCTGAAAAGAGTGAAACCTCTCTTCTCCAGAAAGTCTTATTATTTCTGAATAAACAGGATGAGACCTTTAAAGGAAACTGCCTTTTGTTTATGGATATGTCATTGGTAAAATAGGCAAAATTCACCAGATGAAAAATTATTCACCATTTTTCCCACTGATTCCCATTTGTTGCCATAGCAATCCTTTGATTTTTTTGCTGTATGTTTGCTCCATAAAGCACTGTGTTACCTTTTTTAGTTCCTCCATGTCATTTAGTCAGGGCAATTCTCACTTGTTCACTTGCTTTTTCTTTGGATGTTAAAGAATGATTTCACCCTCCCACCATAACCCAGCTCTGCTAAAATCAT